>NC_000077.6:85470548-85794834 GCF_000001635.26 Mus musculus | reverse complement strand
GTAATATCAATGACAACACACATGTTAAAAGTTAGAATAGAGATTGTGAATCAAAATGTTACAACCAGAATTCCCCCATAACTTTTCTGGTTACTCTAGACAAGTCACCCAGGCCCGGTGGGTGAATGTGACCATATGAATATAAGGGAGTGACTCCCACCTAAGGGATTCCATCTGCACTAATGGCTTCAATGTCATTGTCAATATTACAGTAAGGGAGCAATGGTGAGAGGATGTCCAAGGTATCTTAGGGTAATAGCCACCAAATCTCATTTCCTACGAGGCAGATAACAACATAACCAAGCACAATGGGGCTGCAGTCATGTTCTTAACAAATTAAAGGCACACGATAAGCAGAGGACCTGGGTTCCAATGCCAATTCTTGTTACTTTCTCACTTTGTGACCTGGGGGAAGTCATCTCCCCAGTGGCAGCGACCTTGGTAGCTTCACCTACTGCAGATTCACCTTCCCAAATACATGTCCAGCTGCAGACTCTAGAGGTGACCTTATTTAGAAAGAATATCTTTGTGCTGGGGAGATGGCTCAGTGGGAAGAACATTTGCCATGCAAATAATACACTGTAGGGTTCTGAGCTTGGTTTGGGCTCCCAGAGCCCGGGTAAGAAGCTGCACACATTTGCAATTCCTACAGGAAGAAAGGGGAGACAGAGCTAGGAGAATGGAGGACAACTCATGGGCCAGGTAGTCTGGCTCAGCCTCAACATGATGGAGAGTGAGGACAGACAGATATCTGAGCAGACACACATACACTCCCCACACTTCTCAGATGAGAAGACAAGTGGTGTGAGGAGCAGTCTTGAGGCGGGCGGTACCATATCAGCCTCTGGCCGGGAACCTCTGCACTGAAGATGACTGCTGACGTGTGAGGTGCACAGGAGCCTTGGACGGGGAGTCAGAGCACATGGGTGGGTATGTGTACCCCACTTCACTGAGACTATCTGCCTGGGGCTCAAAAGGCAGGTGAAGTGGCTCCAATGAAGGCCATGTCTCTCACATCCAATGGTCATCCACACCTGAGGGTGGGAACAGAAATTCCCAAGTCTTTTAGTTATATTTAAAGGCAGGCCTCACGATGCAGCCCTGGCTTGCCTGGAACTCACTGGCCTTAAACTGACAGAGAACCAACCAACTGCCTCTGCCTCCCGAGTGCTGGGATTTTAAAAGTGTGCACCACCACACCCGACAGCTTCCTAAAGTTTTAAATAAATAAATAAATAAATAAAGAAGTAAGTAAGCAAACAGAACTCGGGACTGAGGCTACAAATGGCTCAGGGATTGGGAGCACAGGCTGCTTTTCCACAGGACGTATGTCCACGCTCCAGTACCTACATGGTGGCTCGCAATTGTCCGTAACTATACTTTCAGGGGTTCTGGTCTTCTGAGAATACCTTGGAACATGAAAATGTGTGCTTGTGTGGAGGGGTGGGGGGTGGGACACACACATAATTAAAACAATATGAATTAACAAATAATAAAAACGTAAGACAAATGTTAAGCACGTTTGCCTCTGGGTAGGTTGGGTTATAGGAGATCCTTTTGCTATTTGCTTTCCACCGTCTTACATGTGTTTCCTATAGTTTTTATAATCAGGGGAAGAATGGTTGAAGAGAGAATGGGCCTGAGAAACGCATACAGGCTGGGCCAGGAGGCTGCTAAGCACTGGAGGGAGCCTGGACCTGCCCAGCTGGCTCCCTGGTAGTTCCTGCACAGGGCTTGCCTCAGTGGGAGGCAGGTGAGCTCGCAGCTCCGTGGCTGACTCTTCTCCCAGTGGCCACGGCTGGCTGCACGCAATGTTGACTCACCCCTGTGTACACACATTATTTCTCTTTAAAGTGTGTCAGGAATGTGAACCAACTTGCACTGAAAGATGGCGAAAACTGTTCTACCTTTGAACAAACTTCATATGCCAGGTCAGGAAGCGCCAGCACAACCCTGGAAGGAGTCCCATCCCCCCACCTCAATCCTCTGTATGTTCAGGCACAGCTACCAAGGAACCATCCTTCGATGACCAGCCAGGGACATGGGCCCTTTACACATCACTAGGTCACTTACCAGAGCCCCTGTTGTCTGCCTGTGGGTCTGAGTAAGGCCCCAACACAGGCAGTTCCCATGGCTCTATAGTCACACAGTCTGGGGCTGCAGAGAACAGGAGAGCTCTGCAGACCAGGCAGTTGCTGGCCGGAAGCAATGATCTCCGTAGCTAGATTGCAAAGGCACCATTTCCTCCTGTATGCTCTGGTCTGCTGCTGAGATCTCGGGTCAGTGTCCACCATGCGCCATGTCACATGTTCCTATGTAGCAAGGCTGAACTCTCTGCTATGCCGACTTAGGAACCTAGCAACTCCCTGGATGGAAAAACTTCTCAGAACTATGTATTCCCAGGACAGCAAGTATCCATGCTGGTTTCCCTAGGACAGTTCGCATAGCAAAGAATAAGGTCTGGGATCAGAGGGGTATCAAATGAAGAGAACAGACATTCACTGAGCCTGTTGTGGGACAGATACAGGCAGTTGCTTTATGTAGACTGTCTCTCAATCAGAGGTTGCCCACAGCTGAGACCGACTTCCAATTTACAGACTGAAGAGCGGAGGCAGAGAGAGGCAGAAGGTAATGGCGTGAGGGTACGGCCAGGATTCTGGCTCCAGGTCCACCCAGAGCCAAAGCCTGTGCTTTTCCCCACTAAGACCTTTGATTGGATTCAGTTTGGGTGAGACCGGAGCATACCCACTAAAAATACAGCTGTGACATACAGCTGCAGTGCCAGCAAGGGGCTTGATTTCCTCTTTGGGCAACAAGCATTTCCCACTGAGCCACACCCCTAGAGTTTTCAAACTACTCCAGAGTTTGAAAGTGGTTCTTGCAGCCGGGCACTGGGAGTATGATTTCTGTTCCCTACAGCAAAGCTGATGTGAAGTGCTCAGCTGGGAACTCTGAGGTCAAACCTGGAGCTGAGAAGTCTTCTGCTTGCAAACTCAAGGATGATGTTTTAAAACCATCAGTATCAGCAGGGAAAGATGCTTGCTGTCAAGCCTGATAAACGGAGTTCAATGCCCACATGGTAGAAGGAAAGCATCCACTTCTATTAATTGGCCTCTGACCTCTACATAAGCATTCCATGGCACTCCCCCAACTCCCAAATAAAAATGTTAAAAAGAAAAAGGTTTTTACGACAACTTCATGTGTGAAGCCAATATACACAGACACAGTGGCTTGTCCTTTAGGGCTGTACTTGACTGTTGACTCTCTTTTCTGAGAACCCTCACTTCCTCAGGTGAGAAGTCTTTATTTCCTCAGTATGCCAAGGGTGTTTGCAGGCCTGGCTTTGCAAGGCCTGGTTGCTGCCTGACCTGAATGGTTTTCAAAGGCCTGGGAGGGACAGCGGGCAAACTGGCTGCTGAAATGGAGGGAAGGTCACTTGCTCCTGTAAGCTTGCAGCAAGCAGTGTTTGTGAAAAGGAAGGGAGAAACCTGTCCTGCAGGAAGGGGCAGGTCCTGGATGCTGCTGAAGGTACTAGAGTTGACTGGTTTGAGGCCCAGCCATTCTTTAATTACACTAATCTTAATAATTACCTAACTATAAGACAGACTTTAAAAATTGTGTTCTCAGCTAGATTTTATGGCGCATGCCTGTGACCCCAGCAGACAGATCTCTGTGAGTTTGAGGACAGCATGGTCTACATAGTGAGTTTCAGGCTAGTCAGGATTATGCAGCGAGACCCTGCCAACAAAACAAACGATTTTCTTTTGAACCTGGGTTTTGGTCTGTTGATCAGGCTGGCCTTAGATCTCCTGGGCTCAAGTAATCCTCCTGCCTCAGACTTTCACATACCCTCGCAAACCAGCATTACTTTTGTCTGCAGTGTGGTCAGCTGTCCCCTTCCACCTGCCATCTGAACCCATAGATGTTCTCCCTCTTAGGTGAAGAGCTGAAGCAAACCTGGCATTAGGGATGAGGTTTAGCTGGGAAAGTGCATGCCTTGATTGCAAGAAGCCCTGAGAGTGATCCCCGCCCTGCATAGACCGGGCTCAGTGGCCATGCCTGTGACCCTAGGGGCTGGGATGCAGAGCAGGAGGATCAAGCGTTTGAGCTCATCCTTGCTACACAGGGAATTTTAGAGTTTGAGGCTAGTCTTGGCCAAAGATTCTGTTTCAAAACAAAAAAGCAAGTGAGCAAGCAACAGGAACAGCAGCAAGGGAAGCAGATTCTGAGTGGCAGTGAAGGGTTTTGGAGGAAGAAGGTCTGGCCTGGTCTGCTATCCACATGCCAGGTGCAGTATATTAGAGCAGCTCTTTGCTTCTGAGACTGCAAAGGGGTGGTACCAGGGCCTGTGCAGAGATAACCACAGGCAGCTCTGTTTGCACAGATGGGTGTTCCCCGGGGCTGGGGTGACTGGGGCAGAAAGTGGGGACAGAGTAGGTGAGAGGTGTCTGGAACCAATGCTGCTCACAACAGCTCACACTCTGACATAATAACTTCACCTGGACTACAGAATCACTGCTGCTTCCTCCACAGGCCGACCCTGCTGACAGCTCCACTTTACACATTAGGATACTAAGGTTCTCACCTACCATGGCAGTTCAGAAATCACCTGTGAGGCTCCCAGTGGCCACCTGAGGTAGGCAGAAGTTGGATCACTGGGTAGACTGATGACTGACAGGTACTTGCTTGGACCCTTGTCTTACAGGGACTTTGCTGACAGCCTCACCTCTTGGTCTTGGTAACATACGGGTATGGCATGGGGCTCAGCCTGGGATTTCTTGAATTATCACACAAGCAGTGTTCCAGGCCCTTCCGTGCTTGAAACGGCTAGTACCTGGGAACTGTCATTTCCTGTCCTGACATGTCAAAGCTTTCTGGCTGGTCACACTGACTCAGCCAGCGAGGCATGGAAGCCAAGGAAGGTGTACGGAAAAGCTGGCAACCCTCAAGCCTGTGCCCTTCCCCGAGCCTTTCCCAGGCCTGGGGAGAGAGACAGGAAGCTGTCTTCAGTTCCCACCTCAGGCCTGGGGAAGCTCAGGGAATTGAAGGGTGGGGCGGGATCTAGGATGAAGAACTCAGGTCTTGGGCTGCCCACCTTTGCTATTTGGTGTGTGCTCCATCCACTGCTGAGGGATCTATGGTGGTTGGAGGTTGGTTAGATAAGTTTCAAGCCAGGCATGGAGGTGATTGATTATCTGTAATTCTGGCAGTTTGGAGGCAGAAATGGGGGAGGACTGTATGTCTGAGGCCAGCCTAGGCTACAAAGTGAGATCTGTGGTCGAAACCAACCAACAACCAACCAACAACCAAACAACCAACCAAACAACCAAACACCCTCTGGGGTAAAGAGGGAAGAACCACCTCAGATCCTACCCAGGTTTACTGCACACGAACCTGCATCTCAAAAGGTCTCTGGGACAGAGGCTGGGTACGTAGCCTAGTAGAGGGTTTGCCTGGCACGCAAGGAGTCCTACCCTGGGTTGAATCCTCAGCATCACATAAACTAGGTGTGATAACACAGACCTGTAAGCCTAGCATCTGGGAGGTAGAGGCAGGAGGACCGGAAGTCCAAGGTCAATCTTGGCTACATGGTGATTTTGAGGCGAGCCACGGCTATATGAGTTCCTGTCTTCAGAAAAATAAAAATACTTCCAGGGCACCCAGCACACACAAAAACTGGAGAGTCACTGCATATCTCACCATAGCCTGGTTTTCCCATAAAGTAATTGCCAGCTGTTGGTCTTAGGGTCGGTCTGGTTCTCAGAACTCTTAAAAACAAGGCCTATGTTAGGGATGGGGCATGGGCTGAGACAGAAGCAGGACAGGTATGTTTGTCTTGAGAGCAGACCTGGGTCTGTCCCGTTGGCCGCTCTCAATGGGTCTCCCTTCCCGTCCTCCCCACTCTATGCTCAGGTTCAACTTCTGGCTCCCTGTCGCAGCTTGCCCTCGGTGTTGAGTCTTAACCCAGGTTTCAGGGACCTCAATTAACACTCTCTTTAGGCAAACCAGGGAACTTCCAGCCTTGTGCTCCAGTATAGGCTTCGGATAGGGCTCCTGGGCTGTCTGTGCACACACACAGGGCAAGCCAAGGCTCCTGTCATTTCTTTTCCTTCTCAGGCCTTCTTGCTTAGAGGGGAGACTTTAGTAACCCCAGCTAATACTCACAGGCCTGTTGAGAGCCTTTTAAAAAGTTTACTTCATTAGTAAGTGTGAAAAATGCCCAAACTACAGTGTGAACCTGGTTATGATTTCCCCGGGGCCCATTCGCCTCACGGGTGCCAAGTTTGATGTCTGTGGGTAAAGAGATTTTTTTTTTTTAGGCCAGAGCCTGCCCCTGCCCCCAACTGCTTCCCCTCACTTCTATCCCATGGAGGCCAATCAGGATGTTATTCATATTCCTCTCTAAGAGGCCAGTTCAAAAAGGCCAGAAGACACCCCCTCCCATTCCTTGTTAAAAAAAATGCCACGGGGCTGGTGAGATGGGCTCAGTGGGTAAGAGCACCCGACTGCTCTTCCAAAGGTCCGGAGTTCAAATCCCAGCAACCACATGGTGGCTCATAACCATCTGTAACAAGATCTGACTCCCTCTTCTGGTGCATCTGAAGACAGCTACAGTGTACTTACATATAATAAATAAATAAATCTTAAAAAAAAACCCTCATCATTCTTTTAAAAAAAAAATGCCAGTTCCCCCATGAGGAGGAAGCAACATATTTTGTTTTTGCTACATCTAGGCAAAGATCAGATTTATAGTCAGCCCAGAATGACTGTTGGTACATGTAGCTACCTATCTATCTTTTCATCTTTGGATCTGAGGTATGCCATGGTTTAGAGGAAGAACAGATTCTTCCGTAAGGAGAGGGCACCAAGGCATCCCAGGAGGGGCCTGGAGACCTCATGCTACTCTATCGGACACAGGCCTGCCATCTAACTGGGAATGAGGGGGGACAGATGGGTGAAGGAATTAACTTCCTGCATGCATTTGAGTTTTAGAAATGCCGTTAGGGTTAAAAGCTACTAAAATAGCTTCCTGCTATCCCTTGGCCTGAGGGGAGAGAAGCATGTAAAAGTGTGTCTGTAGTAGAAATACTCCACCACTGGCTCAATGAACCTGCAAACTCACCCCCACCTTCCTTGGCCAGCCATTAATTCCTTCCAGGCAGCCCTTTAGGAGGCCTGGCACCAGCACTGGAGTCCTGATGCCGGAGGCAGCTCCCTCTCCTCAGGATGCACAGTGTGGGAACATCCCTGTCTGCCCAGCCCTGCTTTGGAGCCTGCCCTTGGGGCTTATGGAGCCTTTGGATCTGGCTAGAACCACTTCTCTTCACTGGGCACCCTCTTAGACCTTGCCTCTGAAGCCACCGGGGTGGAGGTGGATCCTCTGCGGAGATGAGAGATGGTGATGAGGCCACAGGCGTGCTGCTCTGCACAGTCCTCGGGTCAAGACAGGAGGAAAAGGGGGAATGCTAATCTTATGGGACCTGGTGTAGACTAGCCTCCTGGAACCTTTGATTTCTCCGCTGGGTAAAAAGAACAATAATGCTAGTTATTCATAAGTCTAAATCACACTGACATTTAAGTGCACGTGTATGCTACGGAACCTTCAAGACTATCATGGTTATCGGAGTGTAGCAGGCTAGGTGGCCTTAGGCTCATTCTTGAGTCAGTCCATTCGAGCTTCTTTGACACACAAGGAATACACTTGGCTGCTCCTTAGACTCTCTTTGTTCTTTATTTTTGAGAGGGTCTCACTAAGTAGCTCAGGCTGTCCTCCAATTCACCAATCCGCCTGCCTCAGCCTCTCAGGGGCAGGAATTACAGGCATATGATCCTGGAAACCCTCACATCTCATTAGGGGTACACTCCTGAGTTTTCTATTCCATAGGTCCAGTCTTCCCCATATATTAAAATAAGTAAAACTTATGCCTCTGTGCATCTTGGAAGGGTAAGATTCCAGTTGTTTGGAAAGGATTATTTAGCCCAACTATTAAAAATACATGGCAGTATATGAACTTTACAAATTGCAGTTCCAAACACTGGGCACATCTTCCAGGCTGTTTACCTATTTATTTTCGAGATGTCCTCTTGCTTTGCATTACAAGCTTGTCTGAAATCCACTCTGTAGCCCCTGGCTATGAAGATCCTCCAGTTCTTGCCTCTGGGTGCTACGATTACAGTGTGAGCTGGCCCTCTGAACCACCTCTAGGCCTAGTAAAGACAAAGGCTTTATTTACACAGGAGTCCTGAGAGTGTATGAATCAGGCATACTTCATGAACTCACCACTAGGGACACTGAGCACATTAGGCCTCAAACATGTAAACAAAATGAGCCTGGGTTTTCCATGGCAACAACCCAAAAGTGTCCTTTGTCTACATATGGTACTTCTTCTGCACTTCTCTTACAGTTAGTTTCTAAACATATGGTGCCTTGGTTTTGAAATGCTGGATCATGTTCAGATTTGTTGCTCCAAAGACAAAGTGGACAAGCAGACTGTCTACAGCAGAGGGCAGTGAGAGACACCAGCCCAGGCCAGTCAGTACTGTGCCATCTCTGCTGTACTCCTGAATGTCTCCTCTCTCCGGAACTCTCATGCAGGTCAGCAGCTGAGCATGTCCGTCTCCAGGTGTCTAAGGGACTCACAACACCAGCCCCATCAGGTACACTGGTCCAGGCCATGAGAAGTATCCATAACTTGGAGGAGATCCACCATTGGAAAGGTCAGGTGGTGTCTGTGTGTACACTGGAGAGCAGGAGTGACCTGGGTGCTTGACAGGAGCCCCAGGTTACTGTAAAATGACCCTAGTTCAGGGCATCTTTCCTAGACTTCCTTAAAGAGAAAAGCCAAGCCACAGGGCATGGTGATGTATGACTGCAATCCCAGCACTTGGGAGGCAGAGGCAGAAAGATCAGGAATACATGCTGATCCTTAGCTACATAGTGAATTTGAGGCCATTGTGGGCCACACAAGATTTTGTACAATAGAAAGAAAATCCAAGATAGGAAGAAAAAAAAAAAATCACTGAGGCTAGAAAAGCCCGTGGGTGTTTGTTCACAGTCACGGCAGCTTAGGGGACAATGGGGTCCCTTGAGGAGCTGCATACTATAGAGAAAAGCAGGCTTTATCGGGGGTCCTGTGAACTACCCCACCTTTCTTCTGTGCCATCTGGCTCTCTTCTCCTCTCTCACTGCCCTTAAGCCTCTGTAAAGCCTTGTTTCTGCGATTCTAGGGACCCGCACTTGTATGGCTAATACAGCAACTAGGAGACATCAGAGTTCCCTAGGGGAGAGACTTGTGGGCATGTCTGTGAAGGAATGTGTAGGCTTGCTGACTGAGGTGATAAGACCCGCCTTAAGTGTGGGTAGCCTAACGCCAGCCTTCACTGAGCTGGTTCCTGACTATGGATGCAGAGTGACCAGCTGCTTCATGCTCCTGCCTCTGCCTTTCTTACTATGATGGACCTTGGAGCTGTGTGTCAAAATGAATCTTTCTTTCCTTAAGTTGATTCTGTCAGGCATTTTGCCGGAGCAGTAAGAAAAGCAATTACTATGGATCTCTTCTCTTTCCCCTCTGACACTTTTCCTGGATGAGCTCCTCGGCCGTTATGTCACAACAACAATCACTTACATGCCAGAGACTTCCCAAACTGTCTCATGAGCTTCTCCTTCAGGCTCCAAGTACATCCCTGTAGGAGCAAATGCCTTCCTGTCAATGCCCACAGGCACCTCCAACCTGGAGGCCTCAGGGCAGTTTCACCATTGCCCTTCCCCCTTGGGTGACTGGCAGTGTTCTCCTCACTGTCCCCACTGGCTTGTCCCTTCCTGTTTAGGCTCTCTTGAATCTATCTCTTACTCTCCACAGCCCTGGCCTTGATCGCTGGTCCTCACTGGAATCATTTTAAGCCAGCCTCCTGCTGCGTTCATATGGTTCCCTCCAGTCTCTTCCTTCAGCAACAGCAGCGACCTTTTCTGTGATGCAAATCTGAACACTTTGCTCATCGGTCCTTAGGAAGAAGGCCTCGCAGAATAGCCACCACCTTACCCCACTGGCTCTCCAAACTCTACCTCTTCCTTGCCTCTGCATCTGGAATGTTCTTCCCTGACCAAGTCCTATCCATTCTTGATAACCTGGATGGACACAGGCTTTCCAACAGCCCCCTAGCACCATAGCCTCGATTTCTACTTTGTACCATAGATCAATCAGTGTAAACACCGAAGGTGCCTAGTGGGATGCTGATAAGGATTTTTATAAAAGTCACAGATTAGGAACAGGAGCAAGAACCATAAAATAGTTTCTGCTCCATCCTTCCCAGGAGATTATGAGTCCCTGAAGGGCAACATCTGTTCGTTCTTTCTTTTTTTAGGACTGTGCCTCCCATGCAGGCTTGTTTCCTGGCAGCTGGCAGAGGGAGAACAAGGAAGAAATCAAGGTTGTCACCCTGAAGAAGAGGGTAAGAGCATTGTGACACCAGGATCCAAATAGTTAGCATGTGAAGATCAGCCTTATAGAGAAGGAAACAGCTTTGACTGTTTGTTTGTGTGGCTTGAGACAGCACACAGTGAGGAGACTAGAGCCGGTGAGTTTCAGATCAGTGTGAGAGGGGGTGCCAGGTGAGCAGATGGGCGGCCCCTGCAGCTTCAAGACTCAGTCCCAGCATCAGCTCCTTAGGAAGTCTTTCTGGGGGCCCCACGCAGCATGGTCATACCTACTGCTCTCTCTGTGGCACAAGTTGGGTTCGGGGAATGATCTACTTGACTTCAGTTCTGTAGACCCTGGCAGAGCATTCCAGGAAATGGTGAGTGGGCTTCCCGGTCCCTTGTTCTATCACTTATGAATCGTGTAACTAGAACAAGTTCCTTACCTCGCAGGGCTCGCTTTTGTCATCTATAAAATGGGAATAGCAAAATATACGAGAGCTTAGATACATGGGCTCAGAAAAGTGTCTGGAATCTAGTAAATATTTCACTGTGCCCCTCCTCGTTGGTCTGCATGGTAACCTGTGACACTCCTCTGTCTCAGGTCTGCAGAGACTGGACTCAGAGGCCAAGCCTATGGGCATTTCAGACAATTTTCTCCATAGGCATTAAACAGAACTTTTCTCCCTGGTTTTTCAATTACACTAAAATGATCCATCAATCAAAGGACTTGCTTTTCCAAGGGAATATAAATGCACTGTGAATTACACCACCTCTTCCTGAGGGATGGTCTGCCAATCAGGAGAGATCAGTGCTTACATCTGCAAGGGACCAGTGCTTCCCTTCTTTGCCACTGGCCTTGGTAGACCTTCTAAGTCAGTCTCTGACTTCAGAGAGGACTATGGTACCTCCACTACAGTCACCTCCTCAACCATCCTTGACAACTGCCAGGGAAGTGTGATGCTCAGGTGCAGGGCTAACTTTGGCTTCAACTGGTGAGATGCTCAGTAGGGAAAGGCGCTTGCTGCCAAGCCTGATGCCCTGAGTTTGAGCCCTGGAACTTGCATGGCATGAAGAGAGAACTGGCTCCTAGGAGTTCTTCTCCGACAATGTGGTGTGTGGTGCATGTGCTTGTTTGCTGTCACATCTACAGTACATGCTCACAATTAGTAAAGTGCAATAAAAAGCAATGAACTTGACCATGAAACCCACATGCTAATGCCTGTCACGTCCACACCAGCAGGCCATTTACCTGGATCTTGACATGTGCAATCGGAACACTTAGTTATTGTAAGTTCAGAAATCCCACATTTTCTCATGGAACTTCCTACTGGTCCAGCTCTGTTGCTTCCTTACTCTTAGTAATAAGACTGTCTGACCTCACTGAACTAGCTAGCTCCTAGAGCCCTCCCCTAAATCCACTGGTTTTCTCTTTTTGACAGTTTTTCAATCTGTGCTGGCTAGTTTTATGTCAACTTGACACAAGCTAGAATCACTGGAGAAGAGGGAATCTTAATTGAGAGAATGCCTCCATAAGACTGGGCTGTAGCAAGCTTGTAGGGCATTTTCTTTCTCTTTCTTTCTCTTTCTTTCTTTCTTTCTTCCTTCCTTCCTTCCTTCCTTCCTTCCTTTCTTTCTTTCTTTCTTTCTTTCTTTCTTTCTTTCTGTTTTTTTGAGACAAGGTTTCTCTGTGTAGCCCTGGCTGGCCTCGAAAGGAAGGCCTGGCCCACTGACATTGGGGCCAGCCATGGGCAGGTGGTCCTGGGTTCTATAAGAAAGCAAACTGAGTAAGCCATGGGGAGCAAGCTGCATCAGCTCCTGCCTCCAGGTTCCTGCCATGTTTGAGCTCCTGTTCTGACTTCCTTCAGTATGAACAGAAGTGTAAGCCTAATCAACTCCTTCCTCCCCAAGTTGTTTTGGTCATGGTGTTTTCAACATAGCAATAACCTTAACTATATCCCAGAGTTCAGGCCTTATGAGGAAGCACTGGAACCACCTGGTTGCATCCTTTCCCCCTCGTGGTGTGTTTGCCTTGCCTGGGGTTTGCCATCCAACCACACATTCCCACACTGCTCAGCTCCAGGGCTCCAGGGCTCCAGGGCTCCAGGGCTCCAGGGCTCCAGGGCTCCAGGGCTCCAGGGCTCCAGGGCTCCAGGGCTCCAGGACTCCAGGGCTGTGAGGCAGGAAAGCTGCACTTGGGTCAACCGGCACCATGAGAAATTTATCAGCTGGACCCTGCTTGCTCCCAACCTTTATTTAGTCCTTCCATTTGTTTCTGGCCAGTTCCCTCCTGTATTTCCCCCCTCTTTCCAAGGCCCCCAAACCTGTCACTGCTCTCTCTTCATTCTTGGCAGATGACCTACTAACTAACTGCCTTTGGGATTTCTTTTCTAGTTCTTTTAAAGATTCAGAAGTCTGTGCATCTTAAAAGCGACTCAATGTAGGAGTGACAAACCCAGAACACAGCCCATGAACAATCTCCCAGCAACCAACTGGGCATGACGGAGTCACCTCTGATGATGATGAGGAGGTGGGGGAAGGAGGCAGGGCACCACAGGGCTTCTCTGCCTGCTTCTTCTTCCCACTGAACATGCTCTGCAGAGGTTTGGGTTTTGCCCTTGTCACTTTTGTTCTATATCAAATAGCGGGTGCTGTGTGAAGCCAAGTGGCATTCTAAGATGGTGACAATAATGGCAGCAGGCAAGCCCCTGACCTAGGCAGAGGGTTCATAATCCAGTTTACCCTGAGTCTTCTCTAAATGAGAAGGGATAGACTAGCCATGGCTTCTGAAAGGGGTCTAAGAGTGTATGTGTTCAGTTTATGAGAAAATACCCATACTGGGTGGCAAACACGAGATTGGAGTGACAGCCCATCTTGGCCATGGCCACTAGCTTTGTTGGTAACATGGGCCCTGGAACTCCACCAGACTCATCTTTCATACTCTTTGCCTTTTGGTAAGCCCCCAAAACACCGTGCTTCCTTCCACCTTGGACCTTACAGCTCCTCAGAGCTCTCCTTTTGATCTCAGGCAAACAGTTGCTTCTGGGAGGCCATCTCTGACTGACCGCATTTGGGTTAGGTCAGGTGTGCATGTCAGCGAACACAGTCTGCTGGCCCCGCTGGCCCCACTGGCCCCGCTGGCCCCGCTGGCTTAGCTTCTCTTCTAGAACATCAGCCTCACGAAAGCAGAGAGATCACCTAGCATGTTCTCTGCCGTAGCCCCAAAACTTAGCAGCTGCTGCCTTTCATGTCTGGGTGTCGGTCTCAGAGAATTAGTTTCCACATGTCAATAAAACAATCATATACATGCACAGAGGGAAGAAAGTCTCAGTGAGGTCACAACTGAGCCCGAGAGAGTTGCAGAATCACACTTGGTGTCACATGTATGGCTGCGGCTCTCGGCACAGGAGCTTGAAGGAAGCAGCAGCTGGTAAGCGGCTGGGCTTTTTTAACCATCAGAGGATGATCAGTGCAGGTGAGCAGGCTCCTCTAAGTGGAGAAGGCTCGCTGGCTTCACTAGGTTTATGATAGAGAGGCTCCTTGGGAGGGTCCTCTAGGCTTCACCAAAAAGTTCATTTGGATTGGAGCTTTGTGCCATTCCTCAGTTTCCTCTACTTGCCCCCTAGGCTTCCAGCTCAGGTCACCTTAGCAAGGGACCTTACTACTGACTCTTGCCCAAGCCCAGGCAGGGTTTTCTCCCCACACACATTTCAACTGGCCAACTGCATATGTGCCTGCATCCAAGCCGGGGCAGAATGACCTCACTCCTGCACCCAGGTACCCCAGAGCCCCAGACCTTATGGAAGGGGAAGGATTGGGGTGGGGTGGTCTGGAGAGGTGTTCGTGGAGGCTGAGCTGAACACACACACTGACACAGATTCACTTCTTTTTCTAGGCAGAACGCCCAACTGGCACTGTTTTTAGAGGAATTAAGCAGCTTTTGACTTAGACAGAGGATAATCACAAGTTCCTGGAGGATAATGCCGAGAAGGGAATCTGTCAGGGGAGACATCTGATCACACTCAGAACCAGGAGTGTGGAATGTTAGTGCTCTTGTAGCCATTTGCTGGGCACAACCTCTGCATGTGCCTGCACAACTGGTACTCTGTTTTGTTTTTATTTTGTAGCACAGGCTAGCCTTAAACTCCTGGTGACTCCCCTACCTCAGCTCTAAAGTGCTTCGATTGTAGGCATGAGCTACCATAATTGCCTTTAATTAGTACTTCTTGTACTCTATAATTACTTTTAGTTACTAGTACTAGTGATTAGTAATAACTACTAGTTATTACTATTATAGCAGTACTATGGATTGAGACAGAGACTTGCCCAGCGTTCTACCACTGAGATACAGCTTGAGGCCCCTCTGCCTGTACCGCTCACGTGGGGCTATCCGTCAGCTGGGGAGCTTTCCTAATTGTTTGTTTTGTAGTTGGAGACAGGGTAGTGCTGTGTAGCACAGGCTTTGCTTGTCTCGAGCTTGGGAGCCCTCTCTCTCAGCCTTTTAAGAGTTGGTATTCCAGGTGTGCACTTTCATATCCAGGGAGCTTTTCAAATCTATGGGCTAGAGCACAATCAGGATTAGGTTTAAGCCTGGGGCTCTGGCACCCAAGTCTGTAAAAGGCTCAGCAGGTGCTTCTCTCTGTCACCTGAAACCAGGCCCAGATCTCAGTCCTGTTAAGTTGGGGCATCACTGTCTTGGTTCATTAGTACACAGGGACAGGGGCAATCCTGTAAATGTCTATCTGAGGCCACCATGGCACCATATACAATGGTGGGTTCAATAGAAAGGGCTCATTCTGCTGGTCTGAATGGCATTTCCTAGAAACATTACCATCCCTAGCCTGTAGAGCACTATGAAAGCCCTGGCTAGTGTGCCAGGAAGAATCACAGAGGCCATGCTGGCCTATATATTGAGTACAGCCAGGGCTTTCATAGAGAGACCTTGTCTCAAAGCAATCATCATCAACAACAATTTTGACCCCAATTTGACCCTCATGTTGTGAGATTATACCACCTACTACCACTCCTAGCTAGGGTCTAGTTCCCCACCTCGGTGACCTCTCCACTGATGCACTAGGCCCCGCCCACTATGCACTAGGCTATCAATATACTAGTATCCTTTCCATTAATAAAAAGAAAGAGACTCTCTAGACCCAATTTCCACGTCCTCTAGCCACTGCCTCATGTCTCTTCTGCCTCTAATGAAAATTTGAAAGAAAAAGCTGGCCTTGATGTCTAAGATTTCTTTTTCTTTTCCCTTTTTCGCTTTGAATCCGTTCCAACCAGGTTTTTGCCTTTACCTCTCTTGAATCTACTCTTCCTAAGTCACTGATTGCTATGTTTTTTAAATCCCCCCAGCAGTTTCTCACCTGATTGGGTGTATTAGCAGGTCACGTGTGCATCTAAAAGTGGACTCCTTGCTAGGATTCGACATTTACCCACTACTCCTCCAATCCACACCTACCTCATTACCTATCACTTATTTCTTCTCTATGCCTGTAGCACCTCCTATTCCCAGGCAGCCTTCTATTCAAGGATAAAGAGGTTCGATCTGTTTTACTTCCGTGGTCAGCCCAAACTGGGTATAGTCAGAGTATAGTGCATCAGTGGAATGGTCAGCACGGTGGGGAAAGGGGCACAGTTCTCTGATACAGACTTCAAATCCCTTTTCCCCTCCTTGTCCCTTCCTATTCTTGGTGAAGTCGTGGTCTAAGCCCTCAGCTGAAAGTGAGAATGGTCGAGAGGTCAGAGATGCCAATCTTCAGGTGCTAAGATTCCCAAGTTCCCATGACAAGCTTTGGTCAGGGCGACACGGTATCAAAAATCCACAGGTGTTTGAGCTACATGAGTAAAGTGCAATGACAGTCAGGAAGATGAGACATTTATAACAACAAACAAACAAACAAGAAACCTAACATTACACAAAAGAGGAAGAATCTGAATGCCCAGGACTCTGAGACCCTGTAGACTGTCTCTCCCATCACGTCTTCTGATGTGACCCAGTGTCCGGTTCTTACTCACTGAGCCCCAGCCTTTCCTTCACTGGCTTCTTAGGGTACCCTAGGGATGGAAGATGGGTGGACACCAGGAGTGTGGCAGTAAGCCAGACCAAGGGCAAAGGGGTAACTGCCACCATTGGAGTGTGGGCTCAGGCCAAGTACTAGGATGCCTAGCTGATGCAAGTTCTTCAGAACGACTGCACCAGGAGGCAGTGCACAAAAGCACACAAGGAAATGGGAGAGTCAGACCAGCTTTTGCAATGTTCTGTTTGGAGATCAAGATATTAGACTCTGGCTGGAACTGTGGTGTGAAGAGGCCCGGTGGTAGAGACAAGGGTTTGTTCTTTTGCTAAGGGCCCTAGTCAGCCTTCCCATTCTGAAGACTGATAATGGTGCACAGCTTTGTCAATGTCCCAGAGGAAAAATGTACCCTTCCTGGGGAAGGAAAAAGTCATAAATCAGGATGTGGATGGCTGGTGCCATGCCCGCCCCCCTCTAGGCCCCCTTTGCCAGGGCTATGGTGATGGTAGCCTCCTACTCTGGGAAGAGCCTTCGCCTTTAGCCTGGGTGGAGTCCAACTCAGCTCAGCGAGCCCTACCTCCACTCAGCCAACAATGCTAGAGAAACATCTGCTACCCCTAACCTTCTCCTTCCCCAAAGAAATGATTAAAAAGTTAAAGAAACACTTCCATATGGAAGACTCCGATCCCAACAGGTCACCACAAGATACTTCAAACACAATAAAACAGGAAGAGCTAAAAAAAAAAAAAAGGCAGAGAGAACCCACATGATCTTTTCTATAAGAAAAAAGAACAAAATAAAGCGCTGGGTAACTTTACACAGTTCAGAACACCATTTGGCAGTTAAGTATGTCCTTAATCTGCCCAATTTGCTTATTACAGTCAAGGTTTAAAGGAACGAGAGCCTTGGCCAAAAATGCTGCACTAACTTTTATTCCTAAAGTAAACTCACAAAGTGAATTAACTTGCTCATCTGAAATACTTCAAAGTTGAAAGTGCTCATGTCCCCTCCCCAGCATGCCCCTGACAGAGACTGTCCTAGGAAACACAGAGTCCTTTTAACATCAGAACCACTCAAGTGGATTGATGGGTATTCATCCAACATCCACTTACTGGAGGCCCCTGTAATAAGCGGGATCCAGGGCTGGTCGTTGTGGTACCACATCAAGGGTGACTCTCGGCCTAGCTTTGAGGGGCTAAGACATGGGGAAGACACTGTGGTTCCCAGGTCAAAAACTCAGACCAAACATATAAGCAGAGTTTGAGTGCAGGAGGGGAGAGGCCGCCCGGAGCCAGACCTGGCTGACTCAGTCTTAGTTCTGAACCAGCTAAGGACTGAAGCCGGTACATTACATCATCTCCAGTTCCCCATGGGCATTCTGACAGCTGTGAACTTTAATCCCAATCTCTCTCTCTCTCTCTCTCTCTCTCTCTCTCTCTCTCTCTCTCTCTCTCTCTCTCTCTCTCTGTCTTTAGAAATGTGTGGCATATGTAACACGCTTATCATAAACACTGTGGACATTTTAAAACCAAAGGGGGCAGGGAGAGATTGGATCATCAAGAACTTTTAAGGAACGAGCAAAAAAGAAGAAAACGAAAAGAAAGACGGCACCTCCCCCCAGATCTCAGCTGTCTTCACCCTAGAAGTAATGGTAGTCTTCTTCAGAGAGGAAGCAGTTCACACAGAGCCTGTGGAATCAAAGGCCAGTGGGGAGTCTGTCAAGAATTGGCAGAGAGATGGCTAGGGGGAAGTCCTGGGGCAGTGGCATTCCATGGGCAGAGGTGAGCCTCCCATCCTGGAGGCTGAAAGCTGACTTCTCTGGCCACCTCCCTTGGGCCTTAAATTGCTTCCTGAGGTGAGGACCCTGGCTAATGGTTTATTTACAACAGGAAGAGGCAATTACCTTGGGGAACACTGAGTCATCTGTCCCACCATCAGCCAGGACATCGACACTCTTTACCAATAACCCCCAAGATATATGAACCAGTAATGGCCTCACTTAAAGACCTGACCACGGCTCCCTCCTCCTCCTCCCACTCAGGTGAGGGGTTTAAATAAAGCATAAGAAGGGCAACAGAGCCAGCTTTGAGTGTGGCTGTCTTCCATCTGCTGAGGCCTTTTTTTGTTGGGCAACATGATGTGGTGTATTCCTGCTTGCAAAGAACGGTCAGGGATGCTAAACTAAACAGCGGGTGCAGAAGACCCTTGCAAATGGACCTGACAGCACAAAATACTAAGTGCATAGGGTAGGGTGATGTGTATTTTCCTCATTAGACTAAGACTGCCTGTTAGGTAAAAATTACCATGGCTGATACCAGGATGGCTGGGCTGGGGATGGAGATAGGGGGAAAACTTCTGGGAAGAGCATGGAAATTAGGAGAACCTGAAGTGCTCGGAGGGAGAAGGCTGACAAGCCCAATGAGGAGGAAGCTTGAGAGCACGCAGGCTGTCTGTCCTGATATTTAACACACGGAAACTAAAGGCAGAAGAGGTGCAAAAAGCTTAATAGTATTTGTAGTTTAAATTAAAGTGTTCAGAGCCCGTTATAGAGCAGGGTAATGTACGCAATGACATCTGGGGCTGTAATCAGTGAAGCGCTTTCAAGAGCTGCCAAAGCAAACAGCCAAATAACAAATCCACTTTACAGATCATCAATCCGGCCCTGGACTTGCCAAGGTAAATAGTAAAAGGCTGAAGTTTGCTTTGCAAACCGGGGAGCTGGGAGTTGAGCAGGGCCCTGATCCACAGCTGCACCGCTGGGGCAGGGCCCCTGGAGCTCCAGGCATGGAAGAAGGCCAACAAGCCAGGCAGCCCAGCTTCTTGAGGTGGAGGCTGCCATAGGTCTGGATACCTAGCAACCCAGAAGGTAGGTAGACATGGCTGCCAGGTGAGGTGGCCACTCTCGATCCAGCCCAGAGGTAGGGGCGGGGCTTGGCAGTTTATGGACTTTGGAGAAGAGAGTATAACCCAAAGCTGCAGTCTTCCTGCTTGCTGCCAGGCTTCATGAAAGGGAATTAAAGCTCCTGGCCAGAATGATATTTTTCTGAGAAGCCAGTCAATGTCCAGAGGAGAAGGTGCAGGACGAAGGATAGCTGCTGTCCAGTAGATCCAAGTGCCCGGAGATGAACACTGCTGCTTCTGAGTCCAGAACTTTCCAGAAGAAATCAGGGTTACGGTTACTGTAGGGTCATTGTGAGATTCTTAAAACCTGAAGTGCTAAAGCTTTCGGTTAATCCCCAGCATTTTGGGGGTGATACAGGGAGGAAGGCTTGCTCTGAGAGTATCAGTGTCCTGGCAAAAGGCAGGTGTGAGCCAGCTAGAAGAGCAGGACTCTGCATGTTAGGCCAGAGAGGACCGTTCCCGCCATACCCTGGAAAGAAACACTTGCTTTGATTTTCTATCACAGACGTAAGACCGCAGGGCTTTAAGGGAACCATAGCCACAGAGTCGGCTCCCTAAAGGGCAGTTTGCCTGTGTCACGTGGGTGAGAAAAGGGAAGATCAGAAAATGATGCAAGGCTGAAGGAAGAGGCACCCTCTGGCTTGTTCTGAGTACCCCAGGGTAATGACTGAGCCTCTGGGCTGGATGCTGGAGCCTCTGGGCTCTCTATGCCTACAGACTGACACTGTTTAGGAAGACTGTGCAGAAAAGGCCCCAGCCTCAGGGCCTGGGAGCCACAGGCTATGAATGGGTCACACATCTGCTTGCACTAATTAACTCTAACTGCTGTTGTAATTAGTTGTCGCTGTCACATTTATTTGTTGACTTTTTTTAGCATACATACCTGTAAAAGAGTATTTTTTGGTGGTTCTTTTGCCCTGTCATGTGTAAGGCTTAATGACTGAATTTGTTGTTGCCCTTACATTTTAACTATTCAAGGCTTATATCATCCCATTTTACAGGTACAGAAACTGAGGGTTCATAAAAGTTCTGTAACTTGACCCATGCTGTCTAGCTCAGTACTATCCCCTACGTGATTTTCTTTGAAGTCTAAAGGATAAAATATTGATCCCCACATCCTCTTTCTACCAAGGGCTTTCCCAGGAAACAGTTGGCACGTGCAGGGAAGCCCTCTATTGATGTCCCTATTGTACCCTGAGCCTCTGTTTACACATCTGTCTTCCCTGTTAGACCTCGGACATCTGGAGATTATGTCTAATTACCCTCCTGAGTCTGAGGCTTCTGTTGGGGATTCCATACACTGTATGCTGAAGAAATGTGCACGAGTGGATGATCTGACGAACACATGCATGCAGGCTCATCACCCCAACAGAAAATAAAGGACCTGAAAGGGTCAGGAACATGCTAAAACTTTAGAGCTAGCAGAGTGGTCAAAGCCTGGGCTCCTGGGCTCAGAAAGACAATGAGAGCTGAGAACACTGTGTGAAATCCACAGGATGGCAAGTGCTGGGTGTGGGAAAGAGGGTGGCGAGAGGAGGTGTGTCTGGTGGTGATGAGGGGCAGGACCCATCTCCCTTACAAATGTCTCCATTTTGTCCTTGGCCTGGCTTGAGGTCATGGACAGTTCATTCCAGTGACAGATGGTATCAGTTCTGTTAAGATTACAGTTGGATTTAATCCTAGTAGCTAGAAAGCTGAGGCAGGAGGATTGCCATAGTTTGAGGCACACTTAGACTACACAGTGAGTTACAGGGCACTTGGTATATAGTGTTAGGCTCTATCTCTCTTTCTAAAAAAAAAAAAAAAAGAAAAAGAAAAAAATTCAAGTGGAAACCATCGTGAACACAAAGGCCTCTGCCCCGACTCCTTCAGTTGCCACAGAAGCTGCCAATGACCTCTGTGTCCCTCACAAACATGGCAAGCAGGAATTCCCAGGAGGAGGAGAAGGAGAAACATGTGGTTTGAGCAGGAAGTTCCTTCCTCGTATAAGGGTCACCTTACTTGAGAGCTGAATAGACCTTAGCCACACTGTGCTAGAAGTGGGCTCCTAGGCAGGATCTGTTCAAACAGATTTCTCACACCCACAAAGGCTCGAGGAGAGACCACCTGGGTGTTCCCCCGCAGAGGCTTCTGGCAAGAGAGGTGGTAAGGGCAGATTTCCCCTGCAAAGAGTGGCCAGAGGCTTGGCTCAAGCATCAGTGGGATGATGGGTGGCTACTCTGACTCCACACTCGTCTGAGGCAGCCTCTCCCTGCTCATGGGAGGTCAGGACCCACATGCCAAGCCAGACATACATATGGAAAAGATTAGCCCAAACATGCAAACAGGCAGACAAGCACAGGATGATACATGGAAAAGGTTGGTTTGGAACAGACCAAAAAGCACACCACCCAAACCCATGTGCTTAATTATAGGCAGACAACGCTTCTGTCAGCCCTAGTGAGGGGCTGAGGGTGTGGAAGGGTGGGCACCTTGAGCCAACAAGTATAAGCTGCACACCTGCCACATGGCCCTGCATCCACAGCGGGAAGCCCACAGCAGACTGAAATGATGCTAAGACATGCTCTTTGATCACTGGCTTTCTTTTCTCTTGCCCTCATCGTTTGGCTCTTTCCCTGTCTTAAGAGAATGTAGGCTTACCCCGGGCAACCTTCTCTGCCCAAGTGGGCAGTTAGGGTTTTCTTTGGAATAAAGGTATGGGGGACTGTGGCTAATTTCCAACCTTCTCTACCCTTCCAAGGGGATTTCAGAATTACCAGTGTCCACACCTTGCAGATGCTGTAACAGAGAATGCAGTATCCTGGATGAAAAAGGGGACAGAGCTGGCCATACACCTCATGAAAGTACATCTCCCAGGGTCAGCAAGCACCCTTAGAAATCTCCCTAAGAGACCATCTCCTAGTCCTCACCCCCAGTCTTCACCATGCAAACCCTTTGTTGTTCAAAGATGGCTACCATTTGATGAGTTCTTCCCAAGCCTTGTCCTGCTGTGACACTCAGCACACACAGTAAGTTTACAACAAGGACTCAAGAGCCTGCAGGTGTTACTGTGCTATGTGCCCAGCATGGTTCTAGGCTCTGTGCACTCCCAGGACTCAGTATTCACTTTTAACCAAGAGGGGCCCATGGGAAATGGCAGGTTCATCTCTCCATGATTATCAGGTGTCAAAACTGGCAAAGTGGGAGTAGGGGGAGAAAGAGAGACTATATGAATATAGTTTTTTTTCCAGGTCAGGCTATGAGCAAAGTGGTAATGCTGGTGTTAGCAGTTGGGTTTCTTCCCTATACGCTCCTTGGCATATGTTACTGGAGTAACTGGGAAGAGTGGGGGCCTCTTCAGGGTAGGACTGTAAAGGCCTGTGGGGAAGGAACGTTGATCTTGGCTTTATCACCAGATTAGGCAATTGGCTACATATCCCTTGGGGCTTCCTCCATGAGGTCCCCCTGTAATACAGCCCTATCACACTTGAAAAACATAACAGATTTGTAATACACTAATTGGTAAATGTCTCCTTGACTTTGCAGTCTTATTACCTTTTCACATGTGTGTGTATACATGCGTATACATACATACATACATACATCTATATCTATATATTGAGTCAGTGTGGGACCATGAAAGGCAATCTGGTTCTCTGTTGCACTAAGGCTAGAAGCCCCGGTGACCCTGAAGGGACTGTAGGTGCTCCTGATTCCGGAGCACCAGGCTCCTTTCACTAGCTGCAGCCCTCCATAGATTGTAGCCATCAGTCATGTAAAGGTAATTCCCCAAGCCTCTCCACAGGTAGAGGATGTGACCACAGCTCACTTAGGCTGAAGACAGATCTCCATTTTAATGAGGTACCTGAAGGCCTGGAGGCTTAGCCAATAAGCTTTCCTTCCTAGACATTCCTCCCTGCAAAAGGTGTTTAACCTCAGGCCCACCCTGAGAAGTGGGGTATGGTTTCACTCATCTACTTTACTGCCATTGACAGTAAATGCCTTAAAATCATGGACTGCCTCTTCTCGTTGGGACCCACGTGACCGCCATGGGGAACCATGGAGATGGCCTTTGCCTATAGAGCTGCTGTCTAATCTTCTGCAGAAAGCCTCTCTGTGTTCCCAGCCATGACTGCCACCAAGCCAAGCACAAGCCCATTGCCATCAAACCAAGGACTCCCCCAGTGGGACCAGCCAGAGCTCCTCCCTTCTTTGCCTCACCCTAGCCCCCGGTTAGATGCAGCCCGCAGGCCCCTATTGCATTCTCAGCCCTTCTGAGACTCCTCCCGGCAGCGCCTCAGTGTCCAAGAGCCTGAGAACCAGATGGCCCAGGCCTCCTTGCAGGCTCGGGGGACCCCTGAGCCAGCTCCAGCACCTCAGACTGTGCTTCCTCACCCTGGAGCAGAGTGGTGTCCTGGGGCTGCCTGATACCTGCCCGGTGTGGGGTGAGCGCAGTCAACTTCTAGTGTCCTGTCTCTCCGAGGGGCCGAACCTGAGGTGGAGCAGATTCAGGACCCATAACCCTCCAAGTCAGGGTTTATCATGTCACCCAGTCCTCCCGAGCACTGAAAATAATCATTTTTTTTTTTTTTAAACTCTTCCTTCCCAAGGAAACATCTAGCCCAAATGCCTCTGCTGTTCTGCAGACCCCTGGATCCAACTGTGGCTTCACCACTTCATCTCCACTGGCAACTGTCAGTGAATGAAGAGGACCACCCTCAATACCTCCTCCCCTTCCATGCAGGCATCTCCTCTCAGTGTCTTCATGGCCTGTCTTCATGGCCAGAGATTTCTTTCTTTTTTTTTTTTTTTTTTCTTTTTGGTTTTTCAAAACAGGGTTTCTCTGTGTAGCCCTGGCTGTCCTGGAACTCACTTTGTAGACCAGGCTGACCTCGAACTCAGAAATCCGTCTGCCTCTGCCTCCCAAGTGCTGGGATTAAAGGCGTGTGCCACGCTGGGCTTGGCCATAGATTTCTATCTGTGGGTGATACCAGTCTAATCCTCTCCAGCATCTTTTCTGCTGGACTTTCAGAGTAGTCCTCTGCCATGCTGTTACTAAAGTGATCTTTAAAACCCATTAGGACCAAGATATCAGCTTCAGATCAGAGAGCACATCTCCTTGTTCTCAGTGTAGGATTCAGACACAGTGGCCTACAGTTTATGAGACCAAGATAGAAGGACTGTTGAAATGAGGCCAGCATGGGATACATAGTGAGTTCAAGGCTAGCCTGGGTAACCATGAGAGACTTTATCAAAACAAAACAAAATGAAATACAACACAACACAACACAACAGTGAGATCCAGGTGATCAGAGAGTCCCCAGTGTTCAGCTCCTGCCACTGTTCCTTGGGTAACCAGCTCCAAATACAGACACTTCTGGACCATTTAATTTCTGTTCCCTCTGTACCCTGTTCCCTCAGCTTGCATGTCACTGCCTCAGAGAAATTCCCTAAGCATTCCTTTCAGACTGCATGGACATGTTTTTCTTTACAATATTTCACATATTTTATAATTTGAATAATGTATTTTACCCTCCCTTATCTACCCACTCCACATTTCCACTGTCTGAGCACAGCTGTATCACACAGGGGTACCTAACAGACACTAGTTGGCTGCTGAACTGATGATATTTTCAGCTATTATTATGGTATTTCCAGACACTGAACTTTTGGTGAGAGAGGCACTCATGGATGGCAATGGGGTCCAAATGACAGCCTCCAGGGCCGACCCTATTTTGTTTATTCCGTCAGAGAAGAAACAAGATGCTCTTCAGAGCTCCCTCCTTGCAAGATCCTCTATGGAACCAGCACGCTGTCATGGTCAAGCTGGTCCTTCTGGAGTTTAGCCAGTCATTTTCTGAGAAAGAAACCCTTGTCACTTTAAGATTTCAGTCCCTTGTTGGGGCCATATATCAATGCTCCCTGTGGTCATGGCTGTGCTGCCTGCTGTTCAAATTTGTCCAATTAGACACAGTCCCGTGTGCTAAAATTCAGTGTGAGATGTGCCTGCCACTGGCCAGAGTAGGTCTATTGGGCAAAGACCCTCACCCTGGGGCCATGTCCCCTGAGGCTTGATAACTGCTAGGGACAAGTCCTGCAGAAGCTGCCCTGAGCATGGGTGGGTTGGGGTAGAACTTGAGAACTAGCCTTCACTAGGGAAGTGTCATATGCTACACGTATGGGGGGACGGTGTCTGGTAATGGTCTCTATAGACCTCAGAAACCTGCTTTAAATGTGACAGTGATACAGCCAATGGCTAGTGCTGTGAACCACAGAGACAGTTATGAGGTCAGAAGCGACCAATACAAACTCAGCTGACAGCACAGGGGGAGGAGTGGCTTCTGTAGGCAAACTGTTTGTATATGCGGGAGGTGGACTTATTTAGACAAGCTTTATTTAATCCGCCCCTCGGGCTGGTTATGAACCTGATATGTAGCTCTAGCTGGCCTCAAACTTCTGGTGACTCTCCTGCCTCAGTCTCCTAAGGGCTGAGATTACAGGTCTGTACCACCAAGTCTGGCTAAAAAAATTTTTTTAACAACTTTATCAAAAACTATTTTTTCAAGAGTCAGTCTCTCTCTCTCTCTCTCTCTCTCTCTCTCCCCTTCCCTCCCTCTTCCTCTCTGTGCATGCGTGTGTATATGGGGGGGGGGTATCATGTATTTCAAGATGACACAGAATTCACTACATAGTGAAAAAGGACCTTGAACTTGTTGTCTTGGTTTCCACCTCCTGAGTGCTGAGATTATAGGTGTGTGTGCCTACAGGCTGGGTCCATGCTGGAGATCAAATGCAGGGCTTCATGCGTCTGTCCTCTTTTTGTTTTTAAATGTTCTATTTCTCCTCAAGAAGCTCAACTTTGATATCTGCAGAACATCTGACTCTTGAACACACAAAACTTGCTAGAGCATGCCATCGAAACCCTAATTTCATAAATGAGGTGGAAGAGGCTGTGATTAATGGAGGCCACAGACTTGGTCAGTCAGCCCAGGGCTGTCAGCAGCGGGGTTACACTCCAGGCTAGTTCTTGCTTTACTGTTGAAAGGCTGCTCTTTTTTGGAAGGTAATTGATTAATTAACTAATTCGTTTTTGAAAGTTTTACTCTGTAGTCCAGGCTGGCTTTAAACTCATAGCAATCCTCCTGTCTCAGGCTCCTAAGTATTGTCATTACAGGTATGAACTACTCTGTCACCCTCACTTTACTTTTAAAAAACATTTATTTATCTTATTTATGTGTGTGAGTGTTCTGCCTTCATGCGCCTATGTATGTGTACCATGTGTGTGCCTGGTACCTGTGGAGGCCAGAGGCAGGCATGAGATCCCCTAGTGCCACGAGAGGATGCTGGGAATTAGAACTGTGTTAACTATTGTCTCTAGCCCCTCACTATATATTTTTTTTCTAAGCAGGAGAGCTAATTCTCTGCTCTAATTTTCTCTGTGGTCAGTTCCCATGTCAGCTTTGGGTTTGGGATCTGCTGATATATACAGTGGAGGAGGCTGGGCCCTTCTCATATCCATCTATCCACTGTTCTGAGCATTATGGAGTACTGAGCCATAATGTGACAACTGTTCTCATCACTACAGGGCGCTTGCCCTGTGCCCATTGCTCTGGAAGCTAGGGTGAAGGAATGTTCTTCACCTTGCAGACACGAAGGGTCTCATCTTTCCTCCCCTATCCTTTCACAGGGAACCATCACTTTCTTCCAGGGACAACATACAAATGAGAATGGAGAAGTGCCTAGGAAAGAGGAGGGAGAAACCCACCGGGCACACAGGAGCTCCAAGGATAAGTGAGGGGTTGCCCCACTAGCTGGGCAGCACCACAGGTCAATCACAGCCTTGGCACCAGGAATGATTAATCTGGGTCCTGGGAGGAAAGGGCACATTCAGGAGACAGACCCACCATCTGGACTGAGGCCACCAGTTCCCTGTCCACACTCATCAACCCTGCACATCGGTAAGACAGTAACTTGGAGAGTATCTTCGCTGCTTCTCAAGGTACTCTGACATTCCCAACTAAGCTTTTCTTCCAAAGCAGTCTTCCCTGTTTCAGTTCTCAAGGGGGAAGAGTAAGGTTGGGCTCACTCCTAGACGGGGCGGCTTTCTGGGTAAGGTCATATCTTCAACCAGAACCCAGAGCCAGGTCCCTCATGCCAGTTTCCCGTGGCTCTATATTTCCATGGTGTAGCCCAAGGCTGCATAGTGAACTTGTGAGATTTAGGAGGAAAAGACTCAGCAGAGTGGGTTATAAATGAGTCCTTCCCCCTCGGGAAGTTTAGGCTCTAGACAAAAGTCTTCTCATCTTTAAAAGACTCTCCTTTGTAAAATGAACAATCTGGCCTGTGGTCATCAGCTGTCTGAAAGGCTGTGGGGTCACAGTGAATCTCCCCCTGTGATGCTAAGTCCATGTGACCATTATCCTCTCTTTCTCTCCTTCTTTTTCCAGAGCCAAGTGCTTAGCAGCTCAATCAAATTAACTGTGACACTTTCAAAAGCATCAAAATAGCTACAAGTCTCCCTAAAAAGAAGGCAGGCGCCTTGTTTTCAAGAAAAGATACGAAGTCATCACCCGGAGATCAGGAAACAAATATTCATTCTATGCCGGTACATCCCCCCGCCCCCCCCCCCTTTTCTTCCATGCTCCCCTCTCCCCCTGGAAAAAAAAAAGGTTTAAAAATATCAGCACCAACGCTTACTTCTGGCCAAATTTATTTCCAGCTTTGAGTAACTGGGTGTTCTTTATGGTCAAGGACAAAAAACCCAAGAGGCTGGAAAAACCTCATTAAAAAACCCACAAACACAACTCATTTGTTTGAAATGAAGTGGAGGCAGGAGGGAAGGAAAGGAACAGGGAGTGGGAGGGAGAGTGAGCCCGCTTCTTGGCCAAGCCTCAGTTCTGAAGAACTGTCACAGCCCAATAGTGGCCAAAGTACAATTTCACTCCTAAGAAGATGGTGGAGGCTTGGCCGGATGGGTGGGAACCACAATCAGTAACACGTCTCCTCACAGGAGAGAGGAGACAAAGGAATTCTTTCTGATCTAAAGAACTGCTCAGTTTGGCAGCCTGTGTGAAACCGCCTCAGGCTGAGGGAGTAGCCAATGGTGGAGCTCTGGCCTAGAGTGCATCAAGTCCTGGGTTAGATCCCAAAGTGGGAACACGGAGGGAGGAGACTAGATGCTCAGAGCCTTGCAGTAACACAGAACGGGTCTGCAGACTTCAGCAATCAGCAAACTGCCTCCATACAAGAGCTCAACCTGAGAAATGAGCAATGACTGGTACAGCTACACACACTGCATCTCAGACGAGAGCAGGCTAAAGCTAGGAGATCAAAGGACTCTCCTAAGGTCACAGAGTCTGAAGCACTAAAGTCTAGGCCACCAGGGTTTTCCAAAAGCTTTTCTCTCATCTCACAGCTAAAGTCTGGGCCAGTGTGGACATACTCTAATCTCAGAGTCCAGGGCAGCGGTCACATTTGTCACAAGCCTATGGCTTGTTCCAGTGGGAACAATTCCTGATGACAGGGACCAAATATCAACCTAAGTGACAGTCAGCAGAGTCAGGTTCCCTGAAGGCAAAGGAATAAGGACACAAAGAGCCCTTGCCTTGCAGGACTATCCAGGCAGTCTTGAGGAGGAAAGCCCCTGACCTTCCTCAACCAGGGGCCTCTTCTCAGGGCCCTCCACCACTCACCAGCCCTGCTTTTGCGCCTGCATTTCCTCCCAGTCCAGACTCACAATCAGGCTCTGAAGACAGAGGTCAGGAGCTTCCCTCCAAGAAGTCAGAGGACAGGAGGATAAGGAAGAGCTGAGATGGGTACATACAGCACCATGACATACATAAACAATTTAAAAATAATAAAAATACACTACCAAGCCTGATTTTTAAAAAATTGAAAGAAGTCAGAAATAAGAGATATATGCCTTTAATTATGTTTGTAAGACTCATGGGGGTAGGAAGGGGACTAAAAAGAACCAGGTTAAAGTCTTTGAAGATGTGAGTTCTAGCCTCAGTGTTACTATATACTATTGTGTGATATAAAAAATACCTTAAATTCTCTGAACCTCTTTTGCCACAACCCAGCATTTGTTAAGGATCATCCGAGCTCCGTGTGAAGGCTAAAACATTTAAACATGTGATCTATGGTTATTGTGGCTGAAGAGCTGATAACATGTGTTTCAGGCAGCCGAGGAAACCCTCTTGCCAATTAAGAAAACATAAGAAACATCCAAAACAAATACTCAAAAAGTCTAATTGCACCCTCTGGGTCTTGTCATTAAAGTCAGTAAATGTTTTGTGACTTGAGAAAACTGAAGAGAAACTGGCTGGAAAATTTATCGTTAAATATATTCCTTCAGCAGCATTCCCTGCTAGGAACCTAGGGGATGAGTCAGGGAACCCAAATCTTTCTGGTTCACAACACACCTCTCTAGGAATAGTTTATCCTACAAAGAAGAAAGACAGAGCTTGACAGTGAAGGTCCCACACTCAAAACCCACCAGAAAATTTGTATAATAAATGTACATGAAAAAGAACCCTGACTGCTCTCTGAAAAACTGTGAGGTTTTGCATAGAAAAGGAACTTTTATATCTGCCTTCAGAGAGTCATCCCATGCCTCCCTCTAATGTCATTACAGCTACTTAGTCTGAGCAAAGGCTAAATACTGTATTGTACTAGGGAGGAAAAAGAAATTACTTTAGTCAATGTCAAAATGACAAACCATCAAAAAAAAGTGTGGTTTATTCAGGAAAAAAAAAAATCTCTTAAATGAACTTAGATGGCTTGGCAAACTTTTGATTTTAATCTTGTGATACAGTGTAACAACAGAAGGCCACTGCAGCATATCAAGCGAATGTATAAGGATATGATCAATATACTTGACATATTATTTAATTACAATCTTTAGTGACAGAGACAGTATGGGAACCTAGCATCAACATTCTGACAGCAGAATGAATAGATAGGATTATTCTTCTTACTAATACAGCAGAATTGTAAGTTATCAAGCCAGACTGTAGATGTGAGCCCCAAGGTCACCTTAGTATAGTAAGTTTGATGCAGGGTGCCAGAGCACCAATGCCGAGCCCATTGTAAAGAACTAGAAGACGAGGGTTACAAGTTCAAATGTTTAGCAGGTCCTTATTTCTACCTGTCTCTCCAAAGTCTCCTGTAGCCCAGGATGACCTTAAACCGGCTATGTAGTCAGAATAACTTTGAAGTTCTGGTCCTTTCCACTCTGCCACCCAAGCGCTGGCACTACAGTTAAGTGCCAGGATGGTTTTTACATGTTAGGGATCACACACCAGGCTCTGTTCATGCTAGAATAGCACTCTATCCCAGGAGCTGATTCTCAGTGCACTGCTTTCATGCCCAGATCCCCTTGAGCTACTGGGGCTTAAGGAGACGAATAAATGTGTGTCCTCTAACTCTTGGGACCACAGCTTACATATGCAACAGTTTCAGAGCTCTGTGAGCCCTATGCTTCACAGTGCAGGACAATGAGGACCAGAGGAGAGAAAAGACATGCACAAGGTCACATGGCTTCCCAGTACAAGCAGGTCAAGACCCAGGTTTCAGGATGTCTGGTACAAAGCTCTTTCTGTGCTGAGGTGGTCAGCTAGAACACAGCCAATATAGCTGTGGTGATTATCATGCCAACAGCAAGGAATGCACTCTCCAGCATGGGCCAAGGGAATGATGGTTAACATTTAACATCATGGAAACAACTTCAAAGACACTGCAGCTGGACTCTAATAATGGGGATGAAAATGCTGAGACGAGCAGAAAGCTGCAGGTGGACATCTTCGGCTGGAAATAGCATATGGCCCCAGAGCAGGAGTTCTCAGAAGCCCGAACTGGTCCTTACCATGGGGTCAGGAGATGGGAACTGTCCCACAGTCTGTGGTTCAATGTGCTCTTAAGCTGTGTACCCCTTACTAATGCCACAGGACACGGATGAATGTCTATGCCTGCCATCTAGGGGAGAGTGTGGCTGCCGTGGACAAGGTGGGGGGAGGAGGGGAGAGATGGCGCTTCCTGGGTGGGCTTCTAGAAAGGCCAAGGATGGCAGGAAGGCAGGGATCAGAGCCTTTCTCATAAAAGCCTAGCAATGACATGCACCAATTAATCAAATATAGGGGTAGGAGTGGGGAGACAGGACAGGGAAACTGAATGCAATACTGACGTACAGTCGCCCCTGTGTTCTGCAAGGTATTGGATCCAGGCCCCACTGAAGATACCAAAATGAGTGCTGTGCAAGACCCTTGTATAACACAGTATAGTATGTGCATGTAGCCTATGCATACGCTCCTGCAACTCACACATCTCCATGGCCTCTAATACCTGATACAACATGAATGGCATGTAAACAGTTGTTAAGCTGTATTACTTAGGAAATAATTCTTACAAGTAAAGTCTTTAAAACTTCTATATAGATGCATTTTTCCTGAATATGTCCACCCTCCCACCCATCCATCCACCCACCCATCCATCCATCCACCCACCTACCCACCCTTTCATCTATCTAGATAGGGTCTTTTTATGTACACTGGCTGTCCTGGTACACCCTATGTAAAACAGGTCATTTTCTTTTGAGACGGGATCTTATGTTGAATCCCAGGCTAGCCTTGAGCTCATGACAGTCCTCTTACCTCAGTCTCCTAGTGCCTGACTGCAGGCATGCACTTGAATGCCCATTTTTTTTAAAAAAAAAAATAAATTAGACTCAGAGATAAGACAGTAGTCTTTAGATACTTGGAATTCTCCAAAGTATAGTGGTACATATGTCTATAACCCTAGTACTCAGAAGGTTGAGGCAGGAGAATTGCTAAAAGCTGGAAGCCAGCCTGGTCTATATGTAGCTCTGTGTCAAAACCAAACTAGTGGAGTGTGGTAAGGCACTCCTGTAATTCTGAAACCTTGGTAGGCTTGTGCAGAAGAACTGCTTCAATTTTAGCCTCAGAATAAGAGAAGGGAGCTCAGAGTTTTTAAGAACGCAAAGCAGTGAAAAGAAGTACGATGCGATATTCACCTCGGGACTGCGGAAGAGGTTCCCAAATGACACCAGCATTATCAGAGTCTTGTGTGGAAAAAGGGATTTTGTATCATGTGATAGCAGTTTCATAAAAGGGCCAGCAGTGGTTGGAGTGAGCTTCTTGCTATTGAACACATGAGAAAATTCCTTATAGGGAAAATGGTGAAACATAATTTAAGTTGAAACTGTTAATGTACTAATCTTAAATAGCAGAACTGTTGAACGTTACCAGAGGAGCCTAGCCTAGCGCGTAGTGCCTTACATGCAGTTTAGCAGATAGATGCTGGGTAGAGAAGGAACTGCAGCCTCTTCTATTCATCTCTTCCTTCCATCTCAGAAACCAATGAAGTACAGCTCTAAGAGCAGCCTTGTGATCATGGCCTCTGCAGCTCTAAGAATGGCAGCTGAGATCCTTGTCAAAGTGTACCTCCCACTGGGGCAAGGAGCTGTGGGGCTTTAAATCAGACATTATTCTAGGGAGCAGAGGATAGCAAATATAAAAGGAAAAACCCTAGCCTTGAAGTACTCAGAGAAGAAGAGACACGGGACCCGCCGTGACTAAGAAGGTGGCACCAAAGTGGTGGCACTTAGGGTGACACATGAAGGAGAAGTGAGTGGCATCTGGCAATGGAAGAGAAGGTGAGGTCTAGGGCACAACAAGGGACATCCTAGGAACTGGTGTGAGCAAAGGCACGGGGTACCAAGCAGGGTCGTGGTAAGAACACAGGCTCCATGTCAGGGAGGGCGGAGAATGGAAGCTGCAGAATCCTCGACGTGAGGGTGGAGGCTGCACAGGATCCCAGGAGGCGCTGGGCCACCTTTCCCAGGGGCTTCTTTGCTCTCTGGGAAGCCCACTAACTGAGGTGAGAACAGAGGCTGCATAGTTGGGGCAGGTGAGTCTGTGACACAGAGTGTGTGCCAAGCAGGTGGGCAGGAGCGCAGAGGGCAGCACGGGGATGCTTGAGAGAGGATTAAACGCATGTCCTCACAGAAGGAGGCTGAGGTCCAACAGCAGCAGACAGATGTGGTGGCTTCTGACAGTGTTTGCATCTGGAATCCCCTCCCCCCATAGTGGCTCAAATCAGTAATGTCTCCTAAAGGGAACCCAGATGGAGATGGTGTGTGAAGAGGATTATCTCCTCCCTGTCTATAATTTATTGGTCCTGAATATCAGGTTAGCAAGCTGAAGCAATTAAACATCAGGCCAGCTGTTTCAGGCAATTAGGTAACATTTTTCATTTAGAAGACCACACAACAGAGAAAAGACTACAGAGATAAGACCTGTGTTTTGATTTGCTAAGTCTCTGCTGCAGATAAAACCCAGCTTTTTGGAACCCTTCAGGCAATTACTATTTCAGGCTTGGCAGGAACTGGAGTCTGAAAGTAACTATTGGGCTTCTCTTGGCAAGGCTCAAAGCCACTGTAGCTGTGTGAATGTCCTAGGCAGTGGTAGAAGGGCAGGAGGAACCCAGGAGCCATAGAGCTATTAGGATGGCTGCTGCAGGCCCCATGGCTCAGAGGCGGCCAAACTGGGTCCTCCCACATGTTCTTAGAGAGGGAGTGTGGTCGGACGGTGGAGGCCCAGCCTACTCATGGGGATTCTGTGGCTGCCTGCCTGGCATGTGCTCTCGGCAATGCTGTGGGCCCTGCTTCCCCTCCCAGCCTTAGCTTCTTTTCTTTCAGAAGAAGGCTGAGGAGAATTCTTCTGCCTGAGGTGGGGGTGAGGGGTGTCAGAGGAAACAGGGGTGACTGGCAAGGTGCCAACTGGTACAGGCTTAGTACAAAAGCGGAGGAGGTAGAGGGTGGTGGAATTTGATGTCATCTCTGCCACTACTGGACAGGGCTACGTTGTTCTAGCCACTTGCCCTGAGTGGGCCTCAGTTTCCACAAAATCAAAGTGTGAGGAGCTGGATTCTTAAGGAGCCTTTGAGTTTTGATATTCTCCTATTCTGAGATGCCAAGAGAGATAAATCAGCAGGCTGAAGGCAAGCAAGCTTTTCTTTGAATGGAAAAGGGGGACAGGCTTTATGCTGCCAGCTGACTTCCCCACAGGATTCTGGGGCTGGCCCGGAGCAGGGAGACGGGGGCAGCTCAAGGAGACAGAGGGCTGCGTGCGGTTGCAGGCTGCCCAGCCTTGGAACCTCTCTTGCCTGAACTCTTCCACTTAATTGGGAGCTTGCCTTCCCAGCTGTGTATTTTTATCCTGGGCCCCAGAACCCAAACCCTGAGGTTTGTAGCCAGAGGCCGCTGCTTGTTTTCTCGTTAACCGCCTCAGCTCTGAGGTGCTTCCCAGGAAGTCATCACCCCGATGCAAGGCCTCTCCAGCAAGCAGGCCTCCAGGGAGGATGCTGAGTGAGAGGCACTGGAATCCAAGAGCTGTCCTCCAGCCTCGGAAATAAATCCCCCACACTGTCTGGCCCACACAAATCCCAGTTCAGCCCGGCCTCTCCTGTGGGGTTATTCTGGTAACAAAATGCTTGAGATCAGCAATTCTTTTCTACTCTTACCCACTCCCAGAGAGGAGCCAACTGGGCTATTCCTTAGGCTCCACTTTCTGTGTCTGAAATGTGGTTGAAAACTAATATTCCAGATGTTTCCTCAGATTTTAAGTTGAACCACAGATTAAGCTTCCTATAGGAAGACGGTCTGGCACAGGCTGGGAGGACAGTAAGTCTTCGAGGCTGGGTGTTTAAGCCACTCCACCCTTTGCCAGCTGCCTCGCCTTCAGAAGGTGCTGTAGAGTTTTTTTTCCAACCCCAGTTTCTTCTAGCAAAATAACAGCCTTTCCCTTTCTACCACACAATAACCACTGTGAGCCCAAGGACTGCTTAGTTCAACACTGTGCAGTCTAACGTTGATGGCTTCCTTAGCTGCTGAACCAGTGAGATCAACAAGACCAGAGACGCCAAGTGTCCAGCATCTTAGGGAAATCCATTTCTTTTCCCCAAGTGGTGGGTTCTCAGTGAAGAAGGAAGTCCTTCCTGTGACTATGGAAGTTACAGAAGGGCCAGCACATGAAAGAAAAGATAGTTAAATTTCTTTCTTCCTCCTTTCCTCCTCCTCTTTCTTTCTTTCTTTCCTTTTTTTTTTTTTTTTGTGTGTGTGTGTGTGTTAAGAACAGAGCCCAAGGACTTCTATGTTAAACCAGCTTTCTACCACTGAGTACATCCCCTGGCCCCAATTATTTATTATTTTATTTTGAGACAAGATCTTACAAAGTTGCTCAGTTGGCCTTGAGCTTGCTTGGTAGCCCAGGCTACAAATTCCAACTTGCAAACTTCCTGCCTCAGTCTCCTGAGTACCTGGGATTACAGGCCCATACTGTTACGTCAAGCTTCAGAGAGCCCCTTGACGGTAGTGTTATCTGCCCATGTCAGTGTTGACTCTGCGGCTGTGGCTAGAGCCTATGCTGGCAGTGGAAAAGGCTGATCATGGACTGATATTACACAGGGTGGCAGGAGCGTCTTCATTAGACCAATGGCTTCCTGGCCTTAGGGTCTTCCAAAGAGACTCACACAACCAGACTCGGGCACGGAACCCGGATTCTCGAAGGCTGCCGACACACTGGGCCATTGTTCTTGGACAGCAGCAACTCAGATCAAACTGGTGAGTGGGATTTTCCTTGCATTGGCTACAATACACATGTTTGTTCAAGAAAAAACAGTTGGAGCAAGAAGGCATGAATGTCTGCTGCGAAAGAAAAGCCGGTTTGTGTCAATTACAGTGGCAGATTATTCAGAGTTCATCCTGAAAGTCCAATTACCCCCCAAAGCATGAGCAAGGTCAGTGTCGCTCTGCAGTGCACCAACCACTCCAGCCACTTAGGCACAGATGTAAACTACACAGATCTGCCTGTTGGGAGAGGAGAGCGGCGGCCCACTAGCTTCCTGGCCAGTCTGTGTGGACACCACCATTCTCCTATTCCTGGGAGGATTTATCTGTCCAAAGAGGATCTCTGCAATGTGCAGATCTGGGACTCATCTTATTGCACTGTATCCACTGTTACTGGTGTGTGTGTGTGTGTGTGTGTGTGTGTGTGTGTGTGTGTGAGAGAGAGAGAGAGAGAGAGAGAGAGAGAGAGAGAGAGAACGAACATGAACAGTGGCCTTCAGAAGGACCCACAGCCCATCCTGATGATGAGTGAGGGTGTAAGCTTCAGGAGCAAAAGATCAAAGATCTGTCCCTGTTTTATTTCGAGCAGCACACCCCAAGCCATAGCCATTAGCAGATGAGATGTGAAATGACCTATTTACCTTATACTTGACTGAACTATGGCTAGGAAGCCCTAGGGATCTGCTTACCTCCACCCCCCAGTGCTGGGATTGTAACCGTGTGCTACTATGCCTTCCCTTTCTAATGTGGGAGCTGGAGATTAGCCTAGGGTCTTTGTGTTAGCAAGGCAAGTGATGCCTGAGCCAGGTTCCCAGTCCCCTTTTAGGGAGATTTAAGAGCAGCATTCCCCCATACCTGCTACTTCTTAAAGCAACACAGAAATTATTATACAATAAGTTTCTCAAAACAGTGAACAGCATGTCCTAATATGGACTTCAAAACAAATATGTAATATTTTCACAAGCCAGACAGCTTCAATAGAGATTCTAAGTTTAGACAGTGAAGGATCCATCCATCAACCACAGCAAGATCTAGTCTTTGAGATATGCTATTGTATAGAATCTCTCTCCTCTGCTAGAGTTAGCTGTTAAATTCCCCAGGACAGAGTCAGTATTTTAATCAGAATCTAATCTCTATGTATAATATCTCAAATATGAGGAAAATTTGTATATTTATAAAATAGGAATAAAATAGTTAACATTATTGAGAGTTAAACATTAAAAAAATTAGTTATTTTTATGTGTATGAGTGTTAGTTATTTTTATGTGTATGAGTGTTCTGCCTTCATACCTAGTGTCCTCAGAGGTGGGAAGGGGGGGGGGGTCAGACCTGAGACTGGGGTCCGAGATGGTGGCAAGCCATATGTAAGTGCTGGGAACTGAACCTGTGAGTCTTCAAGAAAAACAAATATTCCTCACAGCTGAGCCATCTCTCCAGCTCTGCAAATAAAGTTTTTATGGGTGGCTCCAGGCAATATTTTAAGTGTTCTACAGATAGGAACCCACTGAATTATCCTAACAATGCTAGAAGGAAGGTATGCTATGTTACAGATGCAAACATGGAAGCAGAAGTAGACACACATAAGGACCCCAAGCCATGCAAGGGAAAGAACCAAGGATACAATTTTAAAGATAGACAAATGACCCAAACCTGACACTTCTTAAAAGAAAACATACCAGTGAGCAGTGAATGCAATCCAAACCACTACGGAGTCATCACCTCACCCTGGTGAGGATAGAGAAGGCTGGTGAGGGCAAGAAGGGGGTTCCCACACACGGTGGGGAGAAAGTGGGGTTCCCACACACGGTAGGGAGAAAATGGACTCCCACACACTATGGGGGGGATAGTTTAGTATCACCGTGAAAATAATACGAAGGTTCAGAAAAAAACAACCAAACAACCACCATCACCATTTGGTGATTCTACCACTGGGTTTGTAGCCAAAGGAAATGAAATTAGCATATAAAAGAGGAATTTACACTCTCATCTTTACTATAGCCAAGACAGAATCAACCTGGGTGTCCACCAATGGGTGAATGGGTGAAGGAATGTTGTATTATAAAAAACTGATCTCATAAAAGAGTAGAATAAAGGCCAGTGGAGTCTAGGAGGGAGAGGGAGATGGAGGATGCAAAGGGGGTTGCAATAGAGAGCAAACTACAGTTAGGTAGGAGGAACCAGTTTAAAGTCTTACTTTCCAAAAGATTTCCAACAGAGAAAATTATAAATGCTAATTACTCAAAATTGATCATTACATTTACATATATCTAATTACCATAATTTATCCCATGAATACATATATGTGATTTAAAATAAAAAAGGCAGGCTGGGAACTGAAGTCCAGGGTCCAGGTGTTGTCCACTGAGGAGCCACACTGTCCTCACAGGTCACTTGGATCTTAGCCCTTTCTCTTGGAGACACCTCCCTCCTCCTGGCTGCCCTGCTCCAGACACAGGGCCCACAGCCTTGACAGCCCGTCCTCTGGAAGAGGCTAAGGCACCATACTACTCTGCTCAGATGCCAGTGTCTGCAACGAGACTGAGAGCGTTGTCAGGTAGCACAGGCTTGTTCCGTCTTCTAAGCCATTCACTCCTCAAGAGTTTTGGTCAATTCCTTGACTCCATAACTGAGTTGGAAATATTAATTCCTAAGAGATATAGGCTAGACAGGCAAGCAGGAGTCGGGAGAGGAAGAAGGCCAAGGACATAGTTCTATGCCGTGTCCTTCCTGTCACTATGTCGGGCCCACAGGTCTAACCCTTTGAATGGTTCCGGATATCTCCTTGAGAAAAGGCAAACTTGGAGAAGTGACACTGAGGCTAGCATTCAAATGTCCTATCTGCCCATACTTTCTCTAGACATGACTACCTGTCATGCATCCCTTATTATCCTGTTCTGAATGGGGAGGAAGATGGAGGCTGCCTTATGTCTTGAAAACTCTGAGAGATGCTTACAAGTCAGTGAAGAATCAGCCGAGCCCTTTCTGTCCAACCCACACAAGCTAAGGCTCTCTCCCCCTTACACTCAAGGCAAAGCTAAGAAAAGCATCATTTCTTATAGTGGGGAAAGGATGAGGTAGGTGGAATTAACACTGTTTGAATCATGAATCCAAAGGCAATAGGATTCCACACTGAAAACACTTAGAGGACAGGGTGGGAGAAGTCCCCAGGATCTGCCTGAAGCCGCATGGACAGAGGGAGTCATGCACAGTACTTCCCCAGCCTACTAACACTTTGGTACATAAACTTTATAAGTATAATGTTGGCAGATTCTAGTGCATAAAAAAAGTAGCTAAAAAAACTCAAACCATAAATAATGCCAAGTAATAAAGGAGGTGAATGTTTCTGTTATTAGATTCTTTCATTGTATAAATCTATTTAATAAGCTGGCTTGGAATCTCTGATAGAAAACAGACTTAGTGTGGTGTGACAGACCAATCTGTTCTAGAAGGCTAGCACAGGGGACTCATGCCAAGTTATACTTCTCTGTTCTTAACCAATGCAACTTAAAATGTAATTGTTGTTTCCTTGCTCAGAAATGGAAAATGTCTTGGGAGGCTGCACTTGCAGGGAGAGAGCATGCTCCGTGGGTGTCACGGAGCGCTCCCTCCTGCTTTCTCCCTCTCGATGCCATCTGCAGCCGCATCCTTGAAAGCACTGTACTGTATTTATAGAGCCTGCTGCCTTTTGTCTTACTCACCGAGAGGGGCCGGGGGTTTGTGGATGCCTCCTGGTTTTTAGAGTGTGCTTTCTCAACATTTAATAGAATGTGTTTAGAAAAGTTCCTCCAAATAGCCTCCTTTGACCCAAGACCCATGGCAACCACTTTGGGTAGAAAAATCCACTGAATGCGTGAGGGGGTGGGAGAGTGGGGAGGAGGGGATGGGATGGGGCCTCCGGGGTCACATCCATCTTCTGACACCATAGTTTCTAACGGCTTGTTGATGTTTGCTGGGGTTACTATCATTATGATGGGCTGTAAAATGAAATGCTATAAACCAACCGAAGGCCTGAGTAGAAATATTTGCCGAATGGCATAAGCGACACCTTCAAGAGCCCCCACACACTCAGCCATGCTTCAGGGCTTGGCTGGTTATATACACTGCTGTTTATAGCACTGGGATGCACAAATTCTGTCACCTGGCCAGCTTCTGACCCAAATACCCTGGTCCCACACCACACTCTTCCAAGTGGTTGTTAAACAGGTAAAACAAAAATCAATGAGACAAAATACCTTACTTATTTGTTCAATTTTACCCCTGTATGGAAGCTGCAAGACACCATGGTATAAAGATGCATTATTTAGCATTTGTGTCACATCTGTATGTAAATAGCTGATGTTTTGCAATGCACTTTATCTAGATAGTATTAACAATAGGGTTTGGTGACTCATGCCCACAGTCTCAGCACTTGAGAGGTAAAAGAAAGAAGATCTAGGTTCAAGGACAACTACAGAGCAAGTTAGAGCCCAGCCTGGGACACAAAAGACCCTGTCTAAAAAGGAGGGAAAAGAAAAGAAAGAGTGCTGGAGAGATGGATGGCTCGACAGTTAAGAGTGCATTCTGCGCTGGGCAGTGGTGGAGCACCGCCTTTAATCCCAGCACTTGGGAGGTAGAGGCAGGCAGATTTCTGAGTTCAAGGCCAGCCTGGTCTACACAGTGAGTTCCAGGACAGCAGGACAGCCTGAACTATACAGAGAAACCCTGCCTCAGAAAACCAAAAAAAAAAAAAAAAAAAAAAGTATATTCTGCTTTTGTTGAGGACCTAAGTTCAGTTCTCTTGTTGGGTGATTCCAGCTCCAGAGGATACAGTACCCTCTTCTGGCCTCCACAGGCACAGCACTCCTATGCACAAATCCATACACAGATACACTCTTTTTAAGAATAAAAAGTCTTAAAAATCCATAAATTTTAAGACAGTGGTGATGCACACCTTTAATCCCAGCACTTGGGAGGCAGAGGCAGGCAGATTTCTGAGTTCCGAGTCCAGCCTGATCTATAGAGTGAATTCCAGGATAGCCAGGGCTACACAGAGAAACCCTGTCTCAAAAAACAAAAACAAATCTGTAATAGAAGGTCATATAAAATTAATCACAAGTTTGAATTAGATACTTTATCTAGTTATTTCCTGAATTAGTTATTAAGTCCTTATCCAGGAATGTTTGGGGAAATGTAGAACACTTAGACATGAAATTAGCCAGAGGTCCCTCCACGGTTTCTCAGAATTATAGTTTCTTTTATTTCTGAATATTTTACTAATGTACTCTGGCACACTCCCACTGAGGAAGAACGGGATTATTTCTGTCTTATACAACTAGAAAGACATCAAATAGAAGAAGATGCAGTTCAAAGGAACTGCTTGCATCTTAGCTGGAGGCCAGACAGAGGCCAGGCAGCTCTGGTTAGGCTCTCTGTTGTTGTGAACCCCGTGGGAAGGGAAAGCTGGACTCATGTCCACACTAAGGCCCCAAGTATTCAAGCAAACTCCAGTATCTCTTGTAATAGAAGCAAGGAATGGGAAGGCTCCTTTGTTCCTCAAAAAGGAACCTGAAGACAATCAGAGACATCCCTTGGGGTGTAGCTCCAAGGGAGCCCCAGGACCAAGGCAAAGAACACCGAAGCTGGGAGGCACAAGGGTGGGCACCACTGAGCCAGGCCCTGGACTTGGCCCCTTCTTCTCTCTGATCAAGCCAGCTGGTTTTTGAGAGAATCACAAAGCTGGTGAAACTGGCCCAACGATATCAAGCCTAGAACTGTTCTAGAAAGATCTGAAGCAGGAAAAATGACAGATTTGGAAATAATCATCTAATTGAAGCCTGAAGAAAAACCCAGAGTTCCACTAAATAGCAGTTAGCAAAAGTGCCTAGGCCTTCCTGCAGAGCAGTCTCTTAGAGAGCAGCCTTCTCAGGTCGGGTCTTAATGCTGCCTGTGCTAATGCTTAGCCCAAAATTTGTTTTCCTTTAAAAGCCACAAGGGGGGCAAGGGTAATGGTTAATGGTTTGCCGCTCTTCCAGAAGACCTGGGTTCGATGCCTAGCAACCACATGGGGACTCAAGTTGTATGTAGCTCTAGATGACCCCTCTTCTGGCCTCTGTGGGCACCATGTATGCACACTGTGCACAGGCATCCATACAGACAAAATACCTATACACAGAAAATAAAAATAAGTGAAAAAAAGACAAAGAGTCTGCAATTTTCCAACAGCTCTATGTCAGACTATATTCCAACTAACAGAGTTGCAGACAGAGTACCACACCAGTGCCAAGGCACTACAATTTGAAGTAAAATGTCCATAGGGTGGACCTGTGGGCATAAGCCTCAGGGCCAAGTTCAGAGTTCACAAACCCAAGGAATATTCTTATTTTATTCACTGTATCAAGACAGGGAAAATTGTACCAAATATAGCCATCACACGTAATCTGGTTTGTAGTTCACTGTGTTAGACAGTATGCACATTAACACACTGGAAGATGGCTTAAGAAGTTAACTCAAGTTTACATGCAAAGTGAGAAAATATGGCTTTGAACCCATGTTTATCAGTCTTTCAGAGTCAGTGTCATGGAACAGGTAAGTGGAATCCAATGTGAAGGTCAGAAGAGGGATGGCTCAGCAGGCAGTCACACTGCCACTCACAATGAGGCTCATAACTCTAGTCCCAGGGGATCTGACCCCTTGCATGCACATGATGTGCACACACATGTTAGTGAAACACCCATACACACTAAATACAAAATTAAGTTGTGTGTGTGGGGGGGGGGGGAGTGGGAATGGGAGGAAAGGAAAAAGACCTAATATGAGAAGTATCTGAAGTGTAATTATCCTTTGACATCGAGACATTAGTGTTGTTATCTCTAAAGAACTGCACACAAAACTACAAACATGAAACAAACTCACAATTTTTTTTTAAATTAAGGGTATAATTGTGTTGGGCTGTATTCATAGCTATCCTGGGTGCAAAAACCCAGGGGCTGAAGGTTGAGTACCCCGGAGAGGGAGGAAAAGGTAGCAGGAACTCGGGGCATGTCTTATGGAGACATGGAGGAGGACGGGGCGATGACGTCAGTGTTATCAGCTGGGCCTGGGATTCAGACCTAACCCACAGGGCTCTGAGGAGGCGTAGGTAATGATTAGAATAGAGAAGTCAGGGACATTATGCCTCCCCCATTCACCTACTGAAAATGGTCCTGGGTAGTCTCAGCTTTCTAGGAGTTTAGGATCCAGGAGGTCAGAGACATTCACAGGAAACCCCAGCACAGGCTCCATCGGCTCAACCCAGGAGAACCGAAATGGACTGGAATGACACTGCTGCTTCAAGCTGTGCCAGTCGGACACTGGCAAACTCGAGAGGAAATGCTCACGTGTACCTGCGCCCTCTTTCTCGGGGCTGGCCAGGTCCCACTCTCCCACTCCCAGAAAAGGAAGTCAGGGGCGGTAATGAGAGATGACAGCGGGAGGAGAGAACACAGGCATCCAATGAACAACAGGTGGGAAGGCTGTCAGTTGAAATCAGCATCCTGAAACGGGGCAGGGTTGGAGCCACAGCGAGATGGCTCTCAGATAAAAGTGGATCAGTGACACTCACTGCTCAGACAGCTTAGTGGGCTTCTGCCTACCCACTGCAGCCCAGGGCAGCCCAGACGGCACAGGCTGTTGGCACCCCAAGCACAGGCTCGCATTCTTTCCCCACTCTCAGATGTGAGGAATTGTGTTGGGCTTGTGTCTTTCCACTTATGTTTAGGCGCATACAAGATGTCAACAGACCGGGGCTCCTGCAGCAGCAGCCTGCAGCTCTAGCTTCCCATCAATCCTCTTTATTTGATCTCAGTGAGATGACATTCAAATACTATCTGGAAAATCAATACTCTCTGAGCTTTGCTGCATCAGCAGGATCACTCAGTGCCTGGGAGAATGGCCACTACTGACCCATCTCAGGGGCCCACTATCTGGCAAGGGTTGCTTTCCTAGGCAGTATGAAAGCTGGGTAAGGTTCTACAAGTTGGGTTGTCTCAGATATCTGAGGACCGCAGCTGATCACATGGCCCTGGGAGGGATCTTATGGGGGTTTCCCTCTACAAGTCCTTAATTCATAGAAATGAAAGGAAGGAAGCAATGAAGACCCTAGATCTCTCAGCCAACGGTCAGAGCCGGTCCATCTCACTGCCTTCTCCAGGGCTTAAGCTACAGGATCCTCTGAGGAAGCACAGCCAAGGATGACAGCTGATCCTGGAAATGAAGGCTGAGGTGAAAGTAAGGCTGGCTTTTTTTCCTGAAAGCTGGGGAAAATAAATTCTAGAATCCCAGCACCCGTCACTGTCATCTAAACTCCTGGCACCTTCCTCTTCTGAGCAGCACAATAGGAGCAGTAATAGTAGGGACCTTGTAGATTAAACCAGATACTGGTTTAATGGGGCTATCTGTTGTAGTCTGGATGTAGGACAGGAGGGTGGCCATATGGGAGGTATGGAATCTGTAGGAGGAGGTCCTTAGGTCATTATGGTCAAACCCTAATCTCTGTTCTCTCTCCCTATTTTACAACTCCTGTATGATCACTTATGTCTATGCATTCCCACCACAGCTCCAAAGCAATGGGGCTGGTTATTATAACTAGATCCCTCAAACTGGTCCAGACTGTACCTTTTTGCTTTACAAGTTCCTGTGTGTTATCCTGATGTAACCACACTGATGTGGCTGATTACCACACAAAAGTTAGTTGTCAGGTATGGCAACAGATAACTATAGTCCCTAGTCTTGAGAGGTTAGGGCAGGAGAAAAGACTTTGGGTCAGGCCAGGCTAATCTACATAGTAGTAGCTTATCTGAAAACAAAACAAAACAAGGGGCTGGAGAGATGGCTTAGAAGCTAAGAGCATGCACTGCTTTTTCAGAGGACACAGCGCCAGGGACTCTGACCTCTTCTGGCCTTCATGGGTACCTGCACTCAAGGGCAGACAAACACGCACCTCTATTCGAAAATAAAATATATCTTAAGATAACAAAAAAATCAAAATAAAATATATTAGAATAAGAATATTCTGAATCAGCCGGGCATGGTGGTGCACGCCTTTAATCCCAGCACTAGGGAGGCAGAGGCAGGCGGATTTCTGAGTTCGAGGCCAGCCTGGTCTACAAAGTGAGTTCCAGGACAGCCAGGGATATACAGAGAAACCCTGTCTCAAAAAGCCAAAAAAAAAAAAAAAAAAAAAAAAAAAAAAGAATATTCTGAATCAACTTCTGGCTCTAAATTTACATTAAAGAGAATATTCTAATAGCCAAGAGTCTAAAATGTGCTAGCAAAATGCGCACATGGGTGCAATGTTGGTATGTCTGCTCTCTGGTAACCAACTGCTTTCTCTCTGGATCTAAGGCCTGCTCCACAGGAGGGAACCCATGTCTGGCACTAGGAACCCGGTCTAAAGTCACAGCTGGAGGGGACACATGCCCTCGGAGAGGAATCTGCCATGGTTGTTTTCATAAGTGGATATGCTGTTTTCAACCTTCATTAGGGTAGCGTCTTTATGTAGTGGGCAGAGTCGATGCAGAGATGCATAACTTGTCAAAGTGCGGAGAATAAGAAACTGTTGGGCGCTCAGCCCTAAGCAGAACATTTCCATCAATCCACACAAGGCTCAGGGAACCATAAAGAGGGAGCAGAAAGAACCTAAGAGCTATGACATTCTGTCTTCTGGGGACATGCCAGGCCCTTTTCATGTATGACGTCACTACAGCAGTTCTAGTCTCCTTCAGAAACCAGATCAAGCCAGTCAAGAATTCCAACATGGATTCTGGAGGAGCACGTGTGGCTCCACACCTGAAACCTGGAGGCTGTTGGGTGGGTGTGGTGGGGTGAGGTAGCCATGCTCTGGCAGGGAGCACTGATTGGACCCAGTAGATTACAGAGGAAACAAAGGACACAAAGATGGGAGAGACCCAGGGGAGGGAAAGGAGATGTGGGATGGACAGAATCAAGATATACTGTATATATGTACAACATTGTCAATTAATTTTTAAAGAGTCTAAAACAATCACATTATGAAAGCAGACAAATTTGCATTTTATTAGTGAAATGGTGTGGTTAGCATGTTGAAGGTTCTATTAGATGGTACCAATTTTCACATTAGGTGGACATGAGTTATTGGTGATTACTAGAAACATCCTTGGAGAAAAAAAGACATCATAGCCACCACATAAATGGAAAGCCAGGTTCTGTGGTACATCTCGATATGACATTAAAAAACAAGATGAGAAAAACCAAGTTCTATATCAGAGAGCAAAGAGCAGCCTGGGAAAATTCTGTCCTTGTCTCCTGGCATGGGAGGAACAGGGGATTGTTGTTAATAACTATTTGTGTAAAGAAGAATCTCAAGACTATTCTTTGTGTGTTATATGTGTTCCTGTGCATGCACATGTATGTTGGTACATGTGTACTTGGGTGAAAAAGCCAGGGGGTCATGTTGGATATCTTTCTCAATCCTATTTTTAAGAATGGATCTGAGACTGACTGGCCAGTGAGCTTTGGGGATGCCTGACTTTGCTCCCACAGTGCTGGGATTATAGGAACAAGCTCAGGTTCTCATGATTGTGTGGCAAGCACCTTGGTGACTGAGCCAGCTCGCCAGTCCCAAAACTCAAATTTTCTCTATGTTAGATGGCAGAACTGGACTTCTTTAAGCAAGATAGCATTGTTGTGGCATAGAGCATACATGCAGACGTAGCTGCTCATCTAATCCCAGAGAAGACTTGACTTCTCTGACTTACTACCTAAAGCTCCTTTATATAAAAATATGCTGAACGGAGAGGAATGCAAAGGTGCAGGTGTTTTACATGGCAGAGGCATGACCGACTTCCTTCTGCGAAAACATCTACTCAACTTTAATTCCATTCAGAAATCCCTAACCCGGGACCACAGGCCTCTAAGGGGTGCCTGAATGGAATTCAGGTGGTCTCAGATGGAAAACAAATCACACCTCTATTTTCACCAGCTTCTCACTGTAGTTGAGCATTTATATCATTGATTAATGTGGGGGAAATCCAGTAGCTAGCAGGCCCTGTGACTGTCAGCAATAAAAATTGGTATGTTTATTGCGTACTATTATTGTTGCAATTTAAACCAAGGATTGAAAGGGTTTTTCTCTGTGAGTCCAGATGGCAAATATCTTAGGGTTTGGGGACCATACTGAACCATATGAACTCTGTTCCTGAAGAATGAACGCAGATCTGATAATATACAGAGATGTGTACATGGCTGCATCCCAATAAAACTTTATTTATAAAAGCAAACTGTGGATTATTGTTTGCTCATTCTTGGGTGTTCACAAATTACAGCTTTGAAACTATGGATGTAATTCTGCTCATTTACTAAGTAAAAATATACCAAGTGTATATATTACTACTTCATAAATATGTAGTTATTTAAAATGTTAGTAATTATGTTCCTAAACTTTTATTTTATTCATTTAAAAAATTCTGAAAGGCTAAGGATATAGCTCCCCTGAAGGAGAGCTTGCCTAGAAGGCACAAAACTGGCTTTGACCTCTACCATTACATAACCGGGTATATGCCCATTACATAACCAGGTATATGCCCATTACCCCAAGACTCAGAGGCAGAGAGGCAAGGGGATCAGGAGCTCAGTGTTGTCCTCGGCTGAAACACTAGTCTGAGGAGAGCCTAGGAGAGGTGTAAATCTGCCTCAAAAATCAGCCGGGCGCGGTGGCACACGCCTTTAATCTCAGCACTCGGGAGGCAGAGACAGGTGGATTTCTGAGTTCAAGGTCAGCCAGGCTACAGAGAAACCCTGTCTAGAGCTCCCCCCCCAAATAAATAAATAAAATAAAAATCAATAACCAATTAGGGGCTAGAAAATTAGCAGCTAAAAGCTCCTACCACTTTTGTAGAGGGCCCGAGTATTCCTACACCGACCCCAGGTAGCTTGGGGACACTGACACCTCTGCCCCATAGGCACCTACTCGCACGCCCTCATGTCCTCCCCACCATGCACATAATAAAAAAATAAAAATAAAAAAAGTGCCAGATGCGGTGGCACAGCTTTAATATCAGTTCTTGAGAAGCAGAAACAGGAGGATCTCTGTAAGTTTGAGGCCAGCCTGGTCTACAAAGTGAGATCATGTCTCAAAAGCAACAGACAGACAGACACTATTCCAAGTATGAAGATGCCTTGTGTCATCACAGAAACAAGGCTGATTTATGAAAGACTGCAGACAGAGAAGGGATGAGGGCGAGCACAACAAGATCTAGTGGCCTGAGCTGAGCCAGCTGAAGCTAATTAGACCGGAAGTAGAAGCTTGGCCAGACTCTCTGCGGCAGTTGACAGACTGAGGAGAGCAGGCCTTCTCTCCTCCGTTTAAGCAGCTGCATAAGCTCCAGTCTTTGCGCATTTCTTCTCCCATCCTGCCTCCCCGTGCCATGCTGTGGTCATGAGATCTCCTAGCCGACTCATCCATGCTGTTACACACCATGCCCTACAGATCCCAAATCAAAATCCACCATGCTGATCCTCCTGCCTCAAGAGTCACCTGAATAATGTCTCCTGCAGCCTGGTGGGCGCTGACCGAGCCAGCCTGCTCTTTGAAGGCGTCAGGAAGGAATTGCAGGGGTGGAAGGCAGGCGTGGGCACCAGACCCTGTGTATGCCTGATCAAGGTTAAAGCCACATGGAAACATGGACAGCAGAGCCCTGTGGGATGGCAGCTAGTGAGCCCCATCTTTCTCCCTGAAGCCTGGCTCTTTTGTCTTTAGCTGTATTTACTTCTAATAATGTGAAGGCAAAGTCTAATGGGAGGAGAAAGGCGCCTCCTGCTTGGAGCTGTACTAAACAGCTCTGGGTTACATTTACAGTTTTAATAAACTGATTTGTCAAGACTGTCAGAATCAAGGGGGATCATCTGGATACCAGATGAACGAAAATATCTGTAATTATAAGTTGTCCATTTTTCTCTTTCATCTTCTATATATGTATCTGTGAGTGGCCACATATTTTCATGCACGTACATATACATAAATTTTACATCATTTAAAAAAAAAACCCAAAGCTGTCATACTAGAATTCAGGAAAGTAGAAAATACAGTTCCCCTGGGAGAGCAAGGGGACCTGGAGGTGATGCTGCATGCCCCTTCTGTGGACTGACGTCCTTTTCCTGAACTGTGCTGTCAGAGTCCAAACATTTCAGTTTCGCTACCACCTGGATCCTGTCTGATGCTTTCTGATCACTTGCTGTGTGACCACAGGCCTGTAACGCAACCTCTCTGGATCTCTGATCTATGTGAGAGAAACAAACATTTGATACAGGGCAGTTGCCACCAGAAGATGACAATGGCTTCCCCTGAAAAGAATCCCAGGCCCTCTAAAGATGGAAATGGCCTGTTATATGAATTAATTCAAATGCTATCTCACTCTTACTCAAACTCCCATCTTTTTCAATGTAAGATGGTTTTTGTTTCTCTCCCCGCCTTACTCCATGGCCCAGCCCTTAAGAAATGGCTTCATAGATCCCAGATTGCCCTCAATTTACTATGTAGCTAAGGATGACGTCCGAGCTTCCCATCTCTATTGAGGACTGGGATTCCAAGTGTCTACAGCTGTGCCCTGTTTGCAATGTTAAGTCTTAAACTACGTGACTTTAAAATGGCCTGCATTTCGAGGGCACTAAGCTGCCTGCTGCCATAGAAGCAGAAGAGCCACAGGAATAAATATGGAGGAGGCACCCTTAAATGCTGAAAGTGACAGGCCACATCTCAGGTCTCTCTCTGGGGAGGTCTGGGTTCTGAGTCTCCTTTGGAGGAACGTGGAAAACCTGTGCCTAGTCATCCACTGTCTCCATCAACAGCACTCCCACGGGCGTTCTCATGGACACAGGCACATGCTTCGGGCACTGTTCCCCTATACTGGATACTACATTCTGTTCACTTGCTTTTATTTAAGCCTGGTCTACAGAGTGAGTTCCAGGACAGCCGGAGCTAAACAGAGAAACCCAGTCTCGAAAAACCAAACAAAAAAACAAAACAAAACAAAAGGTTATAAAGCAACACATAGACAAAACTGATTCAAAATCTGACCATCTCTCTGTTGTTGTTATTGTTGGTTATTTTGGGGGATGGTCTGCAGTTGATGTTTAGTCCTAGCATCCTCTATGAACCCCAGTGGAATCAGACCTGGTGACTTCCCAGCCCCAGTACTTACACCTGCACAGCACGTACACAGTCACTGCAGTGGTCTGCTGCTGTCCAGGCCTACATCTCTGGTGAGAATGGAGAATCTACTATCCTAAGCAGGGCTCGTGGGCTTTTCAAACCACTAATGGACAGATATGAATGAAAGTGTTGAATTCGACCCTAGACATCTGCTAGGATGGGTGATTAACTTTGAGGATAATTTACTTGCCCACACCCTACCTGAAGTTATAGGTTTATTTTGCTTTGACAAAATGTCATCAATTGCTTCTCTGCAGCACTTGGAGACTATCGTTTTTTGGAGGTTTGACAAGGCCTTACTTTATAGCCCAGACTGTCTTACAAATTTGATCCTAGTGTCTGTTCTCCAAAATGTTAGGACTACACCAAACACATTTAGCCACATCCACCTTGAACACATTAGAAATATTTAACTTTTTAAAAAATTCTTTGTGTATGTGTTCTGCATGTGTGTATGCATATGGCTGTTTTACTGTTTGCTCCTCTGTGGCTCACCAACTTGTATGCCAGGCAAGCCTCTGCAAGTCTCCTGCCTCTACATCCCATCTCCATGTAGGAAGGCTGGAATTATAGACACCCAGTTGTGTGTGGGTTCTAGAGCTCTGAACTTAGGTCTTCACCCTTCTGTGGCAAACACTTCACCCATGGTACCATCTCGCAAGCACAAATACCATCTTTTAAAGTACTGAACTAGCATACAATGTGTTACTAACTATGGATGGAATGACTAGCCCCTGGGCACATGAGATTCTTAGACTGAACACAACACTGGTACTCCTTCTATCCTCCCTGATCGGCCCTCTCCTGATCCAGCTTCCCTGGATTTGGCTCTGCCCATCCACCTTCAGGGACTCCTAGCAGACTAAGCTCTCTACCCGTGAGAACACCAGGGCAAGGCTCTCTCTTAGTCTTGCATCTCTGCTGATTCCCACAGGGGTCTAGGTCTAAGCCGACTGCTGCTTTAATCATTTGCTAATTTGCTTAAACATCTGGTCAAATTTTGGAAAATAGTCTCAACAAGAGGATTTATGCTAACTTCTCTTAGATGCTGAAGAGTTCCCACATGCCCTTCTACACGTCCCCACCCCCAACAAAGCATTTCATAGTCTACATGAATAAAGAAAAGTCAAAAAAGGTGTGTGACTCTGCCCTCTATTTCTCTTAGTAGTGACGATGGTACCCCCTCCCTTTCTCCTCAGATTTTTTAGAGCTGGGTGAAGAAGCCACTGCCCATGAATCTCATACATACTAAGTGCTCTGTCACTGGGCTGCACTCCTAGTTCTCCTTTAAGCTCCCTAGATCCACTGTGTTCCACAGTCTTCCCTCCACCCTCCTCTCCTCTGTGCACACCTCTGCTCTCTACTGAGCTATGAAGCCAGAACCTAACTTTCCAGGTTTCTTGCTTCCTCTGGCCTCCACATGTACATCCGCCCCTAAGCACATAACGTGGACTGCTGACCTCCACTGTGCAGACTCCCAAGCGCACACACACAAATGTGAAGAATTAAACAGAGAACTTTCTTCTTTGCCTCAAGGTGCGCCCAGGCACAGGACTGACACAATAGCTTCCCCCAGAGAGACACATTTGGTCATGCAACAGAACTCTCACCCTGTCCTTTGCCTTGAGGACAGTGCTAAGCAATGGCAGTCTCAATGACAGCTGTCCATCCTTGTTCTCCCCTACAGAGTCAGACTGCTCTGACGAAGCTCCTGTCACACACACCTCCGGCTGTGATCACCTGCTCCTTAGATCACAAGCCCTTTACTTGAGACTAGGTTTCAGGAAGGATGGGATGACTGCACCATCACTCTAGATGTCGGGACCACTTCAAGGATGTTCCCTGTCCAGACATCCTGGGGGAACTGTGGTCTCCAAACAAGGCTTTGCCATGCAACAGGTGCTATTTAAAAGGTGGGATTCTCAGCCTATCTCTTCCCTAAAGTAGCAGCCCCTCAGCAAGAACTATGGCTCTGGCCACATGGGTGAAAGTGTTTTTAACTCTATCACCAGGATGGCTGAATGCTTAACTGCTCTGCCCTTCTGCAGACTCCGAAGGAGCAGAGTGGACTAGCCTGGGGCAAAGGACTCAAATGCAAGGAACCATTTCAAAAGAAACATCTGTTTGGGAAAGTCTCCTATCTTTCAAGCTTTATCAAATGCAGGCTAAACCCCAAGGGCAGGCCTGGATGGTGCAGGCTAAATCCAAATGGGTGGGGGGGATGCCCCACTCCATTTTGTTACTCTTATTCCAGAATCTTGACAAACTGTGGGGCAGGAAAGACGAACCACACACAGGACTACCCAGTGGGACCCACCACTGCTGCCACCCAACCTGGGTCTGAGAGCCATCTGGGCTTCTCAAGGCCTTTCAAAGCCAGCTTGTCCAACACCTGAAGCGGTTCATTAAAACAGCACCAGACAAAAGCCCCACTTCTTATCCCTGCTCAGGCTTCCTGAACCCAAACGACCAGTGTGGAATTTTTTAATAACAAAAGGAATTCTGAATGCCATGCTGTGGCTAACATAACTCTGCTCATTCCTCATTGGGCTTAGTCTGATGTTTAAAGAGACTTGGGATGGGTGAGCTTTCCCAGGCAGGGAGGATGTTCTCTGTCCTCCCGACAGGTACAACCTCTGTGAAGGTAGGGCACCATGGTCCGACTGCACAGCTCAGAGCAAAAATGAAAACACAGGCATTCTATTTTAGGAGTTGGTATTTCTTCTATACAGTTATTGTCTTCATTTATTTAATTAAAAAGACAAGAAATGATCTATTATAGAAGATTTATTTTATGTGTATGAGTGTTTGTCTGCCAGAAGAGGGTGTTAGAGTCCCTGGGCCTGGAGTTACTGACAGTTGTGAGCCACTATGTGGGTGCTGGGAACAGAAATCTTGGTCTTCTGTTCTTACCCCAGGCATCTCTCCAGTCTCTGTTTATTGAGCTTTACATAGCCCAGGTTGACTTCAAACTTACAATCCTCCTGGCATAGCTCTCAAGTAGCTGGGATTCATTAAAAGTACATATTTCTGTGCTTACTTTCTTCTTCTTTTCAAACAGGCCTTAAGTTTGGTGGTTGGAATTCTGTAGTGAACCACTACGTTGTCTTGGTCACAGACACTGTGACCCACCAAAGTACAATTTCTAGTTGATCTCCTGAATCCTACTGCACAGGATGGAATGGGAGCATATGGCCATGTGCAGTTCTGCACTTGGTCTACCAAAACCGGTGGCCTTGACCATTGGTGATCCCTGACCACATGGTAATGGCCTGAGGGCATGTGAGCTGTGAAAATCTCCAGCCCACATGTAAAAGCCAGGTATACACCTGTAACCCTAGTGGTAGGTGACAAAGTCAGGTAGAACTTGGAAGATGACAGGCCAGGCAGCCTATCAGTAATGGTGAGCTTCAGGCTTTAGTGACATTAACAGAGAAGGACCCCAGACATCCTCCTGTGGCTTCTGCCTGCACATGCACGAAGATGCACACCTACATATTCATGTGTGTATACACTATACCACACCTACCGCACATCAAAAGGAATTCAAAGTCATCTTTGATCATATAGGAAGTTTGAAGTCAGACTGGCTTGAGACCCTGCCACAAACAAACAAATAGAAGTGACCATGTATCTATGCTCTAATAAATAACCTTTAACTCTTTGTCATGTAAGCAGTCAGTTATTCAACTCAGTGAGTCATACATACACAAAGACTTGAAAGTGGTGGGAGAAGGGCCTGGAAAAAGGGCTTCCATGATGGGGGTTGGGTGATGAGAGAGGGTAACAGGGTAAACATGACTAAGACTCACTGTACATGTTTGACACCGCTATGGGGGTGGGGGATGTTAAAGGACAGTTCCTGACTTGTCTCTCCATCTTAACACGGCTGAAGTATGCGCAGCTCTCCAAGGAGTCGGAATGGGGATGGTTTTTAAACGGTATAGACCAAAAAAGGAGGAGAAATGTGACTAGCCTCCCCGGAGTTAGAAGCACAGAAACGGTTCCATAGGCTGTGAGAAGAGTACCTTCTAAATATGCATTGTGACTGTTACCATTCCCACCTCCTAGCCCTCCCACACCCTGTCCTCTGCCCATAAGGCTGGGGCCCCATCACTTCCAGGGTCCTATCAGCAGTCACTGACATGCCGCTGGTCTCTGAGCATGCTCACAGCTCACAAGAATTCTCCCAGCCAACAACCTTCATTCTTTGGCATTGGCTCTTTGAGAAAGCATTATCAAAATTTTTTACATACATATCAAATAATACATTTGTCAAGAATAACCCGTCGTAAATAACTTTTCTTCTGGCTTATGTGAACAATGCTTATTGCTTGACTTTATAGGATTTAATTGGAGAAATTTAAAGTTGAGGGGTTCAACTTTGCAAGTACTCTCCATGTGCTGATGAGAAACAGACATGCCAGGTAGATTTCACAAAAAGAAACTCACACACTTTGTTACTTTCATGACATCATGCAAGCAATGGTCTGCAAACTACGGCAACTTATTAAGTGTAGGCACTGTGGGCAAGAGTGGGATGAGCCCCTGAGTTCTCCCAACCCAGTCTTACTTGCCCAACCCCCAAGCATGCAAGATCTTTCTTTTCTCTTTAAATCACACTAGGGGGCTGTCCGCTTCTAATTCTCTCAAACCTACCTGAAAACAAAAGAGAATGAATACAGGAACCGCAGTGAGAGCAGGGTAGGAACTTATCTAAAGAAAACACTGGTGACCCTAGAGTCCCACTGCTGCAGGAGTGGGTGCCAAGTTCTGCGTCTCCACTGAAGGATCCCAGCAGCTGCAGTGTGTTACTTGTGGCAACTCTTCTAGGATCGCAAAGGGTTTCAAAGTCATCCTGGCAGCTGCCTCCTGTCGCCCACTCTGTAATGATTGAACCTCTTGTTCCTTTTATAGACTTGTTCTCTCCTAATAAAACACTAAATGCTGCTCTGAGCAACTGTTCCAAGATGGTTAGGTGCAGGCCTCCCCCTCTTCCTCCTCTCCCCCCACACCAGGCATTTGCTCTCACAATGGATCCTGTGTAAATGGTCCTATGGAGTACACACACAGTCACATGAGCACCCACACAGGCATGCAAGTGAGCACACATGCAAGCGCCTGCAAATCCCTTTAACTAAACCTGAACTTTGCATCCATTTCCAGCTATTTTAAGAGCAGCTACTTTAAGACTGGGCAGCCATCCTAGAGCCATGAAAGCTAGTGTGCAGCACAGCCTGCTATGAACGAAGAACCATGTGGATTCACTGTGGCAGGACTCTGCAGAAACAGCATCTCCAGACTGTATCTCAGAAGAAAGCGCTTCAACCTGTGAGTGAGTGGGTGGGAAATGCTGCAAAACAGGCTGGTTTCCCCACTTGGAAATCTGAACCACATTTTAAAGGTGTGAACCCCTTTTACAGTTGAAAATGCAGAAGGGAATCACATCATACCAGAACAACGCAAGAATCGGCTCAAAGAGGTTCATTAGATCTAAACACATTGTATTCATGTATGAAATACCAAATATTAAATAAAATAAAAACTGAAGAATAGAAATTCCCAGCCCCTCTCAAAGCTCACACTTTTTCCTTAGCTCATACTCTGGCAGCTATACAAATAGAGTAAATGTCTTCCTTCAATTGAGTACAACAACATTTGAAACTGACCCTTACTTTTAAAGCTTCACTGTGACTTTACATTTAATCTGCATTCGATTTTTCTCTCCTTTGAAACAGAATCTTCCTATGTAGCTCAGGCTGGTCTTGAACTTGGTCTCCTCTCTCAGCCTCCTGAGCTTACAGGCACCAATCACCACAACCAGACTCATTTATATTTTTACCGGCCTGCTGAAGCTTGCAAGCCCCTCACACAGCGGGAGCTCTGGCTACTAGTTATCTTACCACTGGCGGCCAGCAAAGGCTCTGCTGGCATAGCAGTTGTTAGTCAATCGTTTGTTGAATAAACAAAAGAAACTTTAAAAACAAAATGCTCTTGGCTAAAACAGGCAAGCTAACAAAATCCCTTGAACACTTTTTGTTCCTTAGACTCTGAAGGCTTTTAATGAGGAATCCTGCCCTCTTGAAATAATTCTGCTTAAGTAATTGCCATTTGACTGAAAGAGACAAATACAAGGAACCTTTAGACTCTGACTAGTAGAAAGTTAGAGGCGACCAATTCTCTGTGAGGCTTTGTTCATCCTAAGACCTCTCTGAAAGTATAGATTAAAATGCTGTAATTGGTGATTTAAGATGTTAGCTCACGTCAAGTTTATTTTTGCATTTAGTGCTAAGCATTTTAGTCAAACTGATTTGTTTTTCTGTTATGACATTTTAACAAACCCGTAAGCAGAGAGAATGGCGTAATGAAGGCCATGCACTCAGCATTAGCTTTACAAATTAGCAGCTCTCGCCACTCTGACTTCACCTATAGAAACTGGTTCCGACTTCAGCTCTGTGACAATCAGATTGCTGCCAGTGCTAGCCAATTAGCTTATAATTACTATGGACTTCTAGGTCTCAAGAAACCTCCCACTTGGAAGGTGGAAGTTTTGAGCCAAAATATGACATCTGACATGGTTGCAGCTGCTTGAAATATGTCTTCATTAAAGTCAGATGAAGGAGATAAGCCTAGCCTCAAACCAACACAGTCTGCATTTTTTCTTTTAAGTACAAAAGTAGAACTCTTTCCCTGACTGTACTCCCTCCTGAGCCCCCTCCTCTTCTCCTCTCCTCGCCCTTCCTAATTCTAAAACATTTAGCCACAAAAGTGTATTCCCAGACTTGCTCTTGCTCTCACTAATGTTCACGCCATTTTCCCAGGGCCTCAGCTCAGCCTTTGAAGAAGCTAGAAGGCAAGGACACAGGGTGACATAAACTCTCCAGCAAGTTGGTTCTAAGGAATGGACCTTTATACTTCTCTCTTGCTCTCTCTTTTATGGCTTAAGATGGTGCAAAAATGTTACTTATTCCCTAAACAGTTATTAGTCTCCGTAATGTAACATAACAGATACTTTCTAAATCCTTTTAGCCTTCTCCCCCTTACTGGAAAGATCATCTTTTATATATATATATATATATTTCAAAGTGGATTTAATAAAGAAAGGAGTGCTGTTAAAGTAATACGTGAGGCTTTGACATTAAGCAGTGCAACCCTGCGGAGTCGGCAAGAACAGGGCCTCTAATCTCCAGTGATTTATAGAGGCTCTTCCTTCATCTCTGTACTTGGGGAGGGCCAAAAAATTTAGAGACAGCCTGGCGTCCCTTGTACTCCACACCACTAACTCCTGCTGGCCAGTCTGCCTGCTAAAACTTTTAACCCTGGAGCTGCCGCTGTAGCTGAACACCCATTAAAGCCAGTTTATTTGCTGTCAGAAGACAGAGCGGTTTCGTGTTGCAGCGATGTACAGGGAGGTAAACATCCACGCTGGAGGTTGAGAAGTTACAAATAAAGAGCAGAAGGGAAGCTCAGAATCAAATGGGGGCTGGAGATGACCAGAAATCCTAGCCAGACTGAGAGGGGCTGGCCCGGCATGACCGCCCCACAATCTCAAGGAGCTAGCTGAGGCATGAGACACATCCTCTCCTCCACAGCATTTAGAAATATAACTCAAGGTCGAAGTTAAAGTTCCAAAATGACATTAGAGAGGCAAGAGAACACAGACAGTCAGAAACAACCTGTTCTACCATTGGGACTAAAGGGTGGGAAAATGGCAAGCTTGCCCTGTGTGGTTCATCTAGCAGGAGAGATGCTAGGAAGTGGAGAGGGGTGGCTTTAAATGTTTTGTTGGTTGGTAAATACCATGAGCGTGTTTCTTTCTCAATCTCACCCATATCTTTCAAGATCCTAATGTGGCCCAGGCCCTTTAATACCAAGGCACCACCAAACCTCCAGCAACCACCTGAGCATCACCAGGACCTGGTAGGTCACAGCACAGCACAAGGCCTGCTGTGAGGACTGGTATCCATAGTCCCCTCTACGAGCTCTGCATTAAAACTATCAGAGAAGCATCTTGATGAATGGGTTGATCCTATGTTGTGATTGCTGTCTGTGCACCTCATCTTCCCTCCCTCCTTTCATGGGTCTAACACAGGCTGGCCTTGCAGGTGTGCATGGGGCGCCTCTACAGTTAAATGAACACTCACACCTCCTTCCTAATCCACCAGGAAAGACAAACTTACCTTAGCAAGGTCTTAGCCTGAACAGCATCTCTTAAAAGATGACAGTGCTACTTCTGCCATTACGACCTGGGGTTTGAAGGAGATGCAGGCTGGCTTGAGGCTAGGGCAGTCTGTGGCAGAGATGGCCCTGGATCAAAGCTCTTGAACTTGATAACTTGGGCCTCACTGCTTAGTCTATTTCTGACAAGAAAAGACACTGAGTCCTTTTAAAGAGGCTTTCTGGAATCAAGTACACAGGTCAAGAAGACTAACAAAGATCAATATTGCCTTTAGGCCAGGCAGAAGGCAGGCTGAGGTCACAAAACTCAGAGCTGCAGCACCAAGGGCAAGCAGTGAAAGGCCCTCACAGCCTAGCCCAGGCCTCATCTGAAGAGGGAACCCGGGCAGAGATTGGGAGTGACTTTCTCAAGAGGTCATGGCCAGGGCCTGGGATTTCTGGGATCACTCCTCCACGAAGGAAAGCGATTTCCAGGCGTAGCTGTAAGAACTGAGTTCATGGTCCTGCTCCTCCACATCTGTGAGATCACTGGCGAGGTACTCATCAATTCTGACATCACTGGACCCCTTGAAACGAATAACTACACGGTCTAATGCTCCGAAGTCATGGGTGAGAAAGAAAGCGCTAAGAACATTATCTGACATATCTGCACACTAAATAGATGCTAGGATAGTGTTTTATGAATTTTCAGAGACAAGATGGAGCCACTCAAGGACTAGCAAGTGCACTCTTCTGGAATAGCACATGGTCCTGAGCTGACTCTGAAATGCTTTGAACCTCTGACGTATGACAGACAGTAGCCCATTACCACAAGCTCCACTTCTGCCACACACCACACTCAATTGTCAGAGCGTATTCCTAGCTATATCTCTAGGTCGTGGCTCAGTAGGTAGCTCATGAGTAGCCCCTGAATGAGAAAGAAATGGATGGAGTTTGGTGGGCCTGCAAAGCATCCCCGTCTTGTCTTTACCAGCTCTGGCCAGCATCTCTGCAGTGTTAACTTGTCTAAATAGGCTCTGCCTTCTCACTCCAAGCCCAGGGCAGAGTTTAGAGACCCAACATATTTATGGTTGAATGTCCTCTGAAGGTGACACACTCAAGGAACCCTCTGGCTGCTCTGGGCGCCACTTTCATAGGGTGTGAACTGAGTAGTTAACTCGCCCTGCTAACAGCATTCCCACCGGGGCTGGCAACTGTTAGCACTCTTGCCTGGTGTGAAAATCCCTCTGCCATGCTGGGTTTCTGGGCCTACACCAAGCAGTAGCATGTTAATGTGCAAGATAAACCTGGAGAAACCCCACCTAGAGCTAATTGTGAAAGGCCTCCAGGGTCATAAACACCAAGTCCAACCCTGCTCCCACTTCCCAGGCCTTTCATGGGACCAATCTTCCCCAGGACAGAAAGAGCCAATACACATGCAGCTATTGCTGCTTTGATCTGCCACAAATGCAAATTCAGAGACCTTGGGGATTAGATGAAATGCACAGTATTCCAGCCTCGCCAACGCAAAGACCCACCCTTGAACTTGTGTGCAAAGCCATCCTGCAGGAAGCTGTAGAGAGGAAGCTGTTCTGAGAAATTTGTTGATTCACACCACCCACTGGGAACTTTTCTGGGAGGTGATCTTCCCATCAGTTGTTTGCCTTTTTAAAATGCTTCTGGTTTCTCACGAAAAGAAGGTGCCGTGCTATTCTGACAGCCAGTGGCAGTGCCTGGTGCTGGTTTAGTCTCCAAGGTCTCACGAGGCAGACTCCAATGTGCCAATGATCCACTTATTTATTTATGTACTCATTTTAATTTTTTTTTTTTTTTTTGCAGACAGGGCCTCAAGTAGCCCAGGCATCCTAGCTGAGGATGCCCGTGAACTTCCTGATCCCCTGCCTTTCAGGCATGCACCACTACACTGGGCTTTAATTTATGTGGTGCTGAGGATAGAACCCAGGGCTTTCTTTATTCATTGCTGGGCAAGCATTCCTCCAACTGAGCTCAGCCAGAGGTGAGAGCAGAAGTAGGAAGGGAGACGTCAAGTGTCAGCTCCAGACTCTCTACCTTTGGGAAACTGCAGATCCCAGCTTCAGCCTCAACTCCTGGGTAAACAAACCTTTTGGCCACCCAGGGAACTTCAGTTTGTAAAAGGGCTTAGGAATGTAAATCACACAGGAGTGAAGTGTGATCCTAATTTGCACTTAATCAAAGCCAATTAGAGGTACATTATTTACACAAAGCCCATGCATCTCAATTATACCTAGCATAGGCCTAGACAGTTCGGAGCTCAGGCCTTAATTCTGCTTAATTAGAGAAGTAAACATTTTCACTGCGTGATCCCTCAGTCTGGTCTAGAGTCCTTGGGTAGATGCAACCAAGTTTGCAGGGTTTCACTTCAGGGCCAAGGAAGCTTAACCGATACCTGTTGAAAACACCTGCGGAGACAAGGGTCAGTCCTAGTAGGTGCCACTGTCCTGTCATGTGCACCTCTGGCTTGCACTGAATGTTAATGTTTAGTTCCGCTTCCTCCTCTGCATTTTAGGTTTTGTCATTTGCCAGGAAGGTAGGCGAATCAAAGAACCCAACTGGCTTGATCAGTGCTAACAATCCATTTCCCAGAGTAAAGTGGCCCCCGGCCAACACTTTCAGGGCAGCTGGTTTGGATCACTAGGTGGCAGAAGATGCCCTGAGGTCAGTGCCACCTATAGGCCTCAGGGCCACAGTACATCAATGGGGACAGGAATTCAGGGTAGCAAAGCTCTGGGAACACAAAGTTCCATAGCCTGCAGAGGGCTTCAGTCACAACTGCTTCAAAACCTCTCTCACACTCCATTTAGCAAATGGACATTAGCTAGGAGCTAGGAAAGCTCCTGCTACCCCTCAGAACAGGCTCTGGGTCCCTGGGAGGCCTGGCCACGCAGAGTTCCTCTCTGGGAACTGAGACCCAGACAGATGGACTATTCTCTGCAGGCTGCGGGGATTAAAGGCATGTGCCACCACCGCCCGGCACAGTATGATTTCTAAAGGTAATGCCATGTCCTGGCTGTCCAAGGGGTTCTACCACACAACAGAATAGAGTGCAGCAAGATAACCCCAATTCCCATACAGCTTTTTCAGGAGGGCAAGACATTTGGAATTAATTTGGTTGGCAGAGTGCTTATCTAGCATGTCCAATCACTTACAACACATCCAACTGGGAGCATGGTAACACTGATCTGTAATACCAGGTCTTTCAAGTTGGAGGCAGGTAGATCAGAAATTCAAGGTTGTCCTTAGCTACACAGTGAGTTTGAGGCTAATCAGGATTAGAAACCCTTATAAAGAGGGGAGTGTGGAAGGCAAAAATCACATACATTTCAGCTTGTTAAAATAAAGTTTTAATTCAGCCAGATGCTTAAAATGCACATTTTTGGGTAGATAATGATTCAATGTAATTTGAACAACTCAATGATCTGAATGACACTCCCAAAGTGAGAGCTGAAAGACTTGTAAAAGGGCCTGTTCCATGATCTACTGTGTTGTGACTGCCTCCTTCTCTAGTTAATTATTTTGTTTTTTGTCTTTCTACGCAGCTCAGGTTGGCTTGTGATCTTTCTGCCTCAGCCTCCCATCCTTCCTTTATGATACTTACTTACAAGGGCCAATCCAAACACAGAGTTTAGCTTGGGTGTTCAAGCGATCTTTGAAATCCCCACAGGTCAAGCTGTAGAATGTTCCCTTGCTGACACAGGAAGTCCCATCTCAGAGTGACCAACTTCCCAAGATTCTGCCTTTGAACTCTTTCAGCAAAATACAAACAAACTGGGCTCTCTGATCCTGAATAGTTTCCAAATTTCCCGCCTACTTTTCCTGACTTCCTCCAACTGTGAAGAGGCTCAGCTCTCAGGGAAAGTCTCTGCAGGCTCATTCGCTCCTCATTTTTCAGCTCCCACCCAGGGCTCAGGAAACCCTCTTATTGATAAGGGAGTCCTATGAAAACAATAGAAGAGATTCAAAATCTGTGAGATTTGCTCTTTTCTAGAGACAGATTTTACTTCAAACCTGAGACCGATTATGGCAAAAAATAACAAAAATCATGTGTGAATGTGTTCACTAAAAAATGGTTCCAAGTTATGCATTAGACGTTAACAGGACTTTCTCATATACAACTTTTGAGATCTTACAAGTATGTACAGAAATAGAAGAGGCAGAGCATGGTATGTGTGTGTGTGAGTGTGTGTGAGAGTGTGTGTGTTTGTGTGTTCATCAGTGAAGACGTCAGAATTCAAATTTAACGTGTCTTTTCCTAGCCCGAGTTGGAATGGAAATTGGAAACGAGTCTTTGACTCTCTACTACAAGTGCAAGGTTCATGTACAAAGGAAGAGGGAAGGAAAGGCACACATGAAAGCAATCTTTCAACAATAGAGAAATGGAAAATGCCATTTCAAATGTGAGGCAAACACCAGAAACCATTTAAAATGCTGTGTGGCAAAAATCTTAGAAATATACTCTAGGATAGTGACCAACTTGAATGAATGTAATTATGTCGAGCAAATTAAAAGCCAATTTGAAGAGAACTCCTTTAAATCAATGAAAGTCCAATAAACCCACAGATAAACAGGCAGGGGCTAGAGGGATGGCTCAGTGGTTAAAAGCACCACAGTCTATTGTTTAGGGGAATATAAATTAATATAGCTAATATCTAGTATCTGATGGGAAACTGATGTTATGTGAATTACAAAAACATTTTGTGGTCACATATCTTTTACCTTGTGGATTCTGCTTCCAAGAACTAATTGTAGCAGTGACTAGATGTTTATAAGTTTGTTATGAATAACACAAGTACTCAGATCTAAATAATGACATATTTGACAAGCTATGGCTATAATGATACCCATTTAGCCCTATTATAAAAACAAAAGACAAAAAGACTGAGCACTCCCTGTATGTCCAATAAGATGTGCTAAGTGAATCTTGAAAAACCACAATTCTCTTTAAAAATAAGAAGAAAAATCTTAATAAATATTAAGAAAAGTAAATATTTCTAACACACATACACACACACTGAAACAGTGTTCCTAGGTATGGTGGGTGGTTCATGTCAATATTCCCAACACTCAGGGAACCAAGGTAAGAGGATCACCATGGGTAGCCTGGGCTACAGAGCGAGTGCTGATCAGCCTGAGTGTGAGACACTTGGTCTTAAAAAACAAGGAAAGAGAAGATATATACTAGGATGTCCTTTTAATGTAAAAATGTAACAGTGATTCAATATGTGGTGGGTACTAGAGAGGTGGGTTTTTTGGTTTGTGTGTGTGTGTGTGTGTGTGTGTTTGCTACTTGGTCTTTAAAATTTCAAAAGCTGAGAAAACATAGGACTCAAATAAGCAAACGAGTTGGGAGTCCCCTCAGAAAAACTTCAGCTCCATCTTTGATGCCCACATTAATGAGTCTGGTAGACGCCTTTGCTCTGGCACTGCCCATTTAAGAATTCATCTCTACTTGGAGGAGCCCCCTCTCGATAGGTGCACACACACACACACACACACACACACACACAAGACACCATGTGAACAAGCTTTTCATTTCATCAAATCCATAAACACTTTCCAAAGTAAGTACAGCACCGTCCTGTCACAGAGACCTGACAAATCGTCACCTAAGGTATAAAATTGTGGCAGAGCTGTGACTTGAGCATGTACAATATCAGATTCAAACCTTGTGTTCTCTTCCAGAGACAAATCTGGTTACTCCCTGGTAGCCAGTCAGTGGTATCCAACAGGCCTTGGCACAAGGAACATAACTGCCTGTCCTTATCATCAGGGACACTTCCAAGTGGTGGGAGCATGCCCACTTTGAGACAAAGTCTCATGTAGCCCAGGGTAGTCTTGAACTCACTATGTACCCGAAGACAACATTGTCCTTCTGACCCTCTTGTCTCCACCTCCCAAGTGCTATTCCAGGCTTGTGCCAACCCACACATGCTTTTATGTGGTGCTAGGCACTCAATTTAGTATTTTATGTGAACTAGGCAAGCACTCTACCAAATTCCCAGTCCCAAATTCTGCTTCTTAATAGAGTGTGCATCTTTTTTCTGGAGGTGGTCCGTGTTTAGCATGTGCAAGGCGCAGGGTCTGATTCTCAAGAGGTCTATTAAGATAAAGTGCCTAGGTACTATTCACTCATGTGGGGAGACAGACAAAGCAGCAGAAGACAGAGCCAGAATTAACAGCACCAACCTCAGTTTTACCTTAACTTGCTGGGTAAATCTGATGTGCAAAGTAGTCTGCATGGAGGGTTTGGACTGAGAGGGTTCTGAGGTCCCTCACAACTTACTCTTTGTTAAGCCAGAGTGTTTCTTGAGTTCTGCTGACAGTGGAGAGTGAATTACCACAGAGATGAACATTTCACTAAAGGGAAGTACCCAAGCTCTAGGGCCAAGCTAAATAAAGAGTTAATGTGGGGAGAGAGACATGGGGGAGGACTTGAGCCAAAGGAGGCTTAATGGTCTTGCCCTGCCACCGCCAGCCAGGAAGCTGGAACAGCCAAGCCCAACTTGGCTTGTGGTGACCTGCCTGGTTCTTTTTTCCTTCTTCACAACTCAAGCAGAAGGGACCAGTGCCACCTCACCATGGAGGCCTGACAGCTGGGCCCACTACTTTAAGCACGGTTTGTGGTCTACACCAGGATGGACTGAACAACAACACTGTGTGCTCCAGGATTAGGACTGATTGTAATGTATGCTTATCCCAGTGGCAGCAATGGGCACTAATAAACAGACACAGGCCACATCAAAATTAGAACCAGTTTTTCCTAAGAATAACCTCCGCTAAAGCTCTGGGAGAGACACGGCAGAAACGTGAAGCCATTTGTGGTTGTCTTAGTTGCTAAGGCTATGCAGAAGTACCTTCAAGAAGCCAACTGAAAGGAATCAGAACTTACCATTCACATCCATGCACACAAAGCATCAGTGAAGAAATAAGCAAGAGCTTTTATGATGGTAGGTATGCAACATTAAACCCCATGCCCCCAGAATTCCTAAGATATAACTTACCTATCACACACTTCATCTATTTAAAACAGCAATTCTCAACAGGTGGAATACAATCCCTTTGGGGTTGCACATCAGATAGCCTTCATATCAGATATTTACACAACAGTCCATAACAGTAGCAAAATTATAGTTATGAAGTAGCAACAAAAGAATTTTATAGTTAGGGGTCATCATAGCATGAGAAACTATATGAAAGGGCCACAGCATTGGGAAGGTTGAGAACCACTGATTTAAAAGATATAATTCAATGGTGTTTCAGCATTTTTTGGAATTGAACAAAGATTATTATAATCTAGCTCTCACCATTCTGCATACTCTCAGGAGCTCTGTACTCCTCTGCTGGCACCTCCTCATCTCCCTGTGCTCCTAACTGTGGGAGTACAGTCTCTCTCTCTTCCTATCTCTTCCATCTATAAGATGGAACCGTATAACATGGAGCCCTTTGTGACCAACTTCTCATTACAGATGTTTACAAAGTGCATCTATGAAGTGGTTTGTGTGAGAACTTCATTCCTAGCAGAAGGTGATGGTGCACACCTGTAATCTCGCCCACTCAGGAAGCTGATGCTAGAGAGGACCTTGAGTTTGAGGCCAGACTAGACAACTTACTGAAAGTGTGGTTGAAAACAAAATTAGGGGTGGAAATGCACCTTGCTGGTAAGTGCTTGCCATGAATATGCAAGGCACTGAGATTAACCCTCCTTACCACATACAAAATCATCAAAGTCAAACCAAAACCTTAAGCACTAAGCTTCATTTCTGTGTATGTAATAATGGTCCATTGTAGAGACATAGCACATTTTGTTTCATCTGTTGACAGATATTTGGGTTGGTTCTATTGTTTGGCTACTTCAATGATACTGAAACAAATATCCTTGTACACACACATACAACCCCCACTCCCACCTCACATACATATACCTTCCCACCTCCCATACCACACACACCACACACACACACACACACCACATACACCACATACACCCCATACTACAACATATCACACACACTCACACTCACCACACACATGATTTCTATGTCTATTTTCAATTCCTTTGGGTATTTCCATTTGCCAATTGATAGGACTGCGTTAATTCTTTGGGGTTCATACAATTGTCTGTGTGGCTATGTGGCATGTTTTGGATTGTTGTATAATTTGGTAACCCCCCCTTACCGTCTTAAGAGTTCCCAGAGTTTGCTCCAGAGGCAGCACCATCTCATATTTCTGCCTGTAAACCATGAGGGTCACAACTTCTTTGCCATTGACCACATCTGCCACCATCATCGATCAGACACCTGGGTGCCAAGCTATGGTAACTCAAGGGAGTCTTGAGCTGAACAGCACCAATGGCTAATCATGTTAGAGTCATCTTTTCTTTTGTCATTTAATTTTGAGAACTTCACAGATTGTTCTATTTCAAGTTTTATTTTTATGTGTTTGAGTATTTTGTCTATATGTATATATTATGCATAGGTGTAATATTTGTGATAATTTTTATTCTATATTCTTAAATTCCCATGTTATATATGCTATTAGAAATGGTATTGCTTTTAAATTTCTATTTCAGATGGCTGATATCATATATATACCTCTGATAAGTTTTATTAGTTATAATAACTTTTAAGTATCTGTTCCATAAGATCTTATATTTAGGTAAACTGTTATCTATGTATAAGACCAGCTTCATTTCTTCTCTGCCAGTTGAGTCTTTGTCTCCCCTTTCTGTCAGAATATCCAGCACATGACTGGTGAGGTGTGGGGACTGGAGAAGCAGCTTAGTTGTTAAGAGCACTAGCTGCTCTTCCAGAGGACCAGGGTTTCACTTCTAGCACCCCCATGATGGCTCACAATGGCCTATAAATCTAGTTCCAGGGGATCCAATACTCTCTTCTGTGAGCACCAGGCACTCACATAGGGTACAGACATACATACAGAAAAAGTACCCATAAGAGTAAATTAAATATTTTTAACATGAAGAAAGAAAGAGAGAGGGAAGGAAGGAAGGAAGGAAGGAAGGAAGGAAGGAAGGAAGGAAGGAAGGTGGTAGCCAAGCAGTTGTGGCACACATCTTTAATCCCAGCACTCAGGAGGCTGAGGCAGGTATCTCTGAGTTCGAGGCCAGCCTAGTCTACAGAGCAAGTTCCAGGACAGCCAGGGTTGCATGGAAAAACCCTGTCTCAAAAAGAAACAAAGGAAGGAAGGAAGGAAGGAAGGGAGGGAGGAAGGAAGGAAGGAAGGAAGGAAGGAAGGAAGGAAGGAAAGAGTCACAGTGAACATCACTACATCTTTCCTGACCATAGAGAAAACATTCAAATTCTCTTCATTATGTATAATGCCTACTATAGAATTTTCATAAAATGAGGTTCTAATAGTATTTAATACATGTTCAGAGATTTACAAGGATACAATGAAGATATATAGGAGATATAAAACGTGAAGAGTTCACTGTATAGAGTCAACAACTGATTAAGCACTGTAGAGACCTACAGACATAAAGACACATGCAAACAGACTCAAAGAGTATACATAGACCAGCCCACAAATAAACAGACAAGAGGAATGAAAGACCTGGTGATGGCACAGTAGCCTAAGCCATGAAACTGGACTCTTCGGAAAAGTGTTAAGTATGAATAATACTTGGAAAAATAGCCATACGAATGTAAAACTTGATGAAAATTATAAACTCAAAAACTTAAGTTTAACAAGTTGAGAAAGGGGATAGATACACATAAATAAGACAGTGCCAGGGCATGTTGTCAGAATGAGAAATAACAAATTAGAAACAAATTTTAAGAGAAGCCACAGACAACAAAGAGATAATAGTACACTTTCTACGGTTCGGTCAGAATCCATCATGTCTGTAAAAACAGACATGTTTTTCACTCTAACGGAAGTGTCCCAGATGCTGGATATACAGTGCTCTAGGCCTAACTAGTAGCAAATGTAACGAGCAACTTGCACTGTGAGACAATAGCCTAATGTTTTGTTCCCAATTGTTCAAACAAAGTCTATTAATTTCATTTCCCTGTATTTCTGGCCACACACTCATCAACTGTCTCTGTATAAACCAGGACATTTACAATAATTTCTACAGAAAACAAAGATATTTTAGTTTTTTTCTAACAACAGTCTGAAGAGGATCTCTCCCATCAACAGTATGGGCAAAACTGGCTGCCACCCATTAAGTTCCATGTTTTCCCTATATCATGGGCAAAGACCATCTTAAAATGGATGAAGGGCATAAATTTGAAATGGCAAAGTGACTAGAAACTTCCCCAAGGAGAAGCTTTCTATCATAAGATTTCTGATGTCTTATGAAATACGACATCAAGAGTATGGGTAACACAAGAAAACTAGAAAATGGGTCACATGACATTCAAAAGCCATGCAGTCAAGGAGTGAAACCCTGTGGGGTGTGAGGAGACACTTTAAGCCTCAAGGATGACGACGAGCTAAGGGTAGAGAATCTAGAAAGACCTAGTACTTAACAGCACAGCCCACTCCCAAGTAACTATTAAAAAGCAAGCAAGCGATTCCAGTGGCCTGGCGTGGGTGGAGGCAGGAGACCTCCTGGCCAGGAACCCCACTACACAGCAAGTAAGAGGCCAGCCTGGGCTACATGAGATTCTGGCGCAAAGACTCGAAAAGATATTTACACGAAGAATATAAATAAATAGGCAATGGGAATATAAAAAGACACTTACCACTAATTACCAGGGAAATACAAGTTAAAACCACAAAGATATATCATTTCCCACCAATATCAAAATATATACAAGCAAAACCCAGGAACAGAAAGTACCCATGCACATTAGAGAAAGTGAAACCCTTATGCACTGTTAAGAATATAAAATACTTCCAGCACAGGTCCTGTGGAAAACAGTATCAAAAACCACAGAACATGTAATCCAATGCAAGCCTATTACTGGGCAAATAGTTGAAAGAACTAAAATTGAATTTCAAAGAAATAACTGTATACTTGCACAGGGCAGCATTACTCACTGTAGCCAAGATAAAGAAACCACCTACTGTGTAAGTGAAATATTTTACACCGTAAGAGGGAAATCCTGCCCTAAACTACAGTGCGAATGAACAAACCCCATGGACGTTATACAAAGTGAAGTAGGCCAGTCACAAGAGAGCCAGCACTATCATTCACTTCTATATGGGATCTAGTCACATCCATAGAAATATAAAGCAGACTGTGAGTGCTGGGACTGAGGGGTGGGGAAGGAATGGGGGTTAGGTACTGAGTAGTAGGTACCGAGTTCTTATGGGCAGAAAATATGATGAGTGTCTTCTGTCACCTTCCACCTTATCTTCAGAGAGAGAGAGAGAGAGAGAGAGAGAGAGAGACAGACAGACAGAGACAGAGAGAGACAGAGAGAGACAGAGAAAGACAGAGAGAGAGAGACTGACTCTCACTGAGGCTTACTGATTGGCCAGACTGGCCAGCAAATGAGCTCCTGGGATTCCGCTGCCACTGTGTGTCAGCACTGGGGTTACAGTATGCACCGCCATGCATAGCTTCCTCTTATATGCATGCTGGGGATCTAAACTCAAGTCTCATGCTAAGAGAATCTTCAGCTTATAAGAGAATGAAGAATGAATGAATGAATGACAAAATACAAGACAGCCAAGAGTGGAAGGAGTTGAGTTATAGAAAGAACTCAAGAGTAAATATAACTGAAGACACTGAATCTGTAGCCAATGAGAACACATCGGAAACCCAAGTGACGTCTACAAAGGCACAAAATGTAGGCCATGACATTAAGTATTCAAGAGCCCCATGGCCTACATTTTAGCTTGGTGAGAGTCGGGTGTGGACTTCCAACTAGCTTTAAGCACAGGCACACCTATGTAGGACAGGGTCTCCCCCACAGAGGAGAACCAGGAGAGAGCAGAGTCTTTCATCCCATGGGTCAGGTTTCAGGTCAAATATCTCTTTCTGGTATAATCCTTCTCAATTTTGTTCTGGAAAATTCCACGTATCACTTCCTTGCCACCTTCCCTTGAGTTCTGAATCCAACTGTAAACCTACAGTCTTATCATGCCTTTCAGCGACATGCCATTCAGTCAGTCGCTTGCTCTCCCACAGGAACTGAGATAGAGGAGCTGTGGTCACTGCAGCTGGTGGGGTCTGGATGTGTCTGTGGCCAAATGATCACTGTTTATTTCCAAAGAAACGAAAGCCTTTGCATCACCACCCACTGTGGCAATGGAAAAAATCAGCCTTCCCGCCTTCCCTGAAAGGGGACAAGAAGACAAGGACCCTGCTTTTGTTAATTCTGGGTCATCTTTAGCAGTGCGGAGTGTGCGTGTGAGAACACTGTTTATTCTGGCCCTTCTCGAAATTTACAAATTGAAACAAATAATAGTGGAGACATTTGCAACTATGGAAAAAAGGGTGTTTACAGAGTGGGAGAAAACAGACTAAATAGGCTTAGATTACCGACAATTTCTAACACGGCATGGATGGGCTGCACAAGCGGAGGTGCAGAGGGCACTAAGTCAGCTCCCTGCAGCAGCCAGACGCCAGCATCTGCATGTGACGTTGCTGGGTAACCCCGGGCACATGGACAGGAACATTTTCCTAAGCCTCCTGTTTCATCGCCCCTCTCTTAGATACTACTTCTCGGATGCCCGTCCTAGTGGAATGTTAAATCATTCAGGCCCAGGCGCTTCTCACACTTGCCCCTGGAAACTAAGTCTCCAATCTTTTCTGCAAATGAGATTGCTCGGGAGAACGGCCCTGGTTCGAGGAGCCAGTAAGGACAGTGACCACTCTTTTCAAATACCCACCTGCGGCCATTTCTTTGCTCACTTATGGGTCAACAGTAACCAAACACTGCTTTAGTGAGCCTCTGTGAAAGCACATGGGCTTCCACAAGATGCAGACCTGGCCTTCACAGAGGAAAAGGACATGTGCACAGTTAGCAAGTTCAGGTGCGTGTTTACAAGTGCTTATTATGAAAATCTGTGAGGATGAAGGTACAGGCCATAGATATTTTAGACTTTTATACACAGAGGCATTAGCAACAACTGGACATCAAACACAGGGAAATCTACAACTTACTAGGGAATGATGGCTTTGTATGGCATGATCCTGAAGTTCATTCCTTTTTTTTTTTTTTTTCTTTTTTTTCTGGTGATTGTGGTGTGTGTTTGTGTGTGGCTGTGATGTGTGTATGTGTGTGACTATGATGTGTGTGTGTGTGTGTGTGTGTGTGTGTGTGTGACTGTGATGTGTATGTGTGTGTACAGGAGCACACTGGAAGACCCGCTCAAGCACTCACTATCTTAGTCCTTTGAGACAGGGTCTCACACTGAACCTGAACTAAGACAATGGTTAGTAAGCCCCAGATATCCCGTTGTCTCATTAGGGTCACACTTAAATGACCACATCTAGCCGCCCTCACTGGGGCTAGAATGGAACCTGAACTAAATCTAGGCATGGGTCATAATCCTCACATGAGGTCCACATGCATCCTAGCCCAGCAGACCACACTATCGCATTGCTGACTGGTTCAGGAAGGAAAGGAAAGAAACAATTGCTAGGTATCTGTTACCTCTGGTGACATGCATTGCCTCAGATGATCTTCAAATGTCCCAGTGCGGTACCTAACATAATGGGACGAAGTGGACCATTGAGATGGTTCAGTGGTGAAGGCTCACACTGGCAAGCCTGACCACCTGAATCGTTAGAACCTGCAGGTGGAGGAGGAGAATTAACTCCTACAAGATGTTCTCTGACCTCTACACATGCTATGGTATGAACAAATGCAGACCCATATGTACTTACAAAAAAATAATAAATAGCCGGGCGTGGTGGCACACGCCTTTAATCCCAGCACTCAGGAGGCAGAGACAGGCGGATTTCTGAGTTTGAGGCCAGCCTGGTCTACAGAGTGAGTTCCAGGACAGCCAGGGCTATACAGAGAAACCCTGTCTCAAAAAAAAAAAAAAAAAACAAAAAAACAAAAAAACAAAAAAAAAACCCAAAAAAGACAAAAAACAAAACAAAACAAAAATAATAATAATAAATAAATCTACAATTAAAGTATAGCTGTCCCCTGAGAGGCTTTGCCAGAGCCTGACCAATACAGATAGAGAGGCTCTCAGCCAACCATCAGACTGAGCACAGGGACCCCAGTGGAATAGTTAGGGGAAGGACTGAAGGAACTGAAGGTGTTTGCAATCTCATATGAAGAACAACAATACCAACTAACCAGACCCACCCCCCCCCCGCCCCCAGGTCCCAGAGTACACATGGAGGGACCCAAAGCTCCAGCTACATATGTAGCAGAGGATGGCCTTATATGGCATCAATGGGAGGGGAGGCCCTTGGTCCTGTGAAGGCTTGATGTCCCAGCATAGGGAAGGGAGTGAGTGGCTGGGTGGCGACCCCCTCGTAGAAGCAGGGAGGTCTCGTCTTTTCCCTTTCCTATAGGATTATCATTTGATTATAGAGTAACTGCTGAATTACTCTATTGGGTTTATCCTTTTATTTCCCATCACTGCCGACTTAGGTACAGACTGAAACCAGGGTTTCATGTGCTCAGCAAGTGCTTGGCAGCTGAGCTACACACCCAGTCTGCATTCCCCCGGACTTTCCAAACAGCAGCTACATGGCCTCTAGAGAGGCCAAGGCAGAAAGATGAGTGTTCAGCTTTGTCCTTTCAATTTATTTTGTTTGTCTTTTGTTTTTGAGACTGGGTCTCACTTTGTAGCCATGGCTGGCCTAAAACTCATTATGTATATAGGGGCTGGCCTTGAATTCATAGAGATCTGCCTGCTTCTGCTTCCTGAGGGCTGGGATTCAAGTCACCATACCTAGCTTTGTCTCTCTCCATTTCTTACCTTTTCTCAATATACTGTATAGCTCGCATAGAAATGGTGTGAATAGACACCCTTGTTTCATTTCTCTTCATAAAAGAAACCTCAAGTGACAGGTGGTGGCACACACCTTTAATATCAGTGCTCAGGAGACAGAGGCTTAGAGCCAAGGCTACTGAGGGAAAACATGTCTTGGAAAACCAACAAAACAACCCCCCTAAAGAACAAAACCACCTCTGGCTTCATAAAACCAAAACAAAGCCCACCCTAAACACTAGGGCTCTGCCTGTTTCCTTCTATCTTTGAATCGTTAAACTAAGCCTAAAGTGCCGAAGAGTCATGCTAACGCCACACCAGTTGCTATGCCATCTCCGGATACCTCCGAAAGAACACATTCGAGGCGTTGGTAGTCCAGGCTAGCCTTAGAATACTGGAGGTAGCCAAGGTGCTCTTAAACTTCTGATCCTCCTGTCTCAGCCTCTCAAGTTCAAGGGCGATTAAGCATGAACCTCTGTGCCCAGATTCTAGAACCAGAAGCCTGCCAGGCTCTGGCCCAGCTGTGACCCCTGACTCAGGCATAGCTAGTTCAAACAAGAAGGTTCAATCTATTCCTGTGCATTTATGCGAAGACCAGCATGTCCACCCGAGATCATGAAGATGGTCCCATCCAACAGCACATCAGTTACCATTTTAGGTTTTGAAACTCGGGGGGAAAACATGCAGGGAAGAAATAAACAGCTTTTTTTTTTTTTTAATGTAATAACTGAAGAGTAATGAGGTTGGAAAACAGATGTGGACAGAGGGGAAATCTTGCTACAGTGTGGCCCACACAATCTGGGGAGGAATGATAAAAAGAAAAAACAACACAACTTTACAAGCTGTTTTGAGCCTGGAATTAAAAGGAGTAATCAAGCAAGGCTGCCTTATAAAGGGTCAAGGGGTAGCATCCTGCAGCGGAGAATAAGCAGAGCCCCTGCTCCTGGCCAGCTCAGGCCTCAGCCTGGGAAGAAAGGCTTCCCGGGGCAGCAGCTCTGCAGAGCAGATTCTTGATTCAGTGTTTAATAACTGCCATCTAACCTCCTTCCCCTGCCCACCCGCTCCCCAGGGAGGTACTTCCCTAATGGGTTAGCCCTTTTTAGTCTGGTTTTAGTCTCTGGCTCTTTATATTCTGAGTCGGGCAAGGGGGGGTGGGGTGGGGACCTCAGTCTATTCCTGTGACTTCCAGGCAAAATGTGTCAAATTAGATAAATGTGTCCGAGGCTGGGTTGCGAGCAGAGCACACTCACTCTTTCAATGGTCTCTTCCCACACCCCTTTCACCATGTCTGCCTCTCAGAGTCTATTCAAATGCATAAAACAATTCCAACTGAATCTTCACATGGGGTGTCTAGGGTTTTTTTGTTTGTTTGTTTGTTTGTTTGTTTTGTTTTTGTTTTTTTAAGCTTAGTATACATCACATTTGGGGAGCAACAGAGAGATGTGAATAGAGAGACCCCCAAGCCTGCCCTGTTTCTGAGGTTACCCACAGGAAGGCAACTCCCTTCTACGCCTGTGGCATTGTTTTGTTTATTACGCAGTGACTGTCAGGACACTTATCAGTTTACTAAACTGTGTTAGTCTGTACAGAGTGTCTCCCGACGTGGGGCTGTGAGAGAGCAGCCGTTGCAGTTGTCTGACTTGGCTTCTGAAAGCCTTCAACTACTGAAGTCCAGCCAGCATCTAATTTTACCCGTGAGTTCCAGGAGAGAAGAAAGCTGGTGGGAAGATTACAGAGTTCCTTGAAGCCCTGACCTACAACAGGAAGAGAGTTGTCAGCCGTCATGTCTCTCACCCTAAATTCCAAGGCAAACAACAGTGGCTGAACATTTTATAACACGTTCCCATTGTAAAATTGCATATTCCAGAAACCCGATGCTGGCTCCCTCATTTTCCATAGACCTCATGTAAGTACCAGCGCATGATCTTAAACTGAATATTTTTACTTGAGCTTTTCACTTCCAATTTGTCGAATGTACTTTGGCTTCTCTGACTTTCTTGTAAGGCGGTGGCAATCTGTTTTCACACTAACTCTTGTATGCATTCGGCTCATATCACTGAATTGGCGACCTGGGAATCTCTGAGGACACTGGTGTAAACGAATCACCACCGGGGTCTCAGGGGCTTTCTGTAAAGAGCGGGAGAAGGAGACTTTCCAGGTCTTTCGGCTCACCCGTCAGCAAGTTACTTCACTTCTCCTACACTCACCTGTGAAACGGGTGTATGAACAGCCGCGGCAGGGCAAATGTGAGGACTGATGACAGCCTACTTCGAGGGAGCTGCGCACAGTGCTTAACACAGAGAGGCATTGTCAAGTCTGTCCAAAGCAATGGGGAGAGTACCCACAGTCCTGCTCGGTGAGATGCCACAGTGGCACTCCTTTGGACAAAAGATGACCTCAAGTGCCCTAGAAGCACTAAGGGGATCAGCCAACAGGAGAGTTGGAGAGATAGGGGGTGTCTGGTGTCTACGGGAGATCTCCAACCTGATTGCCCTAGGCCAGGAATGGACAAGTGCCCACTCGAAGGCTGGTGCCCTTGGAACAGAACATGAGCCTCTTAGAAGTAGGTTGATGGAAAGGAAAAAACAAAATGGCTGGAAAAGTTCAACAGGTTCATTGAGCTCCAGATGCTAACCAACCTGCTTTCAGGGGTAGCACTTCCCATTGTTGCCAGAGACCGGTAAAGGACGGTAACAGACAACCTCAGCTTGGCCTGTGAGACAGATCACCTGGGCCCAAGCCCTGCAGCAATTACTGTGCTATGAAAGGCGGAGCTGGACTCTAATAAGTGAGAACAAAGAGCCAACCACCCTGGAACATTTAGCAGACCTCTGGGTCATTATCTGGCTCAGTTTCAGTGTTCTCAAATTCTGTGTGCTCTCGAGAAGAATGGAGATCCACAGATTAGTCCTCTGGGCACCCCTTATTATCCTCAGGTCCCTTCAAAATAAAAACACAAGTAAAAGTAAAACCCATCTAGCAGCTGCTACTACTTCAGCACTGACAGCATACTGGGTGCTACCTTTGCAAGAGGGAACCAGTTAGAAAGGGCTCAGATATAGAAAAGTGATATCCAGTACCAGCCAGGGAACAGCAAGGTTCTTTCTGGCACCCAAACAAGCTCTTTAGGAGAGAAGGGCTGTGCATACATAGACCCTTGGGTTTAAGAAGGAAACTCATCATCTAATCAGAAATGAAACAAGAATCCTCAAGAGCTCAAGGCTCATGGCAACATCTGTCAGTCTAGAATGGATTAATAAAATTACAAGGGATGGTAAAAATCTTATCTCAGAGGAATTACAAACACAAGTCCATATGCTACAACAGGATGGGACAGTCAGTGGTCAATATTTGGCCAGTGTTCTCTGTTTCCTCCCCTGTAAGACCAGAACACATGACAGAGGGCATATCCCAGGCCCATCACCCTTATTAGAAGGCCAGGGCGTAAGGAGTGAGCATCTTTCTGCTATAATACTTAATCCATTTTGTGATGTGTTCATGGGAATTTTGGGGAAGACCCTGCTGGAAGGAGGGCTCGTCAGAGGCGAGGGGCACGAGCACATGAATGAAGCTAGGAAGGTAAGGCATGCTAGGGAGATGCTTAGTAACAAGTCTGTCACACACACAGGGCTCCTCTAGGCAAGAAGTGGGAGTCGAGACGGAAAGCATCAGTTAGAACTGAAGTGGAAACAAGAGTTTGGGAAGTGTGTGCACACGGCATGTGCATTTCACTGAACAGTCATGAGCCCCCTGAGCAGCTTGTTGCTCGTGTTTGAACAGACTAAACGAAGGTCTCATATTTGTTGCAAGGCTGTCACTTCTTGGATTATATGATGGGTGGTCCCAGATCCATTTCTTCCATCATACCTCAATTGAGACATTATTTAAAGGCAGCAACATATAAGTCAACTGTCTTTCATCTCTAGGATGGAACCCCAGGGTCCTGAACATGTTACACAAACCTTTACCACTGAATTATGTTCCTAACCCTTGGCTTTGAAAGACAGTGTATGTTAGACTTGAACTTGCTAAAAGCCCTGGATGGCCTTGAGCTGACAATCCTCCACCTCCAACTCTAGAATGCTAGGCTCACAGGTATGTACCACCATCTGGTTCATTAAGGTTTTTGAGGAGAAAAATGCGTTGACATGAGAAAACTTCAGTTATTTTGGTTAAGATTCTTGCATGACTACTGGAGTATTCTAGTTAGGAGAGATTGAGTATATTTGTAAAGAAATGATTGAGTGCATGTGAAGAAATGACTGAAGATGTGTCAAAAGCCAGGATCAGTCTCTTTATCAGCTATATCATTTTTGTGCTGTTTTCTAAGCTTTAAGGCAAACATCTAGAGGTTTTTGAGAGGACCTGATGACTTTCATGGAACCATACTTAAGAACTACACTGAGTTCTTGCCTTTCTGCAGGTTGACGCCTGGGGTTGCTAATAGTTCTTGGGCCATAGGACAGAAATAACCCTAAACCTCTTAGGTTCCTTATGAAGTGACTGTTTTATGTGGCCCTGTCTCCAGCTGGCATTACCATCTAACTCCTCTGTGCCTTCCTTGGCTATCTCCAGCTGGCATTACCATCTAACTCCTCTGTGCCTTCTGGCTATCTTCAGCTGGCATTGCCATCTAACTCCTCTGTGCCTTCCTTGGCTATCTCCAGCTGGCATTACCATCTAACTCCTCTGTGCCTTCTGGCTATCTTCAGCTGGCATTGCCATCTAACTCCTCTGTGCCTTCCTTGGCTATCTCCAGCTGGCATTACCATCTAACTCCTCTGTGCCTTCCTGACTCAGCGTCTTCAAAGGAACCAGGCAGACATCGATCTCTGACACCTTGAACTCCCCAGACAAAGACATCCACAGAAAGCAAACCAGAGAAGAAACTGCTTAGGGCTTGATGGCAAGAGACTTAATGACCTCTGTAGGGTGGTCTAGGTCAGGGCCTCTGAAAGTAAATCTACAACTTTCCTGTCAAAAAGTGCCTCCATCGCATAAAGCCACCGGGCCACTTGGCTCATGCCTACCAGCAGAGGTTGAGGGTGTGGTGGGTAACATACAGTCACTAAGGAAGGTTTAAGAAAAAGTCAGAAAGTATAATATAAAGGATATAATTGTGATTTGGAGGTTCAGAAATCTGTTTAACCAGGATCCATTTTTAAGGGGAATGAGTGGTACAGTCTTTAAAAGTCTAGGAGGAAATATGTATACAGTAGCTTGCCAAGAAAACCATCAAGAACTCAAGTTTCCTTCAAGTTAAAGCCCATCACTTAATAAAATAATAAGGTATCATTCACTGAACATCTAAACAAATTGCTAGGATGTTACCACAAACAGCTCAGGGAAGAGAATACTGTGGTGAGCTTCCCACATAAGCAGCTACAGCAGAAATCCTCTAAACCCTACACACAGTATGGCTAAAACAGTCTATAAAAGAATGCTGAAGAACGACCTTTCTGTTGGAAAAGCTTCGCCCTCAGCAGACACAGCAGTAAAGCCATCTACCCAGGGAGAGGTACGGAGCCAAGTCTCCTCTGATTTCAGGGCTGACACCTACTCCTTGCTCATGAGGATATGCACACTGTGGTGCAGAAGTCTCTGCCTCCCTAGTAGCTGCATGTGATGCTTTGGCAACAGTGGCATGGAGAGGAAACAGGAAAGCAGAATGCAGAGCCAAATAGAGCATGGCTGGGGAAAGCAGTTTAGTCCCGCTCATCCAACTGCCCTCCTTCCTTCCTCCCCCCCCCCCCCCCCCGACTCTCTGAGACAGTATCTCAGTACACACCTGGGGCAAGCTTGTACCCTGTGATCCAAGGCTTCTGTCTCCCAGCTGCTGGGGTTACACACCCACCCAGTGCATCCAGCCTCAGGTTCTCTGCGGCACGTCTAACCTCAAGGTCTCTTCTTACCTTGTCCGAGGTAACCCAGAGGTGAGTAGTGACCCCCTGTGCTTGGGTTCTGATCCTTGGCAAATCCTATGTGAGATTAGCTTGGGAAAGTATTTGTGACAAGTGACAGAAGACGGAAACCGCTGATATTTTCATCCACTTCTGGGGTGGAGAAAAAGGTGAAGGATCTTCGCTGATCTCTGGTAGTTGAGAGCAAGCAACATACGAAACTTCAATAAGTCATTGTGCTCCTTCTGAGGCAATTACAGCTTTTTGAGAAAAATGTTCCCCAGTGCCTTGAGAACAAACTCAGATTAATGTAATGAAACAAGAGGCCCACAGAGGAAGGTATCAGGAAAAAAATAAGTGAGGTGACAAAATAGGTCATTTCACAGTGACCAGGCAAAATACAGGAACTGAATGATATAAGTTGGAAAAAAAAACCAAAAAACAAAAAAGTTCTCACTGAAGTCACATGAGCTTGCAGTTGACTTTTTTTTAGGTAAATGATGGCTTTGTTATAGCCCTGCTGTCAGGTGGTGGCAGAGGGATAGGAGCCCAAAGGGAAGGTCACCGAGACACTGGCTGAGGTAACAATTCTACTTTCTAAGCCCATGAGTCCTGTATTTAAAAAGAAATATGCTGCTCATAGCTGCGTAGGCAGCTAGAAAGTTAAGTCATCTTCAGAGTAGGGTTATTACCGCAAGCCTCCAGGGTCCTGCTGAGGGAGGCCGGCAGCAACCCAGCAGGGCTAAGCCTCTTCAAGGTTTTAAATGAAAAACATCCACTTAACTTTTATAGGGGATTGTTCCCTAATAACACACGAGGAAGGCGGCTGGCTCTCTTGAGTTTTCCAGCAGGGTTGTCTCTATGTTGACTAAGGAACAAGGGTACAACTGCCATTTTAACTAGGGCCCCAGTGGGCCAAACAGAGAAGAAAGCCTAAAGGATTTAGGTCTCTGGCAAATTAGCTGAAGGCTGTTTCTCCAACAGAGTTCCTTTTATATGTAAATTAGACAAGATTCCATCCAATGACTTCGCTAGGCTAGCAGAAGTAAAGCCAGGCTAGGTCTGAGCCTCAATTTTCCCAGGGAAGCCAAGGAGAATGAATTACAAAAGATACTCCACAACTCCGGAGGAACAAAGTTAACCCAGGAACCAAACAGAACAGGAACAAGGAGGAGCCCTGGGGACCTGGGGACCTGGGTTCCACAGCTGGCATCTGATCGCAGGACTCCTGGCAGCCTTGGGCTAGACTTTTGGTGGCTTTATGACCTCTTTACTCTCTCTGCCTTAGGCAACCCTGGTTCTGACAGTCTACTCACAAGGCCACATTCCTAACAGTGACTCTGTATTCAGCAACTGCACAAGTTAACAGTCGTGAAAAACAAACGTGGCACAACCTGAATGGTATTACTAACAACAGACTCACATCAAGCCAGGTGCTGGAGTATGTCTGTCACATGCACTTATTTAACCGTCTTGATGACAGTGAAGCAGAGGTTCACAGGATGGTTTGTAGAAGCAGCAGCTTCTCAGAGAAGTTACAAAGTTTGTAGGTACAACATGGGGTGAACCCCTAGAGTCAAAACCAAGAGGGAGAGGATGGAAGACAATGAGGCTGGCCCCGAGAGCACTCTGGAGCACACAGGACACCAGGCTGATCCCAGTGACAGTCAGTCTAGCAGCCAGAGAGCTCAGGGACAGGGACTTCAGGGCTGCTCCCATGCCACTGCCAAGGAATGAGGACAGAGAATGAGATAACCCTTAGGGCCCTTTTACCCCTAACACTTGGCACAAGGGACCCTGTTCTGTAAGGATCCAGGAACTGTTTAATTCCCAGGCTCAAAAAAAAAAGTTCTTCATTTCTATTTTAAAAATTGCTTGTTCCCGTGGCCCCGGAATGCCTGCCTCTGGCCCCTCTGGAGCCCTGGGTTATGTGAAAGCCGCCGTGCCCAGCTGGCCCGGGGGCGGGGCTAAGCCTCCCTGGCTGGCTTGTGACATGCTCCTGACGTACTGTGTGGTCAAGGAGCTGGAACTGGGGGGGCTGAATAAGGGCCAAGCCTTGCACTTCAGCTTCCTGACCTGGCAGCCATTCAGAGAGACCCTGCTAAGTGCTATTTCCTAAATACACTCTCTTTTCATAACAATCTTACCACATTGCTTTCCTTTACAAGCGCTCTTAAAAAAGGGAACTGGACTCCTTCTGGTTAATCTACACAGACTACATTTGGAAACCATCAGAAACTGAACTCTAAACAAAACGTTATTAATGTGTTGTAATCTGCCCTCTATGTTGCAGATGAAAAGAAAATGTTTTATAGTTTTGGAGCATACGTTTTAATTGCCTTTTAAGAGTGCATATACTTTTAGTACTTCATGTTATAAAACTGTAGTATCTGTTTCTTGATAACTGTTGAGTGATCTCAGCTATTTTTATTAGTTGTCCCGCCCCCCTCCATTTCTCATCCTTTGCTCCCTTTTTCTCCTAAACTGCCACCCATGGGAAGTTCCTTTAGATCAAGCTTAATATGAAGCTCACGTATTTGGGGGTCTTCATTATAAATAGCTTCTTTACAGCCTCCGCCTCGCTATAAAACACGTGTGCCTGAAAACGAGTTCCATAAACAAAGATGGACTGGGTGGCTTTGTACAGTAATCCAGCCGCGCTGGGAACGCAGCAGTCTAGCCTTTTCCCCAGTGCGATGGCTTTTTTATGGGGGCCAGATGACCTGTGGAGATCTGATGCTCCTGCTACTTTTCTCAACTGTGCAGCCCTGTCCCAGGAGACTAACACATCAGTCAACAATGCCAAGTCTTGGATGCACCAGGATCCAGTCTTTTTTCCAGCAGTGAGTCCCAAATTCATCCACAAAATCTCCGCCAGCCTGCCACTAGGCTGACAGGTCCTTGGAAAGTCAGGTCACATGCCAGCGTCTTCGGGAGTCGAGGCTTTGGTTGTTTTGCCTTCCAAGTGGGCTTACAACACCTAGACCTAGCACTAGTGATCTGTGACTGGTGTATAGGAAATGACATGGCTGTTCTGGGCTAAGAGTTTGCTGGGGTAGGGCCAGGGCCTGGAGGCAGTGGTGGAATTGTTGTGTTGGGCTCCTGAGTCATCTCTAGCATGAAGAGTGCCTACTGCTCTGAAGCATCTCAAGGTAGCCATCAGTCACAAAAGCCTTCGGAGATCAGCCAATCTAGGACTCATTTTCAAAGGCCAGATTCACAGATTCCTTGAACCAGAAAGACATTCCTAGTGGTTATCTGGCCTACCTCACTTTTGGTTAGGGAGCAGAAGCTGAGGTCAGTAACTCTTGAAGAGCTCTGAGTGTTTCTTACTATCTAGAGCTCAGCTCAGAAGCCTGGCTTCCCGGTCTTCCCACCAGCTCTCGGCCCAACCCATGTGTTCGTAGGAACTCCTTGCTGAGAGTGCCCTGCAGTGGTCTTAAAATGGGAGGCTGCTTTCTTTCTCTTTCTTGGTTGTACCATCACCCTTATTCTTCTGAGGTCTCTGGCACTCCCTCGTGCTTTCTGATCCCCTGGGCATTAGGCACTGACACAGAAGAGAGGTGCTTAGCTATGGCCTAGTTCTCTGAAGCAGAGTCTCTTCTCTCTTCCTCTCTCACAAAAGCACTAGAATTTGCCCAACAGCTCAGCAGACATGATGGCTGTACTCATTCATAAGGAGCTCATAAGGGGCGCTTGTTTATAGATCTAGGTTTGAAATCACTAGAACTTGTGTTTACTTATATTAGTTTTAGTGTTGGTGTTTTGAGGCAGAGTCTCATGCTACCAAGCTTGCCAAACTTACCCTGTACCCAAGGTTACTTCTTCCCTCCTGCTGGGATTACAGGTCTGCAGCCAGAACCTTAGAATTTGTGTTTCAAGTTAGATTTTCATCTCTTCCTTTCTTTTAGTAACCCATTACTTTACATACATACTGAAGAAGGCAAATTAATTAGAAATACATTCAGCCAAGAAGACACATCTCTCTCCAGGGCCCAAGCTATGAGCTCTCCACAAAGCTTCTCGCACCAATCCAAGGAGAATAGCAGCGCATTTCATAACCTTCTTCCCTTCTACAGTGGCCGCTGCTGCTCATATTAATTACCTTGATTTGTGTGTGTGTGTGTGGGGGGGGCTTTTCAAACTTTCCTCATTTAATTTCAGTTGAGAATCTTTGTGGCAGTGATATCTGAATGCCTTGGGTCATCCCAAAAGAAAGCTTCAAGAACGTCAAGTGTGGTTGTGTATGTATGTGTGTGTATACACACACATACAGAGTTTTGCATCTATCGGCTAGCTATAGAAAGGACTTTTTCTTTTGGACACATAACAAGTTGGTTATAAAAACACTGGGAGCTGGGTATGGTAGATCCTAGTTCTAGGGAGGCTGAGGTGAGATGGATTTTATGAATTCAAGGCCAGCCTGGGCTACACAGTGAGGCTTTATCTCAAAAACCCTAAAACCAAAACATCAGGCAGAGAGAAAGCTACCCAGAGACTCTTGGCCATAACACGCCATCATTTTATAAAGTCTTGAAAAGAACTGTCTTCTGAAACTCCTGAAATAATAGAGGGTTTGGGTGGGGGCTTCCCCTTACATCAGTAAGGGGAGACTGCTTCCATTCCATAACTTTTGGATTAATGGAGTTTCTGAGAGAGACTCAACAGTTCTGTTGAGACTCTGCTAACATCTCTGCTTAAGGCTTCAGCAATACCGTTTTGGGGTGTGTGCTTCATGACCTTTTGTGCTAGCAAATAAGCCCTTGGAGGATTAAAATTAACGTTTCTCATCCCTATTTAAGAAGAGCTCGGTCTGGGAACAGAATCCAGTGGGGGAGGGGGGGGGGCAGGCCTGAGTAAGATACCAGTGCAGCAGGGAACGCAGCCACTGCTTTAAGGTCTGTATTTTTAAAATTAAAATTTTACAGGAGTAGTAGAAAAAAAAGAGGAAAATATTAATCTAAAAAAAGTCATGGAATAATGAACCTTTACGTTTCTAGCGTTCGTATGTATACATTTTTTGAGGTCACTGGTGGAGCTTGAACACAGGGGTATCGTTCTTGCTGAGCTGCATCCCCAACCCTCATGAAAACATTCGAAAAAGCGAATGTTTGACTTGAAACTTCTTGACCTATGCACGCAACATATCCTATGCCCCTTGTGCAGACCACACAGAATAGTCAATGAGGTTCTGGTGTCCGGTGCGGTGAGAAGCCTTATTACCGGGCTATCAGGATTGGTCGTCTGCCTGCCAGAAAGCTGGTCAGATCAATTCCCACAGTGACATGCTCTGGAACTGAGTGTCACTAACACTTCCTGTCTGCTGAGGAACCACAGACCAGGCACATTCTCACATGGCCTCTGCCCTCTGATCTTGTATCTGACCCTTCCTCCCAAGGCCCGAGGCGCTGTGGGAATGTATGCCATGCTTATACCCTCAGCTGCTAGTATCTTGCTTTTCTGAAAAGTTCCTGGGAAACAGTCTGCAATTATTGAGAATTCTCTCCCTCCTCCTCCATCACCGTCTCCCCCCACTCCTCTGCTAGGTAGGGGCTTACTAAATAGCTCCCACTGTCCTGGAGCTTGCTCTGTAGCCTAGGTTGGCCCAGAACATCAAACTAAAGGTCTTCCTGGGATCTGGATGTGGCTGGACCTTTCTGCCTTCCTCCTACTGTTGTAAAGTACCAGCTACAATTCACAGAATCATCCCTTTATCCAGGGACAAGGGACTCACAATAAGCATGTCAGAGCAGAAGCAGACCTTTGAATTGCCAGTGTCAAAAGGACCCCCAGAGATCCCACTTAACAGACACTGTCTTAGACTATATCATTTTCTTCAGGGCCTCTACAAGCACGATTTAAGAAGTGCCCAGAGAGCCAGAGAGGTCTCCAAAAGAAGCTAATTCAAGAGAGATTTCCAAGCCCACATCCAAACCAGACGAGATGTGGAACTCAGGGAAGTGTCCTAACAAAACAGCCCAACAAGGCGCCCTTGCTCCTTTTGTCAACCCGCAGAAGGGAGAGCAAAGTGCCAACTCAACAGCCTTTCAGAGCAGCCAGTCGCAACCGCAAGTGGGGCTCCTCTTCCAGTACATGGGTGGCTAGGGAAGCAAACCCACCACAGCTCCAGTAGACAAGCCCTGAAGCCTGCCAAGTGAGATGCACATGCCCTAGGGGTTGGGCCTGTGGGCAGCCCAGACAGATCCAATGGTGTTGCACAAAGTGGCTGTGATCTCCAGCCATCCTCAGGTAGAATATGCTACCCTGAATTTGCAAAACTGCTCAATAAAATTTTACTGCCAAGGCGAAAGGAGAAACATCTGCTCTGCTCAGGAGCAGCTGTGGTCAGCAATAAGGCAGCTGGTCTAGGGCCAAGGCCGCCGCTGCCCCCCGTAGGTGGTATTGTGGTCACCAGTAATTAGTTTGGAGAATTTCATGGAGTCAAGGTTAACTAAATGGACAAGGAAGATTTTATTTCATCTTCTAGCTTCAGTCCCTAAAGAAGAAAACGGTGACAAGAAATCGGAAGTCCAATGCAGTCTGTACTCTTCATGGATGAACTTCTCATGTTAAGTGCAAGTATTTATATGGTACATGTCTGACAAAGGAAGCCTTCCTACAATCATTACTGATTGGACAGCTCCTATAGACAGCATCAGTTTATAAGTGTTTCCTTTCTGATACACGTTACAGAATACTGTAAAGAAATTATGAAAATTATATTGAACAAATCAAGAAGTGGTTCAAGTTTTTGAAAACCTCAATTTAAAGTTTACATATTTTCAAAGTTGAATAATTTTACACTGGGGTGGGAAGTGAAGTATAAATAAACATTTGCTTAAAGGTACTGAGTTGTGATAATTTTTCATGGAATGAGACTGTCAGGCAGTAGCAGTTAAATTAATATATACTGTACTTAAAAAATTAAACACTTGAGAAATAACCTTTTTAGCCACTGGAAAATGGCAAAGTCTAAGACATTTCAATCAAGTTAATTTGGGTATTAGAGAAATGCATTTTCCCACCAGAAACTATGTGAAGAAACAAATTAAACAAAATGGCCCTCCGGATGCTCGGGTAGCCCTGGGCGAGGAGCGGCACCATTGCTTGTCAATTAGGTTATTATACACACACATTCCCTCATTTTAAATCACGCCAAAGCTGAACGGTTGAAGGTATATCAAAATGAAGCATGACTTGCAATTTAAATGGTTTTTTGTTTCTTTGTTTTAACTTTCTTTTTACTCCTGGACAAAGGGTCCTGCTGGGTTTCTCAGGTTGGGCTGTCTAATTTCTTAGCTCCAAAGAGCCTCCTGCCTCAGTCCCCTGCACAACAGCTGAGACTACAGGCTTGAACCCACTGTAGTAGCTTGAACCCACTGTAGCTTGAACCCACTGTAGCTTGAACCCACTGTAGTAGCTTGAACCCACTGTAGTAGCTTGAACCCACTGTAGTAGCTTGAACCCACTGTAGTAGCTTGAACCCACTGTAGTAGCTTGAACCCACTGTAGCTTGAACCCACTGTAGTAGCTTGAACCCACTGTAGTAGCTTGAACCCACTGTAGTAGCTTGAACCCACTGTAGTAGCTTGAACCCACTGTAGTAGCTTGAACCCACTGTAGCTTGAACCCACTGTAGTAGCTTGAACCCACTGTAGTAGCTTGAACCCACTGTAGTAGCTTGAACCCACTGTAGTAGCTTGAACCCACTGTAGTAGGCTCAGAGTTTCTCTTTAACAAGCACTAACCTAGAGCAACTAGTCTAATTCAGCTATGTGTTCTAGGATCTTTCCCTAGCTCACCCTGGCATGCTAAAGTTCCTAGAACAAAAGTTCCTGAGCAGTCTTGGAAGTAGAAGAAGAGGCCAGGAGAACACTTTAACCAGCTCTGAAGTTACCTCAAAGACACCAGCATGGAGACAGATCAGTTTTTCTGGCCACACTAGCTGCAGGGCTCAGGCCCAGACTTCCCAAGGCAGGACAGTGGCAATTTGGACAGGTTACTTAACTCCCTCACCCCACCCCAACTTCCGTTTCTTTTACTTGTCAAGGTCTAGCCTTGGACTGGGTCCCCAACAAATATGCAACAGACCCTGAGAGCTGCTCACAGCCCCACTACACTGCAGAAGGCAGGGAAGGCAGGCAGGCTGTCCTTTTGCTTTTGTTTTCAACAACACCTTGAGACTAAGAAACAACAGAAGTAACTTTAGGATTGCCGTAGGAGCTGAGTGTTTCTGTTAAATTATTTATTTTATTTATATGAGTACACTGTCACTGACACATCAGAAAAGGGCATCAAATACCATTACAGATGGTTGAGATGATGTGGTTGCTGGGAATTGAACTCAGGGCCTCTGGAAGAGCAGTCAGTGCTCTTAACCACTGAGCCCTCTCTCCAGCATGGAGCTGAGTTTTTAAGGGCTAGGTTAAAGCCCTTCATCTAAAACCACCGAATGTAGGCAGGCACAGGAGACCCGGTGACTTCAGTTTGGGCACATAAAATTTTCTACTAAAGAGAAAATTCCTCTGACACCAGAGGGGGCAACTTTTTAAAATAAGCAATGTTATATAGATCAGTAATATTTGATTAGATACTTCCTTATAGTTGACCAGGCTCCAACAAGAAAGATGAGTAGCAAATCAGAAACACCACCAAATGGGAAGTAGATCTAACATCCTGTTGCCTCTTGGTACATTCTATTGCCTGTTCAAAATGGAGTCTCATAAAGTCAGGTTACCTTGAAATTCTTACATTGAAATGTTGGAATTTATAATCATGAGCCACCAAATCTAACTTAGTATCTTTTTCTCCTACATGCTCAGTGGGCAAGAGCTTGTTGCTCTTGCAGAGGACCAGCACCCACATGGTGGCTCACAACTGTCTGTAACTCCAATTACTGGGGATCTGACGCCCTCTTCTGGACTGCACAGGCACTGCATTCATATAACATACATCCATGCACTCAGGTTTGTTTTTTTTTTTTTTTAAGGAAGAATAAGTAAAGAATATAAGAATGAGGCAATTTTCCCCATTGCTCATGGATGATGTAATTTTTAACAACTCCTAGTCACTCTGTCTCCAGGATCATCTTATTCACACCGTCTCTTGAGACTGAATGGGTTTCTCTATCACTTTTCACCTTAACCCACTGAAAACCAATTTCTTTGTCTTTTAGTTAATGCCTTTTAAAAGACTGGCAAAGTAAATCTAAAGTTGGAGTATGTGCTTGTTAATAATGATATTAAACAATAATGGCAAAGGATTTATAAGTAGTTTCAACTTCCTTCTATTTGTCTTATATTTTTCCTATAATAAATGTAGCTTGGGAGGAAAAGTGGCTTTTAGATGCTCTGGGTTTGAAGTTCCTATGTAACTGAGGATGGCCTGGATCCAGCTCCTTACCCTCTTCCTCTGCCTCCTAGGGCTGGGACTGCAGGCAAGTGCCATGTGTCGCCTTGACCAGGACATGGGATGCTGGGGCTCAAAACCAAGAATTCCTGCACAGCGGGCAAGTGTTCGAGTTCCACCAACTGAACAACATTCTCATCCTGACATACTCTTTTTGGGGGTTGAAGCGAACAATGACCCAACATCTCCTAGCTCCCCACACAATGAGCAATTAAATTACTCCTTTCGGTTTCTGAAGTTTCAGCCAGTGGATGAATCCGTTCAGGTAAAGGAAAACCCTGAAGGTCACGACAACGGTGCTCACTCTAGTCAGAAAGTATCTGTGGTTTTGTTGTTGCTGGGTGTGCTGGAATTTTATGTCAAGTTCTCACTAGTTGTAGTCACTTTAGAGGAGGGAATCTCAATTGAGAAAATACCTCTATACAATGATGCTTACAGGCAGGCAAGCCTGTGGGGCAATTTCTTAATTCGTGATTGACTGGGGAGGGCCCAGCCCATTGTGAGTGATGCCATCCCTGGGCTGGTGGTCCTTGGTTCTATAAGAAAGCAGACTGAGCAAGCCCCGGGAGCAAGCCAGTAAGCAGCATTCCTCCATGGCCTCTGCATCAGCTCCTGCCTCCAGGTTCCTGCCCTCTCTTCCTTCAGTGATAGACTACAATGAGGAAGTATAAGCCAATTAACTTTCCTCCAGTTGCTCCTGGTCACGTGTTTTGTCACAGCAATAGTAACCCTAAGAAGACATTGCTTGTGCTATTGGAAATGGAACCTAGCACCTTACTCAGGCTAAGCACACACACTGTGCCCTGAGCTGCATCTCGAGAGTCTGCAATTTCTTGAGATGGAACTCTGTAGAAGTCCAAGTCTGTGTGACAAACTGAACAGACATCAGAATCCAGGACTCAGAATTTGGGTCTGGGTTTCTACCCCTAGAGGAGTTTCATGGAAAATCATTTCTTGTCTACTGTGAAGTTTAGGGAGAACCTGCAACAAATAACCTGCGGTTAAAGATAAAGATTATAAATTAATTTCTCAGTAAGAATGAAATTGGGGCAGGCTTGGTGGTACACGCCTTTAATCCTAGCAGTAGGGAGGCAGTGGTAGGCAGATGTCTTCTGAGGCGAGCCTGATCTACACGGTGAGTTTCTAGCCCAAAAAGAAATAAGGACTCTCACTATGTACCTTGCCCTCCCCCCACCCACACACAAAGCCTGCCTTTAGTATAGGGCCTGAAAAGGTGAGAGTCGTAAGAGGAAACCGGAGAGGCAATGGCGCTGGCCTGAGCAATGGCTCTTGGATGTGTGTGCAGCAGAAGGGGCGACAAGCAGGAGCCACAACGAAGGAGGCCCAGCAAAGCCTTGGTGTTTCAGAGTGCAGATGCTGCGGACATTAGCTTGCTTGGGACATGCTCTTAACACATTTACACACTTATAGGTGTGTGGCACCACATTCAGCTTGTCGGACTCTGTAATTCTACAGGCTGACGGCTGAGGCGGAAGGACGGTGAGCTCTAGGCCAGCCTGGACTACACAGTGAAGCCCAGCTTAAAAAAGAAAAAAACGGCCAGTAAGTGTTGGGATGGGATCCAAGGATGGATTCATGGGAAGTCAATTCTTAGTGCTTGTGAGAAAGCTACAAGAAAACAAGACAAGTCTTGTGACCTCAGTTTCTTCAAATGACAGAACTGTTCTTGTGCTCCTCCCAGGTGTCTTGGAGAAAACTGAGTTTCCAGCAGCTGGTACTCATGTCCTTGTGACTCAGACAGCTTGGGCTCATGAGCTCTACTCAGCTGACCTGTTGTAATCGTCTGGGTATAAATTGTCTGATGTTCTGAATACGGGTGGGTATTGAAGGAGACTTCAGGTTTGTTTTTTTTTTTTTTTTTTTAGCACCCCCTATCTCCTAGGTTCATGCAATAGATAAATAAGTATTAAAATGTGCTCAGTATCACTAACCAAGGAAACTCAAAGCACAATTACTGCCTCTTATCTGTTATGGCTATTACAAAAACCATAAAAGAAACAAATACTGACACGTGTGCATAGAAAAGGGACTCAGTGTAGACTGTGAGTGGACTGTGAACTGGTGCAGTCACATGAAAAACAGTACAAAGCACCTTTTTTTTTTTTTTTTTCAAATTAAAAATCTAGTAACTATACTTCTGGGTACCTATCAAAAAAGAACAGAAATCTGGATCTTGATGAGAGACCTGTCTTCCTGCCTTCACCCTAGCATTTGTCAGTCATGAAAACACACAAGCAAAATGAACAGAGGAGAATGGATAATGAAAATACGATATGTAGATCCAATGAAATATCCATCTCTAAAAAAGAGAAATATTTCCAGTTATGACAAACTGGATGTAAGGTAAATGAAATGAAGTGAGCTAGTTACAGAAGTGTGAATCCTACCTGATTCCATTTATATAATAAATCTAAAATCTACATGGTGGTTACCTGGAACCTAGGAAAGGGATGTTTAGGAGGCATTACTCACAGGGTACAAAACGCTGGCTATAAAAGATGAGTAAGGAATGAGATGTGGAAACATACACAGAGTGGGAGAGCGGGAGAGTGGGAGAGAGGGGGGAGAAAAGGAGAAGGAGACAGAGAGGGAGAGGGAGAGGGAGAGGGAGAGGGAGAGGGAGAGGGAGAGGGAGAGGGAGAGGGAGAGGGAGAGGGAGAGGGAGAGGGGACAGATTATGGTATGGAGCCCTGCTTCTTAAACTGATTTAAGAATCCCACATGGAGCTGGGCTGGGCGTAGTGGCACACGCCTTTAATCCCAGCACTCAAGAGGCAGAGGCAGGCGGATTTCTGAGTTCGAGGCCAGCCTGGTCTACAGAGTGAGTTCCAGAACAGCCAGGGGAACACAGAGAAACCCTGTCTCAAAAAACCAAAAAAAAAAAAAAAAAAAAAAAAAAAGAATCCATTTGTCAATTCTTGATCATACAGCACAAGCCATTGCTGTTCTGTTTAGGAATTTTTCCCCTGTGCCCATATCTTCGAGGCTTTTCCCCACTTTCTCCTCTATAAGTTCCAGTGTCTCTGGTTTTATGTGGAGGTCTTTGATCCACTTAGACTTGAGCTTTGTACAAGGAGATAAGAATGGATCAATTCCCATTCTTCTACATGATAACTGTCAGTTGTGCCAGCACCATTTGTTGAAAATGCTGTCTTTTTTTCCACTGGATGGTTTTAGCTCCCTTGTCAAAGATCAAGTGACCATAGGTGTGTGGATTCATTTCTAGGTCTTCAATTCTATTCCATTGATCTACCTGTCTGTCACTGTACCAGTACCATGCAGTTTTTATCACAATTGCTCTGTAGTACAGCTTTAGGTCAGGCATGGTGATTCCACCAGAGGCTCTTTTATTGTTGAGAATAGTTTTTGCTATCCTAGGTTTTTTATTATTCCAGATGGTGGTTAGGGGAGCAGGGCGGGGGGGGGGGGGGAGGGTATAGAGAACTTTCGGGATAGCATTTGAAATTTTGAAATGTATATAAAGAAAATATCTAATAAAAAAAGAGAGAAAAAGATTCCAAAGCAGTTTTATCTCATGAGAAATAATAATAATAGTAATAGTAATAATAATAATAATAATAATAATAAATCCCACATGGGGATCGCGTAAATGAATCTAGGGCTGTGAGAGCTTCAGGAGCAGCAAATGGCTTCTGAACGTGTAAAACTTAAGATTTAACTTCATGTCAAGCACAGAACGAATCTGCTGTTTTCTGTCAGCACTCTGTGTTGCACAGTGAGACTTCACTGAGAATTTGCTTCTGAACAGAAGCCATGACACCAAGGAACCCCGCCTGAAAACTTCAGCTCAGACTTCAGACAACTGTGCTACAGCACGTACCAATTTTACTGCACATCTGACACATTCTGTTCTTATAGAAACATAATTGTTTAATTAGAGAAAATAAACGTTTTAATATTTTCCTACTATCATTCTTTAATATACAAGTACAAATTAATCTGTGTTTAAACTGTATCATGTTAGAACATTTATTTTTAAGTGAATATTTTCAAATAATAAATATTTTCATTTTAAAAGGAAAATTTTAAAAATTAAAGGTGCTGAATTGAACTGAATTAAAAAATTATTTAATGAGTTTTTGTTTTAGGATTAGATCAGAACTTCTACCAATATTTCAAATGGCCCTGTATTGTGTGTGTGTGTGTGTGTGTGTGTGTGTGTGTGTGTGTGTATGTGTGTATATGTGTGTGTGTGTGTGTGTGTATGTGTGTGTATGGTGTTTATTAGAACAGCTTACAGGCTGTGGTACAGCTAGCCCAACTATGGCTGTCTATCAACAGAAGATACAACAATCTAGCAGTTGTTGAGGCCAGGAAGCCGGGTGTCTCAGCTGGTCTTCTGTATATGTAGGAATCCCCAAAACGTAGGCTCTAATGCTAGTGAAGGAATGAGAGCAAGCAGGCAAAAAGAAAGCCAGCTTCCTTCTTCCATGTCCCTCACAGAGGCTGCCAGCAGAAGGTGTAGCCCAGATTAAATGTCTTCCTACCTCGAAGATCCAGATTAGAAGTTGGTCTTTCCACTTTGAATGATTTAATTAAGGAGAAAAAAAATCTCTATGACTGGAGCACTGGCTGCTCTTCCAGAGGACCTGGGTTCAATCCCCAGTACTTACACGATGGCTCACACCTGTCTATTACTCCAGTTCCAGGGCTTCTGACACCCTAACAGACATACATGAAGGCAAAACACCAGCGAACATAAAATAAAAATAAATTATATACTAAAAAAAAAAATTCCTCACAGGTGTGCCTAGCTATTTGGGTTTTAGTTAGTTCCAGATTGTAATCAAGTTGACGAACAAAATAGCCATCACAGGCCTAATATAGTTCTGCCATTCTGTACTAGAATAGCATTCTCAGCACTGCCGATTTAAAATTAAAATATGATGAACTCTGAAAAGTGTTGCATATGCCTGATAGTCTTTAGAGTCACATACTCAGGCAAAACTTAGTTGTTTTATAAAAATTTAAAAGCACATTGATCGAATTCATATGGAAATTTGATTTAAAATTTTTGAGATACAGTTTCCTGTATTCCAGGCTGGCCTCAAACAACCGTGAACTTCTGATCCCCTGTGCAGACTTACAGGTGTGCACCAGGCTTTACGTAGAACTCAAACCAAAGCCAGGGCTATGCGTACAAAGCAAACACTCTAGCAACTGGGCTACTTCCCGCGGGCTTCTTTCATCTTTAATAAATTATAAAATGTATGCATACCAAAGAAGCATTGGGTGTATATTTACTGCTAAACTCATTAAGGTATATACATTAAAAATGTACATCTTGCCAAGCCTTTCATCCCAGCACTCAGGAGGGCAGAGGGACACAGACCTCTGTGAGTTCCAGGCCAGCCTGTTTCACATAGCAAGTTTTAGTCCAGGCAGAGCTACGTAGTGAGACCCTGCCTAAAAGATGCCTCCCAAATCCCCCCACAAAAACCCCCAAAATTAATAAAACAATCCTGTCTCTATAAAGCAGTGGAGATTTTTCAAAAACTGTTTGGTCTACACATTGTCTTCTGAAGATATTATTTGTGACCTTTCCGCTGTGATAAAAGCCCATGTCCAAAAGCCACTTAAGAAGAAGAGAGTTTATTTTGGCTTATGGGACAAGTTCATTATGGTAGGGAGGCGTGGCAGCAAGGGGCAGACATAACGGCAGGAGAGGGAAACTGAGAGACCACATGCTTAGCCACAAGCAAGAGACGCAGAGTGTTCTGGAAGAGCAATGGACTTTAAACTCTCCAAGGCCACCTCCAGTGGCGTACGTCTCTCCCAATGGCATCACTAACTAGGGACTAAGTGCTCAAATGCTGAAGCTACAGGGACACCCTCACTCAAAGCACCATAGAAGAAACTGAGGCTGCCCAGAGGAGACAGCGGGAAAAGCAAGGCTCTCTGCAGGGAAAAGTACAAGTACAGATCTTAAACTGCTTGTCTACTTTTAAATGATTATTGTTGTTGTTTTCTGAGGCAGGGTTTCTCTGTGTAACCCTGGCTTTCCTGAAACTCACAGAGATCCATCCACCTGCTTCTGCCTCCCAAGTGCAGAGATTAAAAGGTATGTGCCACCACTGCCCAACAAGGCTTATTGACTATTACATTTCATCCACCATTAACAAACAGTTGGCTGCGGCTGATGGCTACAATTTAAATTGTAGCAGGAAACAACAAGCAGATAGGCTGGTCCTGGGCTCCTGACTTCTTGCCTCAAACTCCCCGTCCAACCAAAGCCCATACATCTTCCTTCTCCTCCTTGGTTTTTTCCTTTATATCCTAAGCCTCTTGCTTTAGTCTCCTGAGTGCTGAGATGACAGATGTGAGGCACCACCTGGCATTACAGAGCTTAAAGAACAGCAGCTCAAATGTGTTCCTTTCAGTGTCATGGTGTAGCGAAAAGCCTATGGATCCGAGTCTCTAGAACCCAGCTTCAAAGTCGGTTCCTACTATGCATCCTTTATAGGCTCAGCCTTCTTATCTATGGAACAAAAACATTAATCTACCAGCAGGATTACTGTGAAAAGAAGAAACTACACAATGAGGGGCGGGGCCTAGTATGTGTGCGCATGTGCGTGCGTGTGTGTGTGTGTGTGTGTGTGTGTGTGTGTGTGTGTGTGTGTGTCTCATGGTGTGCATTGCTTTGGTGGCATTGCTCAAAGGTCCCTGACACCCAGAAGGTATTCTTACCTTCCCCCAAGTTATCAGGAGAATGTGATCTTCACACTCAACCCCAAGTGAAACACACTTCCCAAAAAATATTTAAGATGCAGGGAAAGGCTTTTAGGGCTGTGAACTTTCAACACAGGAATGATGTGCCCACTCTTTAAGAGTGTTCTCTTAAAGAAGCATATTCCCATTTAAAAGGTCACATTGTGAGCCATTTGGTTAAAATAGTAACACAGAATAAACATTAACCAGAGCTTCTCTTTGGTCTTTACTACTCCAAGTGTATCACCCCGAGAGTAAGTTGTACCTTAAGACATTTTAGGATTATCTTGATTAAAATCTTTGAGTTCTTAGTTTTAAGTAGGAAAAAGCTAATCTCTGAAAGCCAAGTTTAATACTTTTAGCATGATCGAGATCTTAACAGTTGCATGTTATCCTCTGTTACTCCTGAGTGACGTGCTGAAACATGATCACCAAAGGGAATGAAGTCCTTTCTGTGTTAATCTTCTAGTCACTGATAACAGAGAGATGATTAACATCAGACAGGGAAAGTAACTCATCCTTAGACCACCACACTCATCACCACTGCAGGACAAGGAAAGCTGCTCCCTGCCCTTTTAATAGCTTCTCTGAGGGGCTCAGTGCTTTCGGCTAAAAACTTTGAGGACCGAGTAAAACCCAAACCCGGAAATCTGTAGAGCTACAGTCAGCTCACAGCCAGGCTTTCCTCTAGGGTAAATGGGCATCTTCCACAGGCCTACCATCGAAACTCCATGCAGGGGGCTGTCCTCTCAGCTAATCAAAGATGGTGGTGCCGATTAACCACATCTATCAATTCTATGGTGGCTTGCACCTTCACATTCGAAAACTGAGCAGACACAATCAGCTTGGAAGAACTGTATCCCCACCATGTCTACTGCTCGGAGGAGAAGCTGGCTTGGAGGTGTACTAGTTTGCTTCAGTTGTGAAAAACCGAAAAAACTACCGATAAAAATGTAAAGTCTTAGGTTTCCAAGCATTTGGATTTCTTGTTTGCGTGTCTGGACTCTGCAATATCCATTTTGATTTTGCTATTTCTAGCCCATAAAGCCGTCACGGGAGCTTGGCCTCGGCGCCCTGAGAGGAAATCTGGCTTCCACCTCTGGGACACACGTCTCAGTGCTTAAGTCTCTCTGACCCTGCCAATCACTCCTCCCAGAAGCCACAGCCTGGCTTACAATAACAGAGTATATCAAAGAAGACAGGAAAGAAAACAAGACAGTGGCAAGGTCAACAGAGGACAAGAACATGGTGCCGATACCCCACGGAATCTGGGAAGCAGAGAGCCATACACTAACGGCATCAGATGTATTTCCCAGAAAAGGCAAAGCCGTAAAGGCCGATACCTCGCCAAAGGCGGCTCTTGCTGCTTTCAAAGCTCTGTGGGAAGTAACTATAAGACTGGACTGTGACAGAGTCAGTCAGATGGCAGAACCATTTGCTGAGTTTCATTGCAGCCCACAAGTTTAAACCAGTGTAGGGTGGCAACTGTCACACCCAGGTCCTCTCCAGTGTGGCAGTCACCCGTGCACAGAAATCTTCTCACAATTGCCATTCTACACGGAGGCCTCTACATGAAAGCACACCTAGTCCATGATCATAAAGTCAGCAAGATAAAGGGAGAGAGCCTGGTGCTAAGAAGTTGGGATCTGAAGTTACCTAGGTTTAAGACATCATTCTTGCTGCATGGACTTGGGAAAGTCACTAGGATTCGTTGAGTCTCTCAGAGAGTTATTTTGATAATTTAGTGTCCTGGCGTATGGTACAGTCCCAATACGTGTTAGTTTATTAAAGACAGCAACTTCAAAAAAGAAGGGGAACTGTGGATGGCCACTTCCTCTTTCTTCTGACCCCCTGACCTTGATGCAGGCTCTCAGCTACTCTCTCACACTGCCTTCTGTATTTCCTGCCTAAGTCCCTTTGCCCTTATCTGGCTCACTCTGAATGTTGGTCCATACATAGTGACTAAATCACTCCAAAGATGCTCATCTTCACTGACACATCACCAAATCACTAAGGCAACTTTTGTTTAATGGAAGGTCTCATTACGCCACTCTCACTGGCCTAGAAGTTGCTGTGCAGACCAGGTTGGCTTTGAACTCAGATACCTTCCTTCCTCTGCCTCCCAAGGGCTAAGATTAAAGAAGTGCATCACCACTGCCCAGTTTTTGTAAGCTTTATCCAGCATGGAGCTTTCTCAATCATAGCACTTAATAAAATCAGTTAATGGAATAAATGAGTATCAACTATTCTCTCTCTAGTATAAGATCTAAGGAAAAGAATCTCTTGCTCTCGCCCTCCCGCCTTCTCACAGAGCAGCAGCAAAATGCGGCTGGTCACCACCTCAGGCACCGCAGGACGCGGAAGTTGCCAGCACTCCAAACTATGATAGTTGGCACACTGCTCTTTGCATCCAAGGAGTTAAATGGAGTCCTGGGGAGATAGAAATCTCTGGTTTTGTTGTTCAGTGAGGCTGCCTGACAAATGAAGATCCAGCTGCAATTGAAACATTCCAAGCTCACAAGGCGCCAAGTTTTACTAACTATAATTTAACTGGTCCAACTGCTGCAGCCCAAATTCTTGTTTAAATAATCAGCCTTTGTTTGAATACGCTCACAAACAGCACAGGCTAGCATTAGCCTCTGAGTATGTCATGTGAGCTGATTACCCCAGCTCGCAGTAGCAGAAACTCATACACAGAGGAGGATTATTCTCCTGGTATTACTGTTAGCTAACATATAATCAGTACCCCCACCCCAGTCTGCATCTCTCTTCCATAGTCTTCCCCAACCAACCAACCTCTCCCCCACCTCACCCCACACTCCCCTCTCCCCACACCCTCCTTGCTTCAAAAGTCTTCCAAGTTCAAACAAAGTTGAAGGGTGAAAAGGTCAGGAAAGTTTCGTGGCTGTGGCTGCTTAGAGAGAGGTAGGCTGAGCCAGGGTCTCGCACTCAACATCCACTAAAAGCTCAAGACTCTCATATTTCACTGTATTCCGCAGTGCACGGGCGCCTTGACACAATCTGTTTGGAATGAAATTAAGCCCTTGTTAATAAATTTTAACATAATAGAATAACTCCACCTGCCAAACCATCAAATCCGTGCATGAGCAACTCAAGTGGCTAACTCATTTGTCAAAAATGCCAAATTCTCAAACTTGTCCATTTGAGACAAAAGATACTCATTTGGGACCAGTGCAGTCTGCCTGTCTGCAAGCCACTGGCTATAAATACCTGAGGAAGACCGTGGAAACCCTGTACCTATTCTGTCTTCCAGCCTCTACCCGGCCAGTCACAGAGTCTGGAAGAATCAACACATCTGAAGTGCCTGGGACAGAGCAGGGCTGACTTAGAAAACAGTATTCCTTTTTGGTGGGAAGTTTCGAGTCAGATGTGTGGTTCTCACAATCAGTGCAAAAGCTGTTGGCTAGTCAACACCACAGCTCACGGTGAGCCGGCGGCATCGGCCAAAGGAACGTGGTTGATTACAGTGATGCAATTCAGAAAACTGTGAGTGAGACTGCAAGGCAGTCTGGACGTGGAGGTGCCCGTCCCTCCCAGCAGCCACTGTGACGGCAGCCACAGGGCACCCCAGGGAAGGACAGTCCTTTCCTTTGTAGGGAAGCCTGCGATTTCTTCAGCAGTTTACAAGAGTCTGCAAGGTCTCTATTAAGAAGATGGGTAGGAATCGAAACATGTCAGCCTGCTCACAATCAGAGAGGGGGCATGGGGAATCAAGGCAATCCCTTCGAGTTCCAAAGTCCACAGCTTTCCTTGTGCGTGGTCACGGGGCCTTGGGCAAACAAAGGCGGGAGCTGGGAACTAGGACCAGTGGGCAGAGTCCAGCAATCCAGGGTATCTGTCTCCTCTCTCTTCACAGAGATGAGGGTTTCTGCTGTAAATCTGTGGTTTCCACATGCTTACACCCATGCTAGTTCTTTGTGTTGATGTATTACAGTGATTACTACCTTAAGTCACACAGTACAGCTCAAGACATCTCTCCCTGATATGAGTAGAGAACAAAAAGAAAAAATATAACTAAGACTCAGTTCACATTAATCAGAATTATGGACTGGCACAGCTGGAGGAAAGCTCACCTAAACTGGAGCAAGAAAGCACCCAGAGCTAGCAGCAGAGCCAGAAAGGGCTTCTCCCAGCACGCACCCGCGTTAGCCAAAGCGTCTTCTCTCACGTCTGTTTGGGATCCTGCAGAAAACTTTATCAGAAAATAGTATCTGCTGTTCGGAGAGATAGAATGAGAGGCAGGTTCAAAAGTGAAAGAACTTGCTGATATTTCATTTTTAAGTTACACAAAAACAAAACAAAAACTAGAGGGGCAGGGGGACAAGGGCTGCAGCTTGGCCAGAGTCCCTGGGTGAACTGGGGAGGGTTCCTAGAACCCATTCGGGCTTCAGATCTGGAGCAGGGGGCTTACCCCTTGTCTTGGTCCTCTCTTTACTCAACCTGGACAGGGAAGAGCACCAGGCTCTCTCCCTTTATCATGCTGACTTTATGATCATGGACAGTTAAAATAGAAATATTCCTAGGGATATTTACCTTGCACAGGAGGCCACACTAACGTTCTATTTTAGAACTGGATGATGACCTATGAGGAGCTGGGCTGATGGGCTGGCTTCAGGTAGAAACTTGTTTCTGCAAAAGCTATTAGCCACACAAGGGTCTGGGAAACTCAGATTTTATTAGGAAATCTGTAAAAGCTTGGGGGTCAAAACTCTTCCCTGGGGCACAAAGGTGTGAAGCTTCTGAGAGGAGATTTGAGCTTTCAGGGCCTGCCCCATCAGCTCTAACCTTCATTGCCCCACCCCACCCCTCATTTCCACTGCTCCCTTAAGAGTACAGCCAGATAATACAGAGGGGAAGTATTTTCAGAGCCTTCTTAAGTAGTAATGAAGTTTATCACACTCCTACTCCAAATAGCCACTCCTTTAGTCCCCAGGGAGTGTCACTCAGCTGCAGATCCTTACAAAGCAATGACTTCTTCTAGGCATGAAACAAACACAGGGGCACAGGGCTCCATCTGGAAACACAGTCAGACTGAGGCAAACTCCATGAAATCCCAACTGAGACAGACAAAGCACTTTTACTAGCTCAAATCTTGCAGTAGTGATATGTTAAGCAGATACCTGATTCTCAAACAGCAATAAGAAAGATACTGTAATAATGATAATAACTATCCTTTCTGCAGGTGGCACTACAGGGGTTCAAAACATGCATAAAGCAGGAAGACTTAACCCAGACTGAAGTAGGTCTTGAAGGAACTGTCCATCACTCTGGTCCCAGCCCTCTTTTCTTAATATAAAGTCTCAGATAACCCAGGTTGGCCTCAGATTTACTATGCAGCCAACTGGACTGTCCTGTTTCCACTTTCCAGTTGCTGAAGTTATAGGCATTGCGTCACCAGGCCTGGTTTATGTAGTGTTAGGGACTGAACCTACGGCTTTGTATATGCTAGGCACCCAAAGGCCTTTCTCCACTTAAGAAAACACTCGTCCTGGGTTGTCGGAAGTTAGGGGTGTATACCAGGGATGTGAAAAATGTAATATTCCAAGGAGTTCCAAAACTAAAAGAAAAATAATCCCCGACTCTGTTAGATAATAATATTTAGGAAAGTGACCCTTTTGTTGATGTGTCTCTAATTCTAAACCACTACCTTCAGTCCCCACAGTTATACAGGATACTCTCAGAATAAAGAGCCCCTAGGCTGTAGGGAACACACAGCACGGTGAAGACAACCCACAGCCACCACTGCCTCCTCGCCTTTCCTGAGGACACAGTTCCGACATGCCTAGCATGGGTCTGCATCTCAGCTCTAGACCTGAAAGGAGGGACCAGCTTAAATGGCTTTGCCACATGTAGGACACTAAGGTAGTTCTAAAATCTGTATAAACCTGGTTTTGCTCTGTGAAATGGGGCAACAACAGAAAGATAATTCCTACAAGTGTGTGTGTGTGTGTGTGTGTGTGTGTGTGTGTGTGTGTGTGTGTAATATAGGATCAACAGGAATTTTTTTTAAAGAAACCCGATAGCAGGTTGTGGTCTGGTCACATGGGACACAGTTAGCAGCTCTCTGCTACTGCTCCTCTGCACCGGTGAAATGAGCCGATGTTACTCAGATTAGATTATATTAAAGGCGTGTTTATTGGGAAGCTGCTTCACTGGCCCCAAGGATGATTCCAGGGAAGTCGCCATGGGGGGTGGGGGCGGGGCAGGGGAGAAGAGAAAGAAAGAAAGGGCAAGGGAGCAGAGAGAGAAGGAGGAGGACAGACCAACCCCTGGGCTGGGAAGTTCAGGGCTGGAGGAAGGATATGTATGCCAGGGAGGGACTGAGGGAGGCTAGGGGACCTGGAGGCCAGGTCTGTTTTGATGAGTAAAATATGTGCCTCAGTCCCTTGTCCCAGGGTCTGAAACCAAACAGCGGTATTTAAAAGAATAATTTAGAAGCGTAAGAAAGTGATTCACCAATTTGGACTGGGCCTGCCTCAAAACCATGATAAATTATAGTTTCCTGTGCAGGCAGCATCAGTTTAGAGATTTCAGAATGCCTACAGTCTCCATAGGTTTTCAGTATAACTGGGCTTAAGAGAATCTCAAAGAAAAACAGTAAAGGATTTCCCTTCACAAAAACAGTTCAGCTAAAGCCCAAGGTCTTCCAAATAGGAGTCATGTCTGTGAGAGGGAGGAGGAGAAGGGCCAGAGAAGAAGAGGAAAGGAGGGAGAAGCCAAGTATGAGCTGGAGAAAGAGCTTGGGTTTTACCGGCTTGCATGCATGTCCACCACATGCAGGTCTGATGCCTAGGGATTAGGAGTGAGATCCCCCAGGGTTGGGGACAGGTGGTTTTGAGCCTCCATGTGGGTGGGTGCTGGGAACTAAATTCCAGTCCTCAGTTAGAGCAACGAGTTCTCTGAACTGATGACCCATCTCCCTTACTCCAGGTTAAAATATTTTTTAAATTACGTGAAAGTTTCTTTTCCAACTATGAAAATAAAAGCCCAAACTATTGGCATAGTTTAAATTCTTCCAATATTGCTCCATTTAGTGGAGGAGCGAGCTGGATTTACTTGAAAAGCAGGTAGCAAAGAACTAGTATTTCCTGAATTCTCTACAGAATATTTTGAAAGTGGGGCCTAGGTACACACAATTGTGGAAGCAGTCCTGTTAGGGCAGTTCACTGAATCTGAACACAGATGATCAAAGTAGGGGCAATATGTGATGTAGAAAATGTGAACCTGTTTCTAGTGTGTAATCTAACACATCTGATAGCTAAGAACAAGATGGCTTATCTGTTTTTTAAAAATTATTATTATAATTCCACATATAAGGAAAATAATGGAGTGTGGTAAAATGCACCTTTAATCTCAGGGTTGGGGAGGCAGAGTTAGGCAGATAGATCTCTGTGAGTTCAAGGCCAGCCTTGGCTACAAAGCAAGTCATAGGCTAATCAGAGCTACATGGTGAGTCTGACTTTAAAAATAATAATAAAAGTAGTAAATCCTTTGAGCTATCGCTAATAACTAATCTATACTCTCTCTGCCTTGGTTTCCCTCTTTTAAAATAAGAATTAGTATCTTCTTCAGTGCCACACTAGATTGAATGAAACTTTTAGGTCAAAAAATGACACAGAGAGAGCAAACTGCCATCAGGACCATCAAACAGAAGGACACATGAGCATCTCCAAATGACTCTGGCTAGGATGCCCTGAGCTTACCGATGCTTCTTGATCCAGAGATTAGGAATCTGTTTTCAATTAAAAGCTCTAAGCTGGTAAAATATCATCCATGAAGACACAGTTATAGAAAGACTTAAGAATAATCAAGATGCTGAGGACGCTGAGGCACTCAGTTCCTCTTGTTTCTCCTCTCCCCCAACTGCTGTTACTGAAATAATAAAGGCCCTTTTGATTTTATGAGCAGATCAGTGGCAGCAGAATCAAACAAGCAGACACAGAACCATCTTGGCGCCTGGACACCATACTGAGAATCTCTGTGAGGAAGTGGACAAGTTCATGACCTCTGACACAATAGCCACTGGCTAAAACCAACACAAGCGTCAAAGGTAAACTTTAGAAGTGACTGGAATTAGATCAGTGCGGGCAATTCGGAAGGTCATGTGCTAAGTGAAGAGAGGTAACATATTTAGCATGTAGTCTGTGCTCCTCCAAGGTCATTAGACCTGAATGCGGAGGCAGGCATGGCCAGGGAGGAAAGGAGAAAGTCCTAGAACTATAAAGAAAGGAAATGGCTGAACAAAGTTCCTGAGGAGAGACTTGCTACATGCATTGGCTTCTTCACTATGGAATGCCTTACAAATCTCGCGCAAATGATGATGAGCACCTATTATGTGAATTAACACCTGCCATGTCAGAACATCTATAAATGGTCAACAGAGCTATCAGCAAGCCAGGACTGAGTTCAAGCCTCGTGTTTCCCTTTGCATTCATAAAAGCAAAGCAGGAGAACAAAACGTGGGGTCTGTGTTCCAGCTCTGTGCTAATCAATACAGTAGCTACAAAGCTTTTGAAACAGGCCAGTCTGAGGGAGATGTACTGTAAATCTTAAATATATAGTGGGCTAGAAAACTGAGCATGAAAAAAAATCCAACATATTCATGCATCGTTTTTATATTGATGAGATCTCAACATGACAGCATTTGTTAAATGAAATACATTCTTAAAATTCACTTTGCTTAAGCTGGGTACATGTCTATAACCACAGCACCCAGGAACAACATAGAAAGACCCTGCCTCACTCCCACCCACTCAAGGAACAAAACACTCAACCACCACCAACCCCCCCCCACCCCCCAACGCACGTTAAGTGTATACAGAGAAACTGAAGCACACAGGCAACCTGCAACAAAACCAAGACCAACAGGCGGCACACGCCTTCAATCCCAGTACTCAGGAGGCAAAGGAGAGCAGATCTCTGTGAGTTTGAAGCCAGGCTGGTCTATCCAGTGAGTTTCAGAACAGCTAGAGCTACACAGTGAGACCTTGTCTTATCAACAAACAAACTTCCTATCAACTGATTCCAGAGCTATAAGAACGTTCAAAGCTATATATTCTCCATTTGACTTCCCAAACCTCCCCTCCCTCTCTGGTCCTTGACACACCCTGTAGAACAGGCAAAAACAACCACACACCTTTTCTGCCTATCTCAGAGTTTAGGCTCGCTCAGTTATCTACTTTAGTACTCAAAGTTCAAAGCAGAAAGAAGGGCTAACTATTCCTCTGTCCACTTAATAATGACCATGGTTAATGACAGTTTTCACCTGGACATCCGCAAGTGGTGAATGAAGCAGGAGAATGCCAGACTCGAGGGCGCAGCACCCCAGGAAGCACCGGAGAGGGATGAGGTTGACTGTCCAGAACTTGATGAAAAATGCCTATAAACTTTGTAATGTTTTAAGTATTTCTATTTTTAAAAAGCTTTGTACCCTGTCATATATTGGAAGGAAAATTAACCTTAGCAAGAAACATGTCCCACAATTGTCAAATGCAGTTGTAAAAGGGAAGGCTGCTACACTGTATTCTTCACATCTGGAAATTGTACTAATCCAATGGGAAAGCATCAGGGAACACCGGTGTGGTGGGACACCGCCACCAAGGGGAATCTAGAGACTCACAGGGCCAGCGATGTTTCTCTCTCAGAGAGGGAGCAAACAGAAAAGCCTTGGGAATCTATTGGGGCACTGTGACTGAAGTGACCCTCAAAACACAGCACAGCCAGGCACATACCTGTAACCCCAGCAGCTGGGAGGTAGAAACAAGAGGCTCAGTAAAAACTCAAGGCTGGTACTAAGATCAAAACCAAAATAAAGAAAGCCAACCAAAACCAAACATCTACCAGGCAGGGAATCTGCCTGGGGCCACGGAGTGCCCTGCTTCCCCTTATCCAAGAACACTAGGCCACCCTTGTGGAGTTACATGAGGCAGGAGACTGACATGTCAAGCCTGCACTGGTTGATGTATGTTATGAACATGTAAGGACAGAGCTTTTCAGCAGGGAACTCTGTCTGACAAGCCTCCGTAGGCTCTTAGGCTTACAGGTCCTCAGTTCTCATCCCCTGACTCCCCACTGCGGTCTCTTGGTCTGCAGGAGTCACGGTGCCACCCATCATTTCCTCTTTTCTTCATGGATCTGTCATTTCTGCCCCATTCATTTATTAGTTCAATTCAACACTCATCCCATTAGCAACATTACAACGGGTGAAACCTCTGCCACTTTCTAGAGAACACTACAGAAGAGGGGGCTGAAAGACTGTAGGAGCTGCACCATGAGCACCACGGTCAGTAACACACTGCAGCCTCGGCTGCTGGATAAGCCCCTTGAGAGTCAGAATGTGCTAGAGGGATGTGCTAGGAGGTCTACATGACTTGGAAAGATCTTGTTCTTGGGTGGGTGAGTAGCCTTAGAGGTTCATATTTTAATAAAAGGGTTCTTGCTTTAATCATTTTCTCCCCAAGTCAGCAGGGAGGAGTACTGAGATGGATCCAGTTGCTTCTGTAATGCTGGTCAGTCCAGTGGTGGGGACAGCTAGGACAGGAGAGCCCAAACCAGCCTGACAGCTAGCAATTTCCCTAAAATTCATATTTAGTGAATGCCAGTCTTATGCACACAATGGCTTCAGCCCCTCAAATTAGGGTCTTACTATGTAGCTCTGGCTGGCCTGAAACTCACTAAGTAGACCAGGCTAGCTTTCAATTTTCAGAGATCTGCCTGCCTCTGCCTCCTGACTGCTGAGGTTAAACAAGTACGCACCATAGCAGCCGGCTTGTTTTCCTTATAGAGTTTCTTGCAAAAAACTCCCAAGCCAGGCCCACCTCACAGGCCCTTTTGCGTGATCATAGTTAGGGGGAACAGTTCTGGAAGTGCCCTGTGATCAGCACAGCAGCTTCAGAGAGGTGCTCAATCTAAGACAGCAACATGCAAACAAGGCTCAGGCTTCCCAAGAACGTGAGAACAGCCCCGGAGGTGTAATGGCTTCCTTTGCTCTCCAGGCTCCATAATCAGATTTATCTCTTAATAGCTGAAGTCATGCCTCTGCTGGTGACAACAGTTAAGAATCTTAAATCTCCAAAGGGCAGACGATAACCCAAGACTGTCAGCGTGCTTTAGAACGAGGATGCTGTGAAATGGCCCTAAGTGTCTGACAGGAGCCTTTTCTCAGGCAGCCTGAAAACACTGCCAAGAGTGATAACGATGAGAAAAAAAAAAAAAAAAAAAAAAAAAAAACAAACAATTCTAAGTAGGTAGAGCTTGAAGGGAAGGGTCTGGCTCTGACACTAGGAGGGAATATTCTTAGCTCTCCTTGAAAAACAGCCAGCCAGCGAGAAGGAAAGCAATGCAGAGAAACAATGGCAGTCGTGGGGTCTGCTCCAAGGGACCTCCCAGCTCCCAACCCACTGTGAGAACATATACCCGCTAGAGGGAGGACACACCCCTTTCTTCCAGAGGCCCCTCTTGACTAGGCTTTGCCACCGGTTTCTTCCATTTTCCCCCTGGCTCCTTGGTGGCTGCTCAGCTGTTCTTTGGTGCAGGTGTGAGAACTCTGGTGTGGCTGGCAGGGAGGGAATCAACCTCAGTCACTCTCACCTCATTTCACTACGCCATTGTTTGGTAAGGAGGATGAGTGGCAACCCACCACTCTTCATCCTGTGACATGGCATTGCTGACCCAGATAACAGAATCCAAGTGGGCACCTCTGTATTGGTTCACCATGCTTTAACTCTTGGGACTGGATCTAAGATCAGAGATTTTTTTTCCCAGTATTTTATGGTAAACAAACAAACAAACAAACAAACCAAAAAAACCCCAAAACCTCCATGTGTGGATAGGTAGCTTTCCTCCGTTGCATGCCTACCAGCCATTAAGTAAACACTGAAACTGGGTGAGCTACAGAATGGGATTTAAGAATGACAGTCTGTAGATCTCTGTGACCCCATCAAATATGGAAACTGCAGTTGTAATAACACACCAAGATTGTTCTCTGAAAGTTCTGGGAACAGCAGATGTATTTCTAACTAGACCTTATTTCTTGCCCTATGTGTACCCTATGTGACCCCCCACCCCCTTTTTCCTGCCTTCATCAGGATGGGAAGAAATCGTCCTTAGAAGACCTTTCCTTTTTTATATTACACTCTCATTGCTGGAATTTGAGTCCTAGCCCTCTACAGCCCAAATAAGAAGTGCTTGTCACCAGGAAGGAGACCATCTAAATAAGCCGTTGGATGGATGAGAAAAGAGGGCATGTCAGCCCAGAACAGCGGAGATGGTTTCTCACGGCAGCTATTTGCAACCCTCCAAGGATCTACAGGGGCTGCCCATTAAAACCCTGTTAAAACACTTCTGATGTTGTCAGCAGCAGAAAGCTGAAATAGTCCAGCCATTGCAGAGATGCTATCTGCCTCCAGCAATTCCAGTGCTGTCAATACTATGAGCAGGAAGGTACAAGATAAGCAACAACCTAATTTCTACATCAAAATTTCATAGGCTCTCTGAGCTGGCAGCACTGCTGATGTGGGTATGCAGGGACCAAGGCAGGGACCCCCTTCCGGAGAGAAAGATCTGGGTCAAGAGCTGACCCCTAAGTCTTCAATTTACACACTGGGTGACTCAAAACTCCTGCTCTATACACCTTGTGAAGAACCACAGGAATGTTCTTATTCAGGACATTGCTGGCTACCACTTGAAGTGTGTCACTTCTGAATAGAGTTGGATTTTGTTGTTGTTGTTGTTTTGTTTTGTTTTTAAAGAAGTATCTAGAAGACAAGCTGTGTGTGCATCACCTATCTAACCTTTACCACCCATGAGAAAAGTCCACTATCACTGAAGGGTTTATAACCCACCTGATTTTTATACTTAGATGTTCCCGATTATCTATTAAAATTTCATTACAGACCTCAGATCTGTAATTTCTAGATACCCGCTGTGGGTAAACAAAGAATGAGGAAGATGTCTGTTACTGTAGTCATGTGACACGCTGTACTGAGCAATAGGATGCACATGGTATGTGCAAGGAGCTTGGTATTATTATAATGACCTCCATAGACACATAGATTAGAACACCCACTCCCCAGCTGGTGGCACTGCTGGTGGCAAAGTTATGGAATATTTAGGAGGCGGACACATTGGTTTGATGTGTCAGAGCCTTGCCTTACTGCCTGTTCTCACTGTCTTGTGTGCTGAAGGAATGTGACCAGTCACTTCCTGCCCCTCCTTCCGGGCCTTCCTTGCCATTGCAGACATTACACCTCTGACACAGTGAAGCAAAACAAACCCTCTTCCTCAAGCTACCTAACAAAAAAATACCAGGCTTTCTGAAACACTGTGTAGCTATGATGCTGACCCTCTTTAGTGAGAAGTGATCTAGCAGCAAAATAAAGAAAATGCAACACAATTTCTCCATGCAGCTTTGCCTACAGGAGTGCATTTCCATATACTAATTAGACACCGAGCACATGAAGGTTTCAGAGGACTCCTCTTGGGCTGGGTGGTGCAGCTCATCGGTTAGAACACCTGCACAGCATATGAGAGATCCTGAGTTCAATGCCCAGCACTGCAAAAATCCCCTTTCTCTGGCTCTAAGAACAGACAGACTGGGCTGGGTTATTTTCTATTTTGCTACAAGAATTTAAACTAAACTAATCCCAACAATCTGAAGAAAATCCTCAGTCCTAAGACTCCGAGACCTACGCTCTGCCGGATTTTCTGAATGTTACTAGTAGTAGCCACTGTAGTAATGGATTCACAGTGGCCCACCCACAGGGAAATAGGAGAGGACAGAGATGGGAGAAAGGCTTGATGAGCCAATGAGGGTCCCAGTTTTAATCTCACAAAGCCAACATTGGACATTTCCCCCCTTTAATTGCCTGGGCTCTCCTTGTCCTGGGTGGCTCAATATTGCGATGTCATAAATGTACTGAAACCACAATATTAAAGGGGGAGCTACTTGGACAGGGTCAGATAATCCATAAATTCTACCAAAATTACCAGGAACTTCTTATGGCACCATTCACACAAAACAATGAAAGTCTCTCAGTGATATCATGAAGTTTGCCACTGACATATGTTTAAAGAAGCCTGACATTTGAACATCTAACTAGGATTTTATTTTTTTAATAACCACATTGAGGAACAGAAGGGAGGGAAAGCATAGGTGAATACAGGCAAAGCAGCTTGGGTGGCACACGATGAAGGAAAACCTTTCTCAGGCAGACCAACCCTTCCAAGGAATCTGGCTAATGGCACCAAGTCTGAAAACAAAACAAAACAAAACCTAATGGAATAAAACATGGAATTCTGGAGTGCATCCAGGATTTGCCCATTCCTTTAGTGGGTCAAATAACTATGATGGGGTGAAGAATGCTTCCACTCTTACTTCCTGTTTATCTTTTTCAAGAGAGGTTGCATATAATTTACATTATGGGGACAAGCCAAACTGTCTAAGCCACAGTAACTTCTGAGCAACAGTATTCCTCACAAATGCTTCCAAACCATTATAGAGACTGGAAGCTGTCCAGGTGGAAAAGCGCAATCTATTCTTTTTAGGAATCTAGACTTTTCCCTATCGTCAAAGTAGAAGACATTGTTAAAAGCTAATGGTAGCTTTCCACCATACACAGGCGGTACACATATACACATGCAGGCAAAACACCAAACACATTAAGTAAACAAACCATCCGGAGTGCAGACTAGGAATGGGGGCTTTCTGGAATCTTTAAGAAATTCCTGTGTGGAGTCCAGGTTTAAAATTATTGCTTTTACAGAATGACATTTGCAATGAATGGAGTCTGAGTGAAAAGAACTGACGGGCTAGTGGAAGAAGAAACAACAATGCACAGAGATGGAAAGCAGAAGTTTCATGTCCATCTTTACCTTAGTCTGCGATCAAGTACCCTAAACCCACGCAAAGAAGCACCTCTCAGCATCACCAGCACAATGGATGCAGGTTCTCACTCGATGCAGGTATCTGATGCTTCAAGGGGTCTCAAGTGATACATCAACAAAATTTCTATAGATCTAGAAGGGAACTGGGTGTCATCTAGTTTAGATGCTTCCTTCATGAAACAGAAACCAAAAAGAGACAGGAAGCTGGGCACAATGAAGTCTCAAGTGTTCAGGAGGCTGAGACGGGAAGACCACCCATGCCAAGGAGTTGAAGGCCTACTTGGACAACATAGCAAGACCCCATCCCAAAAATAAAATAAACAGAAATGCAAATAAAAATAAAAATAATGGAGATAGGAAGTGTCAAATGGACAGAGGCTATAGGTGGCAGACAGGAAAGTCAGATATGTAGACTCCCCACTCCGAGCAAAAGCCACAAGCGAGCTATTGTATTTGGCCCCGTGATCCTAGTGACTCCAGACATAGCCTCTCCTATCAATATGCTCCAAAAGATGCCCCCTTCTCTCTCACTAGAGTTAAAGCACTGGGCATAGGTGAGATTTATCCCTGTCCCCGATTCTCAGCGAGCTCAGCCAGCTCCCTAAGCTGAAAAGAATTAGATCAACTCAAGGACTGATTAAGGGAACAAGAATAATAGACAATATGTGAAATTAATCCTGGTTACTTATATTTTCTGCTTATCTGCTCCGGTTCTCGAGCGATCCAGATTAGTCCGTTAATTTCCATCTGTTACTGGTGAAGGCGTTCCATCGTTGTGCAGGCTGTTTCTTGAGGGTGGGCTGTGCCTTAAGTACATGCAAGTGGAAAGTTTGAGATGAAGCCAGTGTGTTGGCTCCTGCTAGATGCTGCTCACCACTGTTAGCACAGTCGGCAGGCACATTCCTCTGAGTACTTATCCCTCAGTCCCCCCTAGAAAAGCCACTAATGAGTTAATTCTAAAGACAGAGTCTATTAAAATGTTCCTCTAGTTGGAACGAGCCTCAGAACTGGCTTTAGAGAAGTGTGAGAGGTTAATGAATTTCTTAAAGCACCACATGAGCCCAGCCATCACTGGCAGCCCTCACTCTCCTTGCCTTCCAGTCTGGGAGACTCTGGCTGCCCTCACTCCTCACTGATCCTTGCTTTGAGCCACATTACTACAGGCCTTTCTGTGCAACCCCGGGGCATTTACAGAAGGGCAGAAGCAGACTTGAGTACCTCATTCAATTCTTTTCTGGCTGTTTCCTTCGAGCTTGCTGGGAGTTGAGATTTGATACACTTCCTGCACTAAGTAAACCATAACCTGAAAACTCTAAGTCTGTGAATTTTAATCTCTTCTCTGTCCCTCTGTCTATAATGATGATTTTCTAATGGTCATTATAAAGACACTGGAGAGGCTGAGCCATGAGTTTCACAGCAGCGTGGGTCACATAATGGATGTGAAGCCAGTGTGGGGCTAACAAAGTAAGACCCCTGTTTCACATAAAGAAAAGTAAGACAACAACAGAAAAGAAACGGCTCCTCCAGAAACATGAGGTAGGATGCCATGGCACTGGTCTGCTTCACATTCCCTAGGGTTAGACAAGTGGTAAACTGTTGTTCAAGGCTCACTTTACTACATGGAAGGCAGCCTACTAAGGAAGGGAAAGTAACACTGTGTGCTACAGAGTGCTATATGTTTCTGAGGAAAATAGAAGAGCTGGGACCTGGATCCTGCATCAAAGACGTTGCTACTGAGCTGAGATTCTGTTCTGAAATGTAAGAGCACTTATATACATATAATAAAGCAGGAATTATCCATCTAGAAACGGATGAAGACAAGAAGGGAGTGAAGAACATAGAGATAGAGGCAACATTCGTGCAGGGTGCCTAGAGAAACAAGACTAGCCAAAACACTGCTGGCTAAAAAGGGGCATCCACAAAGCCAATGCATTTCCCGTGGTGGTTTACAAGACGTGTTGAGACAGAACCTGGAAACGCACTAAAAACTGCAGGCAAAGCTGGCAGGGTCTCACTGTGACACAGTAGTAAAGTTTACGTTCCGGCCACCTCACGGTGCTCATGCTCCTATGCCACAGCCAATCCAGGCTGCTCAAGACAAAGCACTTTCTTCTCCATAGACTGTTGGCTTCACTGACACACCTTCTTAGGTTAGAGCTACTTCAGTGTCAACAGAGAGTGCCTTTCCAATAGAACACATCTCTTCCCAGGTTTCCATGTATACAATCTTTAAGGAGCAAGTTGAGAATATAAATCTGTCAAGTCTAGAATATTCCTATTGAGTATTCTCCACAAGTGGTGGAGAACAACAGTATCCCAGCTCTTACCACATAAGCTACTTTGTTTCTCCTCACGCTCTCAGAGAGTATTCACAGTCTTCACATCCTTACAAAATATTCAGACTCCTCAATGAAATGAGTTTCCCACATTGTGAAAACACCCACACAGCAAACTGCAGCAGTGAATGAAATGGATTATAGTCAAGTCTCTGGCAACACTCTTTATGCCAAAACCCTGCTCTGGTGGGCAGCTTTCTCCCTAAACCTATGCCTGGACATTTAACCCAGCAAGCATACCCTGCATCCGTCATAAGGAACTGTTTAGGAGTTGATCACAGCATTTCCTGTGTGGGAACAGATGGTAGTGAAGACAATGATAGCTCCTTGGCTGAAATGTCAGGGGCATTTCGGGGAAAATGGCCTGGGCTCAGCGAGAACATCTTCAGTCTAATGCTGCAGATTCCTACTAGGCCAAGGCCTTTATGCAAGACCGGCCTTGGAGAGCCTGCCTGCTCTCCCCAGCCACCTTTACTCCTGCACAGCATGCTCTTCAGTCCGGCGCTCTTACTGGGAGCAACACTCAATTCACATTAGCTTTCCAGAACTTACTCATCCGAGGGAGGCCAACAGAAAGCGGAGTCAACTTAGACACCAGGATAATTGCAGTCAGAGACATGAGGAATAAAGTCAAAGAGATCAGAGAAGAGGCTCTCAGTACTGACCATAGCTATCGATATATCAATCTATAATCCATTCATCCATCCATCTATCTGTGTGTGCGTATGTATGTATGTATATATTCATGCATGTATATGTCTGTCTGTCTATCTGTCTCTCTCTCTCTCTCTCTCTCTCTCTCTCTCTCTCATCTTTTTAGAAAGGGTTTCCTTGTATATTGCTAGCAGTCCTAGAACTAGCTTTGTAGACTAGGCTGGCATTGAGCTTACAGAGATCCACCTGCCTCTGATTCCCGAGTTCTGAGATTAAAGGCATGTACTACCACTACCTGGCTATATTTTATTTTTAACATAGACTGATTTGCATGTGTGTACATGCACATTTGTGTGTGCAGAGGTCGGATGGCAACCTTGTATATTGTTCCTAAGGGATTGAACAATCTACCTATTTTGTTTTGTATTTGGGACAGGGCCTTCCATTGGCCTGGAACTCACCGATTATGCTACGATGGCTGGCTAGTAAGACACAGAAATCTGTTTCGGCTTCCCCTATGCTGGGATTACTACAAACACTCGGCATTTCACACATGGGTTATGGGGACTGAATACATGTCCTTGTGCTTATAAGGCAAGTATAACCTCTGGGTGTTCTCTGGAGCACCTTAAACACACACACACACACATCTAACAATATCCTTACAATGTATGCATATGTATGTGGTATATATGTGTGTATGAGGATATAAACATACACATGGCATACATGCGCCAAGAGGAAGAAACTGAAAGTCTTCACTGGCTGTTCTTTGCCTTGTTCCCTATGAAGTCTCTCACTGAATATGAAGCTTGCCAGTTCGGGGCAAGGCTAGTGGCTAGAAAGCCCCAGCAATCCCCCTATGTATGCCACTTCACTTCGTTGCTGAGATTACAGGGCTGAGTTGCCACAGCAAGGTTTGTCCATGGCTGCTGGGAAATTGGATTTACATCCTATGTTTGTGCAACCATCTCATTCATACCCTAAAACTGTATTCCAACAGCCTTCAGCCACAAATACAATGAGTGACCAACTGAATGACAGCAGAGCAAGTAAGGCCTTTTGATTACAGAGAAGAGAAAGCACAGGGGAGCTGAGGGGATGTTAAAATCACTCCCTGTCCTCTGAGGACAGAGAAGGTCTCCTCACTGACCCTCGCCCTCTCTCCTTCAGGGTAAGGAGGCCTGAAGGCAGGGAGCCGATGACCCATGATAGGCAGTGAGAAAATCCTTTTGGTTTTGAGGAATGAGGGCTGCACACCACTTCATCCACCTGTGAGGAACCCGTCTTGACCAGGAAAGAAGGAAGTCCTGGAAAGTGGAGTCTCCATGTCCCTCAGTACTTCTGGATGAGGGATGGCTTGGGGCACTAGGAGCTGAGAAGGTCCTTTGGCTCCAGGCAGTCAGTATGTAATTACTCAGCTAGAAAAACACCTTATGATCCTCTTTAACAGCAGCTGCTGGCCGGGGAGAACGTTCAGTGACTAGTTAGTGTTCAACACCCTGATTTAGTGGCTTTGAGGCTTTTGCTTATCTGACTCTTGGCCACAAGGCATGAAGACATTCAGATTTTTCCTCTTTTAATTTTCTACTACACTGCATGTATATATGTACGTACAGATGCATGCACACACACCACAGCAGTGTTACAGTTGAGGTCAGAGGACAACTTGCAGGAGTCCCAGATATCAAATTGAGCTCACCAGGCATGGCGGCATGTGCTTCTACCCAACTAACCCATCCCTCCTTCCCTCCCTCCCTCCCTCCCTCCCTCCCTCCCTCCCTCCCTCCCTCCCTCCCTCCCTTCCTCCCTCTCTCCCCCCTCTCCCTCTCCCTCTCCCTCTCCCTCTCCCTCTCCCTCTCCCTCTCCCTCTCTCTCTCTCTGACACAAGGTTTCTCTGTGAACACAGTGAACTCACTCTATAGACTGGGCTGGTCTCAAACTTGGCCATTTACCTTCCTATGCCTCCTGAATGCTGGGCGATGCACTATTACCTCTTGGCTTTTTTTCTCTTGAGAATAGGTCTTCTTTTGTAGCTTAGGCTGTCTCTGAACTTATAATACTCCTGCCTTCCCCTCTCTACTAGCTAGGTTATAGGTTCATGATATTGTACATATTTATAAGTGTTGCCTTTCTAATGCTAGCTCTTTTTTTCAAAGCTTATCCCCAGCATTCACTCTTTAAAGAGTACTGAATATAACTGAACACACTCTGAGGGAACATTTCTATATGGCTCCCTGAGGGACACTTCGAGAATCAACAAGCCACCATAAGAGAGACACTGCACATGCCCTTGCACAAAGGGACCCCTCCTCTTCCTGGACATTTCCTTCCCCCGTAGCAATGATTTTACACCTACTGAATCAATGGGTGCTGATAGTTCTGATGAGACAGGGTTACAGTTTAGCCTTTCTACTATTCTATATTTTGGCAAAATCTGACTCTTTCTTCTTGAAACTGACAGGGACAGCTACCAACCCTGGGTCTCATTAGCACCCATCCTGCCTCAAATGCAGGCTGCATTGCTTTCACCCCAGCTCAGCCTCTTTAAGAAGGAACCGCAGTAGTTCCACTACAAAATGGTGCAAGGGAGCCACCTAAAAGGGTGGGCGGTCTTCGTAAATGGACAGGAAACAGAAGATGAATATTGGGCGGATGACAGACCCCTTCACTGGCCTTCAAAATACAAGCTGTTCTATTAAACATAGGGCCATTATGCTGGCTGGCCATCCACTTTAAACCCCACAGTGATTAAAATGCTGGCAGGAAATGAAAGCTCTCTATTGAAGGTCCTTCCCTGAGGTCCTAATTTCAAACCAACTTTTACAGCACCGCACAGGAACAAAGGAGGCCCAGTCTTCTCAGCCCTCTCTTTGTCACTTTGGACAAAGACACCCCCTCATATTCCTCAAGGAACAATGGCCTCTGTAGAGCCATAGCCACGCCAAGAATGGGCACAAACCATACAGCAACACATTTTAAAAATACATTTTACACTGCCCTTGACATTTCAGATAAATAGAAACCACTGCGTTGAAATTCCAACTATTCCATCCTTTCCCTCCACCCTTCGTCTTTATAATGAGAATTTTCCCATTTTCCCAGTCTACTTGATCTTTGGCATTCTGGCCTCTGTGACTGGAGGACACAGACGAGTAGTCAAATAAATGAATTATTCAGATAATTACATTCTATTAAATAATCACCGTAACTGAGACAATCGCATGGTTTTTCAGTACACAGTAAGGAGACAAGGTCGCCTCCAAACCTTTTAAAATTGATGTCACTCTTGGGCCATCTGTACTCCACAGCACAACATAAGCAAGGCAGGAAAACATGCTTATCAGAATGGAATTTTCTTTTTCTTCACTAGTTGTTGTTTCGGGGTGGCCTTTTGTTGTTGTTACATTTTTTTTTTCCTGCTTCTTCCTCAAACAGCTTTTGGGTTTTTACTTAACCTCCCCAGACTCACCCTTCTACACAGGCGATGTTTACTTGGGGTTGGCAAGCTGGGAGCAGCTGCTGGTTTCGGAGGGATGGAACAGGAGCCCACATGTTTAACACGGGTGCAGTCTGGAAGGTGAGGTATTACTCGGGGTATCCCTTGTTGAGAATACACATTAAACATCTAAAGGATCGACCCGGGGGTCCATGGGAGATGCCATGTGGTTGTTCTCTGCTGTTTCTTTCTTTCTGTTTCTTTTAGCATTTTGTCTGTAGCAACAAAGCTGCTCCTGGAGCACTTCCGTCGGATGTGTGCCATGTGTCTGCAGAGAGAACTCAGTGGGCTTCCAAAGGTTCCGAGTTCAAACCCCAGCAACCACATGGTGGCTCACAACCACCTGTAATGAGATCTTACGCCCTCCTCTGGTGCGTCTGAAATCAGCTACAGTGTACTCATGTACAATAATAAATAAATCCTTTTAAAAAAGAAAGAAAAAGCCACAAGGAAATATTCCTGAGGGTGGTCACTGTAATTGTGTTTATGAAGCACAAGGATGAACAGCACTCTATAGGACAGAGGACTGTGGGTGCTCCTGGGCTAGCAACCGGGAACAAGACTAAGGGTTGTGTTGCCCATATTCATAATCTTGAATTGGCTCCCATCTGTCAGAACAGTAACAATGACTACTACACTAAGTGCTATGGTGAGCAGTCGATGACTGGACACGCCTGTGCCTGTGCGTTACCCATTACTGCTGATGAGCAGAGCAGACATGTGCACTGAAGAGCAGGGATGAGGAACACAGGAGACAGAACCACTGATACAACAGGGCGAGGATAGGGAAGGAAGCAGGACCGAACTCTTTGTGCATTGAACAGTTTGGGGTCCTGTTTTAGAAGCAGCGACTCTGTTGTAATTATTTGGAGTCTGGCTGAGATGGCATCTTGATCTACACAGGACTCACCTGTTTAGTCACCTGGTCATCTGACACATTTAGGAAGTGCCTACCATTAGGAGTGCTAGAAAGAATGAACTACACAAATGCAGGAACACATCCTACAGAAGCTAAAGGGAGCCAGAAGTTAGGATTGTACTAGGTGCACATCTCAATTGACTCTTCAGTGGGGAAGAAGTCCAAATTCTATTGGTCTGCTGGGGAGAGATTGCCAGGAGCTTTGGGAGAATAACTCCTTTCTCCTTTGATCCTCTGCTCCCGAATATGAGCACAGACTGAGGGCTCAGGGACCATGAACCTACTCAGCTATGGGCTAAGAAGAGGTGAGCGTAGAGCACTAGCAACTTTCCATTTCCCACTTTAATACTGGGCAGAGCAGGCTGTGCCTGCTTGCCAAGGGCTTAAGAACAGGAAAGAGGCATAGCCTGGCTCTCACTGGGCCCAAAGCGGGGCAGGCCTGACAGCATGTGGGAGTAATCACCAACAGCAATTTGTTCCCCGTATGTCAAGGTCATCAACGTTCCTGCTGGGGAGCTGTTTCGGCCACGGCACCAGTTCCTGAGGATCACACAGGATCACCTATGGTGTTTGTCTGCCACTTCCCTCTACTGGCCTTCTCCAGAACGTTCTCTCTCTCTCTCTCTCTCTCTCTCTCTCTCTCTCTCTCTCTCTCTCTCTCTCGTGGTCTTGTTGGCCAATGGACAGTTCTATAGCTGCTCACTGTGTGGGGCCCACCAGAAGACCAGCTGGATTTGTTGAAATAAAACAAATTTTCCTTCCTTCCTAAACCACTTTTCCCCTCTGGCTGCATGGCTCTTAGGCAACACTGCTCTGCCTTGGGAAGGCGGGAAGAGAGAATTTGCTGTTTGTTTTGTTGCTTGCCCCTCCCCCCCCCCTTTAAGGCAGAAAAGAGAAAAACATCACACGTCTTTTCATATTTCCAAGTTTTGTGAATTGAAGAGAAAGCCAGGTGTAGCTGTTGCTTTTGGAACAGTGGCCTGAAGAGCTGAGGCAGGTGGCTGGCAGTCTATGTCTCAGTGCCCACTCCCTCCTTTCAGGCTTGGGCCTTGATTTCAGAGGGACTCAGCATTCCTAATACTCTCTTCTATCAGCCTGACTTTTTTTTTCAAATTTAAAAAATTTACTAGTTTCCACGCTCAGCTGACGAAAAGACGAACTGATATGGTGGGAAGTAGACCTGAAGGGAGGAAACAAGCCACTGTGTTTTCAAAGCAATTATATTCTAGAAATATTTAATGAAACAGCTATAAATCCTGCTTTTAAGAAAGTCACAGCAACCAATCTTGTTATTTTTAACATGGGTATTTTGGGTTTGAAAGATTCCACTTCAAGTTTCCCAAATTCAAGTTTTTCACATAATGCTTGGTCTGATACGTGTGGGAAAAAGGGACAAATCCAAACATGGAATATTATTTTTGAAAAATCCTGCACTATATGTAAAGGTCCCGTAACATGGGATATCTGAGTCTTCTGAACTGTTCACATGACCTCCCTTCTATTTATAGGCTGCAGCAATTCCCATTTGAATATGGAGGGATACCTTGTAGGAGAGCTTGGTTTAGTGCAAATAAACTTGAGGAAAGTGTTGACTTAAAAATAAAATGCTGGAGAGCATGGAGCGCTTCTTCCCCTCTGTGAAAATTTCCGTTATAGTTGTAAACAAAGGCAGGTTTGGCTCCCGAGGAGGCTCAGCTGAGCTGAGGAGGGCTAGGAGCACATCAAACCTCCCAGGGTGAGGAAATGTTTGTAAAACAGTTAGTAAATCACAGGCTGCTTGGGTCACCATGCTAAACAGCCGGGGACAGACTGCCAAAAGCCCAGCTGGGAACCAAGGGGGCTAGGCATGGCTGCACAGCCTGAACCCCTACTCCTAATGGTCTACTGGTTCCATCCCTCTGCCTCATTAGAGCTTCTGTGGCCATGGCTCATCACTGCTGTCCCCTATGGGAAGCCAAGATGGGACTTCTCCAGAGGGACACTTACTTAGCCCTTGGGTCCTAGGGACAAGACTGAGGGTTCCAGCTGGAAGCAAGAACAACCACCAGTGAAAAGAAGAGCATTGGCAGAGATGGAGCTAGAGTTGCTGGGAGTTACAAACTACCTTTTAAGTGTGTATACTTACTACTTCCCCACAGAGGCCATGCGGTTTCCCTCGGTTCTTCTGCAGATTTTCTAGGAATGTGGAACCAGTAAGCTGTTCAAAAGCTCACTGGGCCTCCTCTTCTCCACAAAGAACTGCCCAATGAATACACTCTAAAGTCTTGCTGCAGTGGGGTTTGATGACTAACATTCAGTTCTCTTCCTCCAAAAAAATACCTTCTTAAAACGGTGTATTTGTTTTCTACAGTGAAAGCAGTCTGCCCATGAACTGCTACTGTGTACTACAGCTAGGTTATGAATGCAGAATAAAAAGCAGCCTTCAAAGGAGAAGGATCGTGTAGATAAAATGAATGTGGGATACACAGAAGGATGTACCCTTAAAAAAAAATGAAGGAGAGGGGAAGGGAAGGAAGGGGAGGCAGGGGGAGCAGAGATGGGAGAAGGGAAGGCAGACCAGACAGGAGGGAAGGAGGGAAGGAGGGAAGGAGGGAAGGAGGGAAGGAGGGAAGATGACGGAAGGGAGAAAAAGAAAGAAGGGAGAGAGTCATCTTGAAATTGTAAAGAAAAGCACTCTTCCTAGGAGCTGCCTAAAAAGTAAGCTTTGTTTTTACAGAGCTTGGATAATAGGCACAGGCACAGGCACAGGCACAGGCACAGGCACAGGCACAGCAGGCACAGGCACAGCAGGCACAGGCACAGGCACAGGCACAGCAGGCACAGGCACAGGCACAGCAGGCACAGGCACAGGCACAGGCACAGGCACAGCAGGCACAGGCACAGGCACAGGCACAGCAGGCACAGGCACAGGCACAGGCACAGGCACAGCAGGCACAGGCACAGGCACAGGCACAGGCACAGCAGGCACAGGCACAGGCACAGGCACAGGCACAGGCACAGGCACAGGCACAGGCACAGGCACAGCAGGCACAGGCACAGCAGGCACAGGCACAGCAGGCACAGGCACAGCAGGCACAGGCACAGCAGGCACAGGCACAGCAGGCACAGGCACAGCAGGCACAGGCACAGGCACAGGCACAGGCACAGGCACAGCAGGCACAGGAACAGACACAGGAACAGGCACAGGCACAGGCACAGGCACAGGCACAGGCACAGGCACAGCAGGCACAGGTAACTCTTCACAAGCACAGTTCACACCAAGTTCACACAGCATCACGTTTGTGAGGCCACCCATGCTGTTCCTTTTCAGAGAAAATTCAGTACCTTGATTTTTCCCAAATTGCAACATGACAAACACTGGTCTGTCACCTCTGATAGAGGTGGATGAATCTATTCCCCCACCCCCACCCCCTCCACCCACCCTCACCCCCGGTAGACAACAAGCACAATCAGGGATTACTTGGGGATCTTGTTAGCCCAGGGCCAGCCTGTATCTCAGCACCTCCTATAAGGCAGGCTTCTCAGCTGGCATCTAAAAGTTAACCTGCTCTATCCAGAGATCAAATGAGATTTGGGGTCCAATAAGATCATATTCTAATCTAGGCAGTTTCAGTCTGAGAAAAACAATGAGATCCAGAAGCAAATCGAACTTATTGCTAGGAAGAAAAAATGAGGAAAGACTAGTATTTTTGAAATTTCTAATAAATGCTTCAGGGCAGGTGACAAAAGGCATAAGGTGACAGACTTGGGACCAAATCTTGACTCAACCTCTATCATGTTCCAGTCTGGGTTGTTTGTGTTAGATGGGGCTGATCATTTCAGATATTATAAGCTTCTGCAAAATGGGGCAAACTCATCACCTTAGGAGCTGCTGACCGTATTAACGTGAGGGGTCCTGGACTGCAAGGCCGTGCCTTCAGTGAGGCAATGTGTGTCGGTGTCGGCACTCACTTGCTGCTGCCTTCCCTCTCTTCCCGGGACCGAGAAGCACAGAGATGAATGTTTTCTATGGGTTTCAGCTGACGCAGCAGAGGAAGTGTACCTACCCACCCTGCACTATGAACCACACCCCAAGCAGAAGAATGTGAACCTCACACAATGGATGGACTTGACTCCGAGTTTGGACATTTAGCAACTCAAACATGTTGCTCACAGCTCATGTTCCCAGTGTCAGGAATTCCTCTTGGATCCTCTCTGCAGGAGCAAATGATGGTTTCCACATTACATGGATCACACCATTATTCTGCTGGCAGCCAAAACAAGTTCAGAACACACACACTTCAATGGGCTTGTGAGTCAAAAAGTGGGTGATTAACACTGGGTGGAACAATGACTTTTCCCTAGTCCGATTTGTCACTGGTAGGCACTTGAAATGTAGAGAAAACATTGCCCCTACTGATTTTGACACAGAGTTAAATGAATTTATTTATGTTATATAAAGTTTAAAAAGAAAGAACCTATAATTTTATTGGAACTAAAAGACAACTGAATAATGATCTATAATTTAAAAAGCTAGCAGTCCTCTTTTGTTCAGTTTGGTAGATGACAAAGAGATTTAAGTAAGAATAATAAGTGCCAGTTTTGCTCAGAGTTCAAAAGGTGTCTCCACAATCATATAAGGGCTCTAGGCTTTTGAACCAGGGCCTCATGTAACCTGGTTGCTATCAAATTTGCTATGTAGTGAAAATGACTTAGAATTTAGTGTGTGTCACACTACAGTGTGTCAGCCATACCTAGTTTGTTTGCTTGCTTATTTTAGACAACTTGCAGCCCTGGCGGGCCTTGAACTCATAGAGAACTGCCTGCCTCTGTCCCATTCTACTGGGAATGGAGGTCTGTGTGCCACCATACCTGTCTCACATCTAGTTTTATGTAGTTCTGGAGATTAAATCCAAGGCTTTACACATGTAGATAAGTGCTAAACCAACCAAGAGGTCTTATCATGTTGCCTGGACTGGCATTGGGCTCAAAAGTATTTTACTTCTGCCTCTGAAAAAAGTGCTACTGTTACAGGTATGTACCAGCACACCTGGCTATGTTTTCTACTTATATTTTTCATTATTCAGCTAGAGTGGTGAACTGTACTTGTCTGTAGGCTTATGCAAAGAAACAAAACCCAAATAACTGCCAAAATAAAAGCAATGTGGTAGTAAAAGACAACAGGGCAGTGAGCAAGCTGAGGTGGTCTAGCTCCGAGGCACAGAGCACCTGCCTACACATGCGTGCTGGGTGTGGTTCCTAGCATCTGTGACATGTACAGCAGCAGCAGGGGAGGGTGACACTGCAAAATGAAGACCAGCCAGATAAACTAAAGATAAAACCACTATGGTTACGAATCAGAAAGGGGTGAGGGAATCAGATCGTTTGTAAAACACCTGCTTGGCACGCACAAAGACCTGAGTTCTATCCCCAGAATCCATGTACAAAAGATGGGCATGGTGGTACAGACTGGTACTGAGGAATTCTGATTGGCCTGGAACCAGCTGACCAGTTCCAGGTCAACCAGAGACACTGTCTCAAAATACAGGGTGGACAGCTCCTGAAGAATGACACCTGAGGTTGTCCTCTGACCTACACACATATCTGTGGATGTATGCGGACACAGAGGACACACACAGACACATACAAAAGAAATCTGCTCCAATAAGGATCAAGATCGGAGCCAGCATTCCATACCAGTGCTGCTCCTGGTTTACACGGTCTTAGCACATCCAGAGCGTCTGTGAAACCCAGGTTCTAGTGTTATGGAATGAAGATGGCAAACTCTCTGCATTACTGTGCCTAGAAGATCATAAATGTGGAGACGTTTTACCCATAGTGTGTGCCACATTACTATCACGAACAGAATATAACTGGCTGCTAAAGAAGCAAAGACCGAGTAAACTGTTCATTTCATGGGTTTAGTTCTCATTTTCTTAGACTCTGACTTCCTCTAATATCCTGAGCAGGTCACACTGGAGTCTGTATAAAAACGTTCTATTTTAAGTCAACAGTGTGATCTCAGTAGTTTTGTTTGTTTGCCTGCTCACTTATTTTAAAAGAGAATATAAGACATAAAGAATCAGTTTCAAACTGCTCACATGGAAGCCAAAGTTAGTTTTGTTCATTTTTTGACAAAGTGTGTTTCCATTTAAAGTCATCTTTTTGTATTATTCTAGGAGGCAAGTTAACTTATCTCATCCAAAATGGTGTTTCCAATTTCCTTATATAACAAGGCTTGAATGTTTAGGAGGAAGTAGGTAAAAACTAAGGAACCAAGAGAGATCAAAAGGCAAAAGACCTCTAACCTGTAAGGTTAGGAGGTCATGACCCTAGTGCCCTCCACTACGGTGGATGTCTGAAAAGACATCCTCAGGTAGTTTTTAGCAAACCAACTTTCCAGGGCTTTTGAAAGGAGATGGAGATAGGATCTAACGCCAAGCACATGACTGGCATGAACACATTTACAAAGATCACAGGGTCCAGGGGAAGCTTGCCACTGTTGCTGGGGAGGCGAGGACAGCTCGGGGAAGCCATCGGCCCTGGAGATTACTGAGAAAATTAACATCTGTGCACACCAAAAGAACTCCCTTTGACTTACTCACTGAAGTTACTGTTATCCCTGACCTAAACCTTTGACAAGGTGCAGTCAAGCCACAGATGTGAGAATGTAATTGCAGGGAACCACAGACACGGGAGGAACAGTGTCAATCGAAGCCTTGCTTTGACTCTGATAGCTAAGAGTGACCTCTGAACTAAAAAAACGGAAGCAAGGCCTGCCATTACTGTCAAGCCACATGCTGGGGTCTTCCTTGTTTTTCTAGTGTCTGTAAGGGATGCAGCTAGAGCAGTGTGGGGAGGAAAGGGCATGGAAGGTGGGGAGCATGTTTGACATGGACAACAGAACAGACCCAATGTCTACATTTTGTGTCTATATGTGGGATATGGAGATCTGTAAGAAGAGGGAGAAGTAGAGAGAGGAGAGGGAGTGTGTTCTTGGCATATCTAAGCACACATGTATCTTAGGAAGGGAGAGTTAGGAAAGTAAGTAAAGAGAGGCCTACTTTTAAGTTGAGGGAGTGCTGACTGTTTTAAATTTTTTCTTCCTTATGGATCTCAAAGCAGAGAACTTGCTTGCTTCAGTTATGTTATTTCTGGTAATCAAAGTGAGATACATTAAAGATTATGGAACATATAAGTATGGATGAAAGATACCAGTCCTCAGGGAAGCATCACTGAGCTCTGAGCTTTACCATCTTAAAGGCTTCAGGGGCATATGCCTATCAAACTTCTCATGATGGAAAACTAGGCAGCAGCACTCTGACCAGAAACAAGTGGTTTCAGGGTCATGTGAGTGGATGGGTGGGGGTCATATTGTGGACACAGGGGCATGTGTATGGACACAGGGCCAGGGAATGAACCAGTTTTCAAGTTCTGAGCACATTCCTGAACCTGCCTTATTTTCACATTCAAAGTACGTAGTAGATACATGCCAAAGTGCTTGTGGCAAATTGGACAATGTTTTAAAGGCAAATAGCTTGACTGAAATAAAGGCATAGGAACTCAGAGAGATGGCCAGGTGACAGGAGAATGCAGAAAGCATGCTAGTGGGAACCATTTTGTCTCACACTCCTGCAAAATAACAGACCTACTGTGTAAACTGAGATAATAGATCTGTGGAGGGAGGGGATTTCCTGGTGTTGGTATGCAATGATGTAACAACAGAAGACCGTACTTAGTTTAAAATGTCCCATGCTTAAATCACACCAAGCATTCTTGAGTCGCTCTTACTTGCCAGCATTAGCAGCTACCACATCAGTAATCCTACTTCTCATGTTCTACAGAAGGTTAAAATCTAGAACCAGATCAAGACTCTCTGACCAGCGCCTACTATATTAATCTATAATTTACCCATGAAGTTACCTATCTAATCATTACCTAGAAGCCATCATAATTTCTACTAAAACATTGGGGTGTGAGCAGTATTTGCTTTGCTACTAAAGAACAGAACAAAGCAGCAAGAGAAGCAGATACAACTGTGTAGTAAGCCTGAGGCAGTCAGGAAGCACTGTGCATGTTCACAGTTATGTATGCCCCACAGGCTCTGTAAGATCTGGCTCTACACCATTTCTCTTAGCATCTCAGAGAGCAGATGCACATCCGATTTAAGAGTCCATTCCTCCCCAAGTCATACTTACTAATATCTCTCCCATCACCACTACTCTAGATGTAAGCATTCGTGGGGGGGTTGGGGGGTGGTGGAAGAGGGTGTTTGCTCTCTGACAAGATCATCATATCTCCTCTGGTCTTGACAGACTGAGAGTAAGGCTGCAACGCTTGTTTCAGGGAGAAGACAAATGCATTATTTAACTCCTATGTCTCTAAGACTGCCTCAACTTTGGCATAAGACCCTGCTTAATGTCTCTTTCTGGATCCTGACGTAAGGGGGAGGGGAGGAAAGCTCCGCGCTGCTTCATTTAGCTCCTGCAGAGCTCTCAAACATGAGGACAGGCCGTCTGCTTTTTGATAATGACAATTTTTCCGAACCACTGTGGTCCCTTTTATTTCCCAGCATCACTTCAGAGCCAGAGAGCCCGGGGCTCTCACCTTTGCCTTTCAGAGCATCAGCAGCTTACAAAGATAACACGTGCTTGTGGTGTGCAACCTTAAGGTGAACCCAGGAAAGTGGCCCTTGTTATTCCTCTGGATATATTAGATGTACTATAATGATGCATTATAAAGCAAATCAAATTACAAAAACGAACCCTATCCTTTGGATAAAATTCTGGGAGTGAGCCAGCACCGCAATTATTATCTTCTCTAGCATTCAATGTTCTACATAAGTGTTTGGAAGATGTAAACAGGACATAAATCTGAGATTGGTTCTTCAATCTGTCTACAAATAACCATGACATTATATATAAACTATACTTTACAGCATATATGCTTTCTGTTTAAGCAGTTAAGGAGTGTATCAGACGCTACGATAAACAGAAAAAACGGAGCGTGAATACCGATAAATGCAAGCCTTCCGTCTCGGAAAGTCTCCGCTTATTTGATTAAGTTAGGTGAAAAACAGAGCAGTCATGCTTGTAGCCTTTCTTCCTTTTCCCTTTCCTCTCCTCTTTTCATTTCTAATGCGAATCGGAAGTCTATGTGGAGCAGCCTGGCTAGCCCCAGTCTAACCTCCCCATCTGGAAGGGGACTAACCAGCCTCGGGGCTACTTCCAACCCTTCCCAGCTGTTGGGTTGGGGTTTTTTGTTTTTGTGGGCTTGAGAAAGCATATTTATATAAATGATTGCCATATCCTTTGCCAGCTGTTGACCCTGCTCTTGTCCCGGTTGGGGCATGGTTTTCATTTTTAGCAGCCACAGACTGGAACTGACCCTGATAGAGTTAGCACGCTATGCAAACAGCTTTACGCGCTATTCTTGTGACAGTTCAGACAATGGCTGCACAGTGCAATCCGTGGGACCGGAGTTTCCCTTTGGGCAAATGTCACCAAATCCAGAACTGGAAGTATCAGTTGAAAAAATAAATTCTGAGATTCACTATGTTATGGGATTGCTTCTCTTTGGACTTCCCTGTTTCAGGGAGGATCAGAGCAGGGCTCTGTCAGCAGCAAGAAATGATACTTGTCCACGTGTGAAGCTGAGATATTCTTTAGATGGAGTTGCAGTTGTAACTCGTTTCTGTACTTTGGAGAAGGAGAAAAGAATTGAAACTATGTTTCTGGTATCACTGTCTAGCAAGAAACAAATTAGATCCTCATTCTTTAACAGGACACAAAGTTTAAAAAAAATCAGTCTAGGCTTTGATCATTACTGCTGATTGTAAACACTGCTGCCTAGAGCCAGGTCATTACTTCTGCTCAAAGTAGAGAGGGCAAGTCCACGATCAAGCTGCAGAGAGCTGTAATCACTCGGAATCAGAATCTTCCAAAACAGCTTTAGAGAAAGTATGGGGGCGGGGGCGGGGTTGGGGGTGGGGGAAGGATCGGAAAGAATGGTATAATAAATACTCCATTAGGGACGAATTATCCTGGATGGCTTACATTTTATCTGCAGTTAAATGGAAATAAGAAAATAAATAGCACATCTTCACAACTTTCATATATTGTCCTTTTGGCCAAAAGTGCAATTGATGTTTATGAAGAAGGAAAAAATGTAATTAAAAGTAAATTTGTTAGTGTGTACAATGTAGTACCTACACTAAAGGCTTATTGTATTCCTTCATTCATTCTCAGAATCATTCAGTCACTGGCACCACTCTGAGAGTCTAACTGAGACAGAGAGTTGGTAAGCTGGTTTGTGACAGAAGGGCAACCTTCAACTCTTTCCTCCTCATTTCCCACCTGGCAGGCTGACTAGTCATGGCTGAGGGAGACTCTCATCCGCAACTGTACTTTAAAATGTGAACCCCATCTTAGAGGTCAGAACAGCTGAGAAACAGGGTGGGAATGGGGGGCTGCTCGATGGAAAGTGAAGGTATTTCCTGACATAGGCATTTTCCATCTTTGAAAGCAATCCAAAAGGAAATTTAGCTACGAGTTAAGAGGCACATACGCGGCACAGCGTTAAACCCTCGGAAGCTGAGGTCTGGAAGTGCTTGAAAGGCAACTCCAAAGTCTAGGCTGCTCTCCCAGGAGATGATGGGAATTTTATCTACTGAGGAGTTCACTGATGGGATCGTTGAAGCCTCTATGAACTCTGATTAGCGAACGATGAACTTGGTGAAACTCCAAGGCTGTGTTTTCTTACTCTAACTCAATGTGCTCATCCAGTCAGAATGGCTAAGATCAAAAATTCAGGTGACAGCAGATGCTGGCGAGGATGTGGAGAAAGAGGAACACTCCTCCATTGTTGGTGGGAGTGCAGGCTTGTACAACCACTCTGGAAATCAGTCTGGCGGTTCCTCAGAAAACTGGACATAGTACTACCGGAGGATCCAGCAATACCTCTCCTGGGCATATATCCAGAAGATGCCCCAACAGGTAAGAAGGACACATGCTCCACTATGTTCATAGCAGCCTTATTTATAATAGCCAGAAGCTGGAAAGAACCTAGATGCCCCTCAACAGAGGAATGGATACAGAAAATGTGGTACATCTACACAATGGAGTACTACTCAGCTATTAAAAAGAATGAATTTATGAAATTCCTAGCCAAATGGATGGACCTGGAGGGCATCATCCTGAGTGAGGTAACACATTCACAAAGAAACTCACACAATATGTATTCACTGATAAGTGGATATTAGCCCCAAACCTAGGATACCCAAGATATAAGATATAATTTGCTAAACACATGAAACTCAAGGAGAATGAAGACTGAAGTGTGGACACTATGCCCCTCCTTAGATTTGGGAACAAAACACCCATGGAAGGAGTTACAGAGACGGAGTTTGGAGCTGAGATGAAAGGATGGACCATGTAGAGACTGCCATAGCCAGGGATCCACCCCATAATCAGCATCCAAACGCTGACACCATTGCATACACTAGCAAGATCTTATTGAAAGGACGCAGATGTAGCTGTCTCTTGTGAGACTATGCCGGGGCCCAGCAAACACAGAAGTGGATGCTCACAGTCAGCTAATGGATGGATCATAGGGCTCCCAATGGAGGAGCTAGAGAAAGTAGCCAAGGAGCTAAAGGGATCTGCAACCCTATAGGTGGAACAACATTATGAGCTAACCAGTACCCCGGAGCTCTTGACTCTAGCTGCATATATATCAAAAGATGGCCTAGTCGGCCATCACTGGAAAGAGAGGCCCATTGGACTTGCAAACTTTATATGCCCCAGTACAGGGGAATACCAGGGCCAAAAAGGGGGAGTGGGTGGGCAGGGGAGTGGGGGTGGGTGGATATGGGGGACTTTTGGTATAGCATTGGAAATGTAAATGAGTTAAATACCTAATAAAAAATGGAAAAAAAAAAAGTGAAGAAAAGACAATGACTGCTTGCTGCTAACAGAACATGCCTCAACATTCCCAACCACAGGCATAAGCAAATGGCACGGCCTGAAGGCCGCTTTCCTAAGGTCAGAATTTAAAACTCTAATGTTATGGACCCTTTGTTACTAATAAATTGGGACAATGTCTATCATGTGATTTTATAGTATCTCCTGCTTTTCATTCTACTACTTGCCTCTAGTCTGTCTATCTTCTGTCTGTGCTTATAAGCCCTGTAAGTGATTCCCTTCAATAGCCATTACAGTACACCAGTACTCTTTAGCCACCATGCCCAAGTCCCCAGGTTACTCAGCATCTATTTGTTCTTGAGTATGCTTCCACTGTCACTAAGCATCCCCAAATCTTCCTCACCATTAATGTCATGGCTGAATAAATTATAACACTGAAGCTACTACTACTGTTATTATAACACTTAAAGTTAATCCTCAATATAGTTCTATAATCTGCACATCAGTTTTTTTACACTTATATTTTCATAGTGAAGTATGCCTTTAAAAGATCTCTAGCTGGTACTAGAGTAGTACTAAAGTCCTAGAAGTCTTGCTTCCTTAGAAGGCTGAAGCAAGTGCATGACTTAATCCCAGAGTTGCATATCAGACTAGGCAACAAATATTCAGTCTCACAAAAACATAACACACAAATAGCTTCTTGAGAAAAAGTGCAATAGTTGTCAGCTCTTGCCACTGTGTGAAAGAACTGAATGATTATGTTAGCTGGGTATAGAACTGAAACAAAGATTCTTTATCAATAAGTCCCATATATTAACATTTTAATAAGGACTAGGGTTCTTAGCATTCACAAAACCCTAGGTTCAATCCCTCGCCCCTCTCCTTCTTTGAATACATTCATCTCAGGGCTCCCCTCTGACAAGCTGAACATTAAGCATCGTTTCTTGCTTGTACACACACTGCACACATTATGTGCTTATTCAAAAGGTAAGATGTACATTCTGCTGAGATTATACAGAGAAAGGAAATCACCAAGAATTGTTAAAGATACATAAAAATTCAAGTAATCAAAAAAGCTGAGATCTAAGAGGAAGACTGTTGGTATAAAAGACCTAAAATCCACTTAGTTCTTCATAGGGTGGCCTATACATGCACAAAGTAGGCACTGTCTGCAAGTTCTCCTGTGAGGAAATAGCAGAGAATATTCACAATACAAGGAGCCTCTTTCCATTCAGACAGCTTTCAAAGGCAAATGTACTTTAAGAGAAGACACCTCTCCTTGCAGAATAGTTAGAAGAGCTTCCCTACAGTCAGGGCCCAAACAGATCATTAAAGTTAAACAGAAACAGAAGCTGCCAGTCTAAGAGCTGGAGACTATTTAAACTAAGATGAACTGTCCTGGACAAAGACACATAAATGTAACCCTGAAATTTTGCTCTGCACTGGCAATTTGGTGTGGAAGTGCAGAGAAAATCCAGAATGATGACTGCATTTGAACACTAGCATCTGGTGCCAAAGAGAGGAAAGGTTTTAAACCTTAGAGTCAGCACAGCTTTATGGCCTAGGACATTTGCTAGAAAGGGACTTGGATAGGAAAGAAAAATACCTTGATGATAAAAACTCAGGCCAGAAAGGAGAAACAGTCTACAACTGGGCAAGATTAGTTAATTCAGCACGTCACTAAAATAGGAAGAAATCTGTTAAGAAAAACAACATCACAGGCAAGAAACCCCCACAAACTTCTAACCTCAGGTTAATAGCAAGTGACCCATCTACTCTTAACCTCAAAGTCTGACCTCTTGACCCACAGCCAGTGGCCCTGTTCAGAAACATGTTGCCACCAGAGTAAATAAAAAAGAATGTAATGTGCTGAAATTGTTACTGCTAATGACAAGTGACACACACTTCATACTGCCCATAGCAAAATCATCAATAAATAACCCGGAACATGTCAGCCCATGGTATCGTTTCCTGCCCTGGGTCTAAAACTCTATTTATTTATTACTGTGAAAGGGGAAAAACATTCCCTTCAGCTCCAGGAACTGAAAGATGAAAAATTTTCAGGCAGAAAAATAAGGGGAAATATCAAGTGTGACTGTGCTGGCAAGCAGTGCTCCTCAATAATTCATATCCATGCTCTCTGTCCCTTGTAAAGGACAATGACAAGAGACTTCCACAGATAGCCCAGAAACCTTTCTGAGAATTAATGCACACCAGAGACACAGGCCCAACACAGAAGGCTCTGAAGAGTATTTTGAGTGACTTCTTAACATATCTTAGTGAAGGGTCTATCCTGATGTCCTGATAACTTTTCAAATCTTAAGAGTTGGTTATCAAGTTGAGTCTGTAAAGAATTCACATGTAGAAAGCAAAAGCACTTAGAAACTTCCAAAGGCTTGAACAAGTAAGACTTGTTTCACTCACCCTGACCCCAGCCAAATGTATTCCACATAAACACTTCTGGAAAAAATTCAGAGCAACAAATAGAACGAATTATGAGCATATCTATGACCGAATTTAAACAGCAGGAAAAACCACGTATACATAGGAAAAGGTATAAACAGAGCTGGCTCTGGGCAACACAGGGTAAAGCTGTGTGCATACACAGAAAAACAAAGTGAAGGTACAGGGACAGGCAGGTATTTCAAATAACATACACCTTAAAACAAAACCCACGTATACAATGTGTATGGCTTCATAAATAACCTACATTGCATAACACACAAAAAAGAAAAAAGGCTGTCTCTCAAAGTATCTGGGTTAAGGTGTGCACATGCACAAACACATGTTCTGTCTTCCTATCACATCTCTCATCAAGAAATACTATTTAGGAAAAGACAATAGAGAAGCAAACTGTACATCTGTGAAATAGGCTATTTGCTATTCAACTTGAAGACGAGATGGAAAAATCAAGGGAATTTGTTTGGCACAAGGCTAATACTTGTAGTCAAATGGAAACACAGAATATAAACTAACCACAATTCAAACAGATGATACTAAATTGTGTTTAACTGTAAAAGGTAAGTAATTTTTCATCTAGGCATATAATTTTTTTTTTTTTTACAAATACTTCTGTGCTAAAACTTCTCAAGAGTCAAAGATGCTGTGACATGCTTTTAATTGATTCGTTTTACACTCAGAGGGAGGATAACAGTGATTTGTGAAAGGACTTTTTTCCTTGCCTTGCACACATCTCTCATTTGTCCATCTTAATTCAATTAAAGGAAATAAGGACAGTTTGACCGATGAATGAACCATATTTTAACCGAGGACACTTCTATTTAAACTGGAGTGTATCAGCCACTGTAATTGTCAGTTAGTTACTTCCGTTCCCTAACTTTTGTTTTTCGAGGTCACAGCGTGGTCACAGAAGAGAAGAACATGGTACGATATGGATCACTACTCCAACCATTAGCTTGTTAGCCTGTACTCAAAAAGAGAAAACTTCAGGGAGCGACTGCTGCCTTATAGAGAAGGCTCAACCCTGACCATACCAATGCCCTTGGAAGCCAACTCAATAGTTCTTTATTGGGCTTTTGGTGATACAACTCTTGCCTCTACAGCACTGCTTTTTCTAGACTTTCATAGGGATGAAATTATACATATTATAGTCCTTTATGTGTAGCTTGTCATTTTAGCACAATGTTTTAAATTTATCCACATTTATGGGCATATAAGCATTCCTCCCCCTTTCTACATATGCATAGATCTTACCCAGGCTTAGGATACTACATCCATCACAGCTGGAATTCAATAGTTCCAAGGTTTCATAAGAAATAAGGTGAAAAAAGCCAAGGTTATAGGCAAGGCAGGCTCTGAAAATGTGAGGACATCTCAAACTGTCAGCAAGGTGTTGCCCAAGAAAGAGACTCTGTGGAGGAGAGCTTCCATATAAATCCAGGCATCCACAGATCTCAGAGCGTTTGTTCATCCCTTGAGCATGGATGAAATGTTGAGATATTTTCAGTGTGTGAACAAGGCTAACAGGGACACTCATGTACAAATTCATATACATGCAGATACTTATCCTGCAAGAAAACACAAACTATTTTGTTGTTGGTGGTGGTATTTTTTCAGAGATGAGGACCAAACCCAAGGCCTTGTGCTTGCTAGGTAAGCTCTCTACCACTGATCCCCAATCCAACACAAACTATTTTTAAAGGAGATATGCCATTCAAAACCTCAAAGATTCTCCCCACCTTACCCACGCTTGGTGCTGTCAGGCTCGGATTTGAGCCACTCTAGTGGCATCTGGTGTCATTTGTCCTAACAACAAGTGACAGAGCATCACTTTCCTTGTGATCTTAAAATCTTCTTGGTGATTGTTGTGTCATCACTGAGTTATAAAACTCCTTTCACAATCTGCATACAATTTGTTCATGAATATGGTCATCTCTTGTTCTCTGGGGAAGGGTGTCATACAAAGTCAGTGAAGGTGAATGTCAACACTCAGGTTTTCCACAGAAAAGACTGGGCTTGGTTTCTTCAAGACTCTAGCCAGACACTCTGTTAACTATTTACATCATATTGGTTTCTCTGCCAATGTCTGATCAGCAAGGAACACGACCAGTCCCAGCACTACTAAATTAAGACCCTTTTTCCATATAGTTTCTTCCATATGGTTTTGGGTAACACCTTGCTGACAGTTTGAGATGTCCTCACATTTTCAGAACCTGTCTTGCCTATCACCTTGGCATTTCTTATGAAATAAGGTAACCTTGGAACCAGCGAGCTCTGGCTGAGAAGGACAAGTGTTTTCCTGAGCCTGGGTCATGTATCGGCTTCCTGCCCCCAACAATGTGGCTCATTGTTTTTCTGAAATCAGCTGTTATCTCATGAATCCACAGATTTAGCTGCTCTTCTGCAGTCTTATCAAGTTCTAGACATTTCCCTAACATGTCCCCCATGTTCCCACATGCATACTGTCAAAGGTCCCTTTACAGACACTGCGGAATCACTAACATCTAATCCACAGCCAACAGCTACACAAAGCGGATACTAACACATGTAGTTCTCTCCCAGCTTCAGCCAATGAGATACAGAAATTACAGAAATAAGAGCAAATTTCTCATTAATTTGAAACTACATGGACTTGAAAGCAAAGTTACCTAAATATTATACTAAGTCAAGGTTTAGTTCATGGTGTTAGCAAGGTCTTTTCCTTTATTGTACCGAGACAAGCTCTGTCTCTATGCATCCCAGACCAGCCTCAGTTCATGGTCCTTCTACCTCCAGCTCTTAAGTGCAGGGCTGGAAAGGGAATGACACTGGGCCTGGCCATAACGAACTATTGATAATGAACTTGGACCCACGAAAACTGAAACATGGAAAAGATGGTAAAAATTTCTTTTCTAAAACCAAGATGTTACACATTTTTAATTAAAGAAAAAAATTTCTTTTTGTAAAAGTGTAATGATAATTAAAAAAAAACCAAACTTCTATCTAAGAACCCTAGAAGAATGACAAGAGAACACTCAGTTATTTTCCACCCAGAATCACAACTAAAAGGTGAGTGGGAGACAAACTGTGACAGCTCATCTTCAGGTCACCCTGCCTGGACTCAGAAGAGCCAGGAGACAGTCACGGGTGTGTCTGTGAGGGCATGCCTTCATAATTAACAGTTAGCAGGAAGTCCTGCTCTGAATGTAGGCAGAATTATCTCATGGGCTAGGGTCCCAGACTCAATACATGAGAGAAGATTCTGGAAAAGCCACTAGACACCAGCATTCTTTGGTTTTGCTTCTAGCTCTCCCAGTCAGGAGTCCTGGGACCATGGACTCTGCCGTCTCCTCCCTGCCCCGTGAGTTCTATCCTCACCTGTACAGTCTTTCCCCAAGAGGTTTCCCTCAGATTATTTGGCCACAACAATGACCAAAGTAATTAACAATTCCTCTACAAGGGAGTTATGTCCTTGAACAATGAAACTTTCAGTGTGAACTCACAGGAAATAGGCCATGGAAATAATTATGTCCTTAAATTGATATTGAAAGTAAAAGGAAAGGTATTCAGAACACAGCCTACAAATTCCAGCTAAATTTAAAGAAAGGCCAAGGACACTAAACTTATGGGCTCCTCAGCGGAAGCAGAAAATGCTATAAGGCACTCTGCACTCTACAGCGTGGGAAAAGCCTGAAGCAGAAGACGTAAATGGTGTAGTGCCACAGACAAAAGTGTCTGGGAAATGACAGAGTGACAAACAGGGCCAGAAATCCTCACAGTGTCTGCCCAGGGAGGGGCAGGTGTAAGGCTTTGTGGTAAAGGGCACAGGGGAATGCGGTGCGAAAGGAATCTCAGACTCTGCTGTGTGGTTACATGATGCTGAAAGGTTATGTATAAATAAAACTGTGCACTTTGAGTGTTTACTGTTATGTACTTACAAAAGATTATTAGAATAAAATAAATATTAAAAATGAAATAAAATTTAAAAATGGAGCAAAATAAAAAATAATCAGTGAGGTGAAGGGTCAAAACCAAGAAAGAAACAGTCCTTCCCCCTCCCCAAGCAGACACACTTTCACACACATAGTAATATAATTTACAAAGTTAAACCAAATCATCATGGGCTGGGCACAGTTCCCACTGTTGTCCATACTGTGACAGGTGAGGGCCTGGCCTCACAGACCTGCTAGCCTGTCTGCTCTATCCAGTCACCTTAAAATTATCCCATTGTCTCCTGGAAGCAGTGGGTCCTAGAAGCAGTTTGTTTGACAAAGGAAGCAAACATCACCTGCCACAATGTTTCTCGCTTGCTACCAGACACCTGCTCTCCAGGTGACCTGAAGATTAACCCCAGGATTCTCCGAGAACCTGGCTGCTTCTTTCCCTCTGACTGCAGTGCCCACGTGTTAGCTGGGTTTGTCTCTACCTATTGGCTCCCAGTGTAATATAAAATTGGCTCTGTGTTTATTTATTTATGGCAGCTTGTTGGCTGAACAGTTTAATCTCATCTGTAGGCATAATCATTTTCTGTCTTCCAGGATTTTAAAATATGAAATACTATATCATCTCCTCAGACTCCTCATTAAGAAAGAGAAAAGAGAACACTGGGAAGCCCATGAGATTAACATAAAAACTGTACACGAGCTTTCCTGAGCTCTTAATCGGTCCTCACACTAACGACTTAACAGTGTCTGGCAAAATGGGGAAACTCAATCTAGTCTCTGACTCCATCTCAATACTGAGAATTAATTACACAGAAAATCTATGTGCAAGTTTCACAATTCCACCCTGCCACAGCTTGCAGGTCCATTTTTATAAAATATGGCACAGATTACACAAAGGGCTCTACAGGAACTTCGGGCAAACATTGTCCTGAAGGTATCTAAAGTGAGCTGTTCTTCGTGGCTACGCCCCCGGGGTGAGAAGTAGGCAGTGACACTTGATGGTGGCTTTGTACTAACAACAGGACCAGCCTGCCCGGTGGAGGCCATGAGGATATTCTTGGGGTAATGATCACACACCGCAGTCTCTGCTTTTCTCTTATGCAGGGTGATTTCTCTAAAGCCAGTGGTGGGCAAGATGCCACTAATACTGCCATAAAGCCCCTGAGACACTGGGCGGGAGAGGGGTTAGGGGCAATCAAGCTTACAGATTAAGCCTCAGTAAAGCTACAAGATGAACACAGCTCTTGGTGTTTATTAACTCTTCTAGCTCTGAGGGTTCCTCCCCCAAACTCTCTGCACCCAGCACAGACATGTCTGTCAAGGGGTCTCACTTTAGCGTTTGGCTTCCAGAGGCACAGTTCCCACTGAGAACATCTCCATCACCCTCCTCTGGGGCCCAGAGGAGACCTCAAGCTCTGCTGTTCCACCTCACGTCATGCACTTGTTCAGACAACATAAATACTCTCCCGACAGGTAGGGTAGTATTGACAACGTACTCCAGACTAAATTAAAAAGCAACATGGTATTTTTTTCTGTGCCTATAGGATGTGGATGGTGAAGAAAAACAATAAAGCTAAAGGCAAAGAGAATCAAGCTGGAGTAACACTCACAAGCGTCCCCAGCACCATGCTTATGCTGCTACTCCATGGATGTTTTGGAAGGGTTGATTTATGCAGACATAAAATATACATATATGTTTTAAAATAAAAGACGCTAATGTTTGGCTGACTGACCTAATATTCCCAGTGATGACACCTTAGCCATGGAGCAATTAAACCAAGTGAGCAATAGGTTTCTAGCTCTCCAACTCCCCAAGTCCAGATAAAAACAGTATTATTTAAAGCAAGGACCACCTGTGGGGCCCATAATAAGCTGCACTTAACTATTTGTAGCTTCAGCCTCTTTTTATAGGTGATTTAAACATCATTTATCATTTTTACTTTTTTATATCTTAAAAAGCCATACTGAGGTCAATACATTTGGTGATACTAAGTCCTAGGAGACAGTTGACATACTTCTTTGATAAATTATATTCTTTCATTTTACAACTAACTTAAAACAATTCTGTACTGTAACAAATTTGTCTTGTAACATTGTTAAGCAAATGAGCTAAGAATGACTCCAGCTTCCCAATCATAGCCTGAGACAGATGACTCTGCTTCACTGACAGTCGGCACATGGAGGTCTAATAGCGGCACGCCGGCAAGCCTGCCTTCTGTAGGCTAATGACCCTTCTCTACATTCATAACAACAATCTCATTCATCATAATTCAGATTTTAAAAAAAAGAAGAAGAAGAACTCAAGTCAAGCTAATGGAGGAAATGTGTGAAAAGTGATTGGCTGGGGGAAGTCAGAACGCAGCTGCAGGGTCCTAATTGATTACACTGTGCGGCAACTCAGCCTCCTGCCTTGGGCCTCAGATCTTCATCTAACTACATTTCAATTGATTTTCACTGATAGTCTTCTTTTTTATGTCTCAGGCTTAAAGTACTAAACCAATAAAAGGATAAAAGACCTTGCAATTACAGATTTCAAAACACAATGTCTGAGCAGAATACATGGAATACAATAGCAGATTGGGTAGGGTGGCTCACAGAGCACAGCCTGCACATTTGGGGGAGTAATTGAAAAAATTGACTGGAATTTATATCTGCATTTGAAGAGTCCAAAGTAAAGCAAACTGAAACATTTAAAGACACATACCCAATGTCTGTCTTATCATAGAATGTACTGACAGAGGGCAAAAGGTTGCCCATATACTAATTGTAATATGCAGAGATTATTTTGTGTTCATCTCTATTTTTTTTCTTGTTTTTAAAACATGCTATACATTCCCAGGATGGCTTTAAACGAAGTTTCTCCCGCCCCTGCCCTTTGAATGAAGGGATTTGGGTACATACTGTCATACTTTTAAAGGATGTATTTTTATATTCTCTCTCCCCCCCTCCCTCTCTCTTCCTCCCCCCCACCCCCTGAGTGTATGCATATAAGAGCAGGTGCCCTCAGATGGCAGTTGTCGGACTTGGAAGAGGAGAGCCAGGAGGATGCGAGTCAGCTTCTTCGGATGCAGGAAATGAACCCAGGTCCTCTGGAAGAACAATCGTGATGTTGGCCAACTCCAGCCCTCAAACACTTATACTAATTATTTATTCTGAATTCAAATTTCTGTAGTTTTACTTGTCCTATGATGGATGGGTTTCCTCTCAAGTCAGGCACCATGGCTAGACACTACTTAATATAAGCTGAAAGACCTCCCTGGTCAATTGGTCCAAAAAAGATTCAAGTCTTAAAACAGCATTCCAGTTTAACAGATCTACTGTACACATTTAAAGTGTACAGTTTACACACATTCACCATCACCACTATAAAGACAATGAGCATGCCCATGGCCTTCTTTCCTGATGGCCACAGTGACCTCTCCCCTGATCTGTATATCCAGGAGCCATTCATCTGTTTCCATTATCATGGACTAGTTCCCTTCTTCCAGTACTTCATAGAAATGTAACCAGATGGCACATATCCAGGCCCCTTAATCATTTGAGAGCCGCGTATGCTGTTGTGTCCGTCACAAGTTCTTTCTTCAGTAGGAACATCAAAGTCCAAGACCAGCCTGCCACAAACCATGAGACCATCCCAAAAATATCTCTATGCCATTTTCACTGCTAAGTAGTATTCTATTTTATGGATAAGTGACAATTTCTCTACCCATTCGCCTGCTCATAAAGATCTGAGTTGCTCCAAGTCTTGACTACTACAGATAGGTCAGATGGGACCTTTCACACACCGTATTATTCTTTGGCTATAGACTAGGAAGTGTAATGGCTAGAGCCCATACAAGGTGCATGTCTAATGTTTTCAGACACGTATAGATCTGGCTGAGTAGCGTATGGGTAGAAGATGTTTCACATATGTATGAGACTTAGCTACTTGGGGGTTAGGTTTTCTTTCTCTTTTAGTTTTTTCTTGCAAACTTTTTGCTATCAGTAAAGAACAGTAAAAGCTGTCACTGAGTAACAAGGGAATAAATAAGGAGTGTGCACAATTTTGTTGACATTACCATCTCTTCCTTAAATGGTCAGCATATTAGGCTTTCATCCTATTGTTGACTGGTTTGTTTCTATTGTTGTCATAATTGTAGTGGTCACTGTTTCCCTCTGATGGAGTTTTGTATATGCATTTTTCTGCATTATGGTTTGGATATAAAAGGTCCTCACCAGCCAATGCTTCATGCCCAGAAGGGGCACTATTTTGGGAGGTTGTTGAAACTTTAAAAGCTAAGGTTCTTACTGAACGGCAGAGGTCACCTGGCAAATCCCCTTGGGTTATGTCCGTGCTCCTCAGCTGCTCACCCTTCTGCTTTATGTGCACTCTCAGGTGACCTGACCAGCCTGCCACCATAGGACGGACGGAACCCCTGCAGCTACAGCTAAAGAAAACAATTCCTTCCCCAGGTGCTTTCGGGGATTCAGGCACAGCGAGGAGAAAAGTGCTGTGGACCTAATCCTTAATCAGATAAGTGGTTTCAAAATATTTTCTCTCAAGTATTTGTCTTGTGTTAGTAACTTCTTCCAGGACACGCAGAGACATTACTGGTGGAGATATAAGTTAACCCAGTATAGAAGCACCACGAAAAGAAGAAATACTTCATCACTTGTGAAATGATTCCAAACACGTACGTTACCTGAATGACATGGGCTTTGGTGTGATATGTAGATGGGGTGGGGTATCAAATATTCCTCTCCTTAAGAATTCTGCACCATGTCTAATCAGACCACTTATGTGAATTACTGGCCTTAGGTGCTGGCTTCCAAAACAAGTATAAACCCAAGATTCCGACACAACACACTGACAGCTTCAGCCACAGAGGGCCACTCTGAGAGGCTTTCAGCCACCTTCCAAACCATCAAGAGATCTGATATGCCTGGGAGCCACACGGTGCTTATCAAAGCATCTTTGCCAAAGACTTCTTGCAGACTCCGTGTCCATCGAGGCCTGATACCAACCTAATTGAGCAACTGGATTTTAAAAATTGGAGGCTAAATGAAATTAGGACTCACTGTATGTGCTTAGTATGCCTCATCTATCAGCTGGGTCCTCATAAGTCCTGTTCTCATTATTCTCCCTTCCTTTGAACACAGAAAGAAAGGATCTATTTTTATGGCAATAAGCTAAATGCTCATGATATCTTACTTTGATCATGTCCTTAATTTTAAACATACAAAAACAATACCACAACTGCATACATATCCAGGGAAAATGAAATTAGTGTTGAAGAGGTATGTGCACTCCTATATTTGGGGGCAGTGCTAATTCCCATCAATGCATGGACGGATAAAGAAAATGTCCTGTCATTTGCAGCGACATGGATGAGTAAAGAAGACATTATGCTAAGTGAAACAAGCTAGACAGGAAGAGAAAACTACCTGATCTGAGACACGCAATCTACAGGTCAGAGAAGAAAGGAGCATGGTGGCTGCTGACCCAGGAGGACAAAGTTTCAGACAGCATGGTAACTGTTAATGCTGTATTATATACTGCAAAGGTTTCCATTAAACACACAAAGTCATGCTACATACAAGTGTGACATCCTATTACTAGTGGTAAATCACTAGGAGATGATGTTTTTAAAATTGATGAAATTTAATTTCACATGTGTGTGTGCAACAAGATATAGATATCTTGATCTTCATTTTAGATGTTTACAATTCTGTTCTAGAGATTGAACCCAGAGTCTGCCATGCATCAAGCACAGTGAACTGATAGCCAGCACCTATTCTAGCCGTTTAAGACGTGAGCTGAGGCTGCCCTTGGGACCTGTCTTCTTGTATGAGAGCAGCTTTTAGTGCACAAATTTTCTCCAGGTTCTATTTTACTCTATCTGGCAAACTTTACTTTTTATTTTCATTTCATTTCTTTGGTCCTGAATTATATTTTCACTTCATCGTGGTCTGAGAATTCTTTTATTCCAATCCTTCCTTTAAATACATCATGGCTGCTCAGCTCAGGAAAGAAATTCCTGTGGAAAAAAATCTGTGTGCCCCTCAAAAAAGGACGTGACTTTGCTGATTGTAGTGAGCTGGGCTTTATTTTTTTATTTTTGTTGTTGTTGTTTTTTAATAAATATTACTTCATTAGGCTGGTGCTTGTAGTTGCTAAAACATCTTTTCTCCTTCAAATTTTGTTAGTCCAATCAAATATTGAGAAAAGGACATTGAAGTCTCTGACGGTAATTAAGCATTTACCTAATTTTATGTACAGCTCCATGAGTTTGCCTCACATTCTACAGTTGTGTTAGCAGAGCACAGATATGCAGTGCTGACATCTCTGTCATGGGCTGACAGCTCTGTAATTATGAAGTGCCTCCTTGTTCTTTGAAAATAGTCTTGGTTCTAAAGACTGTCTTTAAGTATCACTACACTTGCTTTCTTAAAATTGGTATTAGCACATACTCCAGCCTTTCCATACCTTTTCCCTCTTTTTATTTAAGTGGATTTCTTACAGGAAGCATATAGTTGGATACTAATGTTTTGTATCCAATTGACACTTCTTGCCTTTTAGCTGGAAGTGAGGTTACCTATGTAAAGCATGATTTTTCATATAGCTGAGTTTATATCTTGTTATTTCCTCTTTGTATATAAGCTCTGTGCTTCCTTTTTCGTTGAGCCCTTTCCAAATCAACTTTTGAGGAACAGGTTTGTACATGGGTTTTTGTGTGCACATGTGGTGTGTGTGTGTGTGTGTGTGTGTGTGTGAGAGAGAGAGAGAGAGAGAGAGAGAGAGAGAGAGAGAGAGAGAGAGAGAGATTGCGTGTACATTTGTGTAAGGGTTTTGGAGTTTCCTTTAACACAAGTTGGCTTATGAGCCTTTATCTACACACTGATAGTCTTTCTTAGACTTCTAGAACACTTGTGTAATTTATCAACTCTTTTGTGGGATGTATGGGAATACAGACCTTATGAGATACTTACATTTCCACTTCATTATTAGTTTAGATCAATTTAATTATGATGTCTTCCTTCTAAGTTAGGGAAAACTGAAAGAAATTTAGCCCATTTTGTGACATAAACCTTCTCTCTGTTTGTCTATAAACCATAAAGTTTTCTATTCTGGATGGTGTGACAGAAATGACAGTCCTGAAAGCCGGGCAGTGGTGGCACATGTCTTTAATCCTAGCACTTGGGAGGCAGAGGCAGGTGGATTTCTGAGTTTGAGGCCACCCTGGTCCACAGAGTGAGTTCCAGGACAGCCAGGGCTACACAGAGAAACCCTGTCTCGAAAAAAAAACAAAAAACCCCAAAAAAAAACCAAAAAGAAAAAAGAAAGCTGACAGTCCTGTCTGACAGCCAGTGAATGCTGAATGTCTCCTCTGATATTCTACAGTAATAGTTCTCTCCTAGGCCTTAGGTAGTTTCCCACATGCTGAACCACGATCAGTGCTTAGCTGAAGGCTATAAGATCCTTCCTGTCTGTGACTCTCTGGAGATGGATTTTTTTTTTTTTTTTTTTTTTTTTTTTTTTTTGGTTTTTCGAGACAGGGTTTCTCTGTGTAGCTCTGGCTGTCCTAGAACTCACTCTGTAGACCAGGCTGGCCTTGAACGCAGAAATCCGCCTGCCTCTGCCTCCCAAGTGTTGGGATTAAAGGCGTGCGCCACCACGCCCATCTTGGAGCACTGATTCTTAACCTTCTTTATACCCTGACACGTATACACTTCCTCATGTTGTAGTGATCCCCAACATAAAATTATTTCTGTTGCTACTTCAACTGTTATGTTGCTACTGTTATACATCATAAAGTAAATATCTGTCAATTCTTATAGTCTTAGACAAGCCCTCCAAAAGAGTCCTTTGACCCACAGGCTGAGAACCACTGTTCTAGAACATGCATTAGAGTCTGCTCTTGCCTACATTCTTTCCCAGTTTTTTCATATGACTTTGCTCACGAACAATTTTTTTCTTTTCTTTTTTTTAAAAAAAGATTTATTTATTTATTATTATATATAAGTACACTGTAATTGTCTTCAGACACACCAGAAAAGGGCATCAGATCTCATTACAGGTGGTTGTGAGCCACCATGTGGTTGCTGGGATTTGAACTCAGAACCTCTAGAAGAGCAGTCAGTGCTCTTAATCATCTCTCCAGCCCCGCTCACGAATTCTTGAGACACCCTGGAACACCAGCTTCCCTTTGTCTATTCAGGGCCCACTTCATCTAATTCCCATCTTATGGTGGTTGGGGGGATCATTAGATGTTTGACATCCAATACTTTTCAAATCATTATTACCATATAATTATCTACATTTTTTTTTAACCAGGTGGAAAGGCCAGCCCTATACCTGCACTTGTTGAAGGTCTCATACAGTTTTGTGTATAAAGCAATACATGCTTAGAAAATGCACAGTAGTAATTTCACTTTAGAAAAACTAACATACAAATAGGAAGGAGCAAAGTGCACTGTGAGTGTGACCAGGAAACAGTCCACCACACAAGACTTCTTGGTGCACCAGCATGAATACATTACCTAGCTTCACCACTACTGCCCGTTACTCAAACAGTCTTTAACATGTAGCTAACAAATGGAAAAAATGATTTTGAGATTTGGAATTTACTTACAAAAAAGTAGCATGGAGAGTCTCTTACAAGGAGGAATGCTTACACAAAGAAGTCCCACAGCACAGTTAGCTTATCTAGACATAAAAACAACACAGAGCTATGCTTCTAGGTAAGGAACTGAGCACAAATATAGTAACTATTTTCTTTCTAGATTTTTAAAAAGTATTAAGATTATATTTATGTCATATTGCTTCAAGTGAAATATTCCAAAGGTCTTTTAAAAGTAGACTTATTAGTAAATAATGTCAAAAGAGTTTACAGTACTATTTGAGAAGAACAAAAGTAGTATTAGGATTGTTGAGAAAATAGATTTTTAGTGGTTCCGTATTTACATTTACTATAAAATACATTCCAGTTTTAGTGATGTGTTACCTGAAAGAAGAACGGGGACCTCTGTATATTCATCTTCAAAAAAGATGAATTTGAAATACTGAATTAGACCTAGGTCCTATCTAATTTTAGAATAAAGAAAAGTATTTTCCTACATATACACCTTTGAAGGTGAGATTATTTTTTCTTTAAATCCAGTTATGAACAGTAAGAAACTAGGCAAAAAAGCCAGGAATCAGCTAATGTTATAGGTCGCTCAGCATCCGACACATTTCAAGACATAAGTGGCGTGAACTGAAGTCATCCCCTAAGCGTATCATTCTGTAACTGCAGTATAAGGTACGAGTGGTTATATTTACAGTGACCATGAGCCTTAGGAGTTAATGAACTGAGACTGACCTTGATCACTGACTCAGATCCCACAGCACAGGGCAGTACCCGCTCCCTCGCCCGCATTTGCCAACCTTTGCTACAACAGTAATCAATTTGCCGTCTTGATCTTTCAAGCATAGCAGGCATTTTTTGATCTACCATTAGGCCTCAAACTTGTGGCCTAATTAAATTACTGAGGAAAAAAACACTCTGGAATTCTAGAGTTTGGCAGGAGGAAAAACTTAACATAAATATTTGAAAGAGTGAGAATATTAAGATCTAATCTGTGTACGTTCAAAGTTGCTGTTAAAAAGAAATTAACTTCAATTTGATTGCTTTCTAATAGAATATGATACAAACTCATCTAGAAGCATGGTGAATGCAGACCAAAGGCAAACATGTGTGGGAAGGGAGAGACAGAAAAGGCTGAAGGAACAAACCTGGTATAGATACAGACACAGGGGCTGGTGTCAGCGTCACCAAAAGGACCTCGAAGTGTGGGAGAGTTACAGATGAGAAACTATGGTAGGGCAGAAGGCCCAAGTTAGAGAGAGGACAGACAGGAAACCCGGGTGAAACAAGGTGACAATGAGGAGCTCTGTGTGAGCTAAGTTCTTCCTGCTATAAAGGCTGGCAGGGTCACATTATACCAAAAAAGAGGGAACATGTCAGAGCCTGATGAAATGAGTCACAGCAAGTTTTGGAAAGTAGGTTCTGGCAGCAAGGTATGCATGAGTGTCTAAGAAGGTTTAAAAAGAGACAGACACACAGAAAACAGGAGACTAGAGGGAGGGGTGAAGAGACATAAGTGCTAAAGAAGAAAGCAGGGCTGGGCGGTGCTGGCACACGCCTTTAATCCCAGCACTTGGGAGGCAGAGGCAGGTGGATTTCTGAGTTCGAGGCCAGCCTGGCCTACAAAGCAAGTTCCAGGATAGCCAGGGCTATGAAAAGGAAAGGAAAGGAAAGGAAAGGAAAGGAAAGGAAAGGAAAGGAAAGGAAAGGAAAGGAAAGGAAAGAACCAATGAAGAAGCAACTGACGGGTGAGACTCCTGCCTGAGCCCAAGCTCGGGAATGGCTCCTGGAGAAGCCCTAGGCCTCATAAGCAGGGCTTGTTCCCCACTTCTGGACTCGGACAGCACACTAAGATGTGCTTCTCTTTGAAATTTGGTTACATCTGACGTTTACTTCTCCCTTCCCCAAAAGGCTATTAGACTATAAAATAGTTACATTGGGGAATACTTTTTATAGAGCCTAGTCCCTGACATCCTGGGCACTGCAGGAGGTCCCAAAGCTAGCCAGTTTAAAAGTTTAGAGGTTTAAAACTACTGATAGCAATATTCAAGTCTCAAAAATGGAAGATTCTACAGGTGGTAGAGGTAGTTCAGGAGAGGCGCCAAGAATAACTTGTTTGTGGGTGGTGCTGTCTTTACCCTTGTGTGTGTGTGTGTGTGTGTGTGTAAACACCTCTTGCTTGGATGCAAATTATTTACTAGTACTGCAGCATGCTGGGTTATTTCTTCAACATCTAAGTGATGCAAATGCCTTCATGTCTTAAGTTGACAAACATACACTGTCATCACTTCCCATATGATGAAGAGCACAGTAAGCATTTGACAAATATTTATCTATTTCATAAGATGAATGTATGTTCACAGGGCAGTAAGCTAGGGGACCAGGCTCTCTGGTGCAAGCACACTCTTACCTAGTAGGTGAGAGGATCGACTTTGTGAAAGCTATCAGTTATATGAGCTCCTTTATGGTGTAGAAATATGACACAGGGGAATATAAGGCATAAGGAATATGGATGTTGATGTTCCAGCAGAAGGAGCTGTAGAAAAGGCATTTTGTCTTTTCAAAGACAGAAGTAGCCATAATGAAGGAAACTTATCACTCAGCTTCGTCAGGAAACCAAAAGAGCAATGCTAGGACCCCTCCTAAGGGCTATAACGTGCAGGAGTCCACCAAACCTCAGTGGGACTTCCAGCAGCCTGTCACTCTGTACCTGGGCTAGAGTTAGTTAACACCTTTAGACCTCAGTTTAAAATCATGCAGGTGTTCTGAGTGGCCATACTCAGTGGTGGCAGGGACTAAGCCATCCTGAGGAGAGGATCTTGGATTGTTAGGTGAGTTCTTCTAGTTGCTTTCGATCCCAAGGCTTTACCTTTTCTCTGGGAGAGAAGAGTCTAACTTAAGCACACTTGTTTCTAACAGGACTAATTTGGAAAATCTCAGGTAAATGTAGGAACCAGCTTACAGAGGAGTGAGACCTTAAGGGGGGAAACCATTACTGTATGCATTTTTTTAGGCGGCTCAGCTCAGACACCAGCCATAGAGAACCAACTAGGGACTATGACTTTTTCATCCAAATACCCAGTGTGGGGACTTTAGGTTCAGCTTCCTCTTAATGGTCCATGAAACTATTCTAACTCTAATACTCTCTCTCTCTCTCTCTCTCTCTCTCTCTCTCTCTCTCTCTCACACACACACACACACACACACACACACACACACACACACACCGTGGGTCTGTTTGTCTGTCTTTTAAGATAGGGTCTGAAACTCCATGCAGACCAAGCTGTTCTCCTTTGTCTTACAAACGCTGGGGTTAAAAGGAGTGTCCCATTGCCACCTTTAATCCCAGCACTGGGAGGCAAAGGCAGGTAGATTTCTGTGAATTTGAGAGCAGAGATGGTCTACAGAGCAATTTCCCAGACAGCCAGGGTAGTTACGTGGAGAAATCCTGTCTCAAAAAAACAAAAAGCAAAGCAAAACAAACAAAAGAGTCTATCATCACACTGGACCTAGCAAACGTTCTAACGGCACATCTTACCTATTAGATGGGGATACTAATTCACAGGAACTAGAAAATGATGAAACATCCTTAATGCAAAACCCATACTGAGTATCATGTAACACATCTTTAGTGATGTAGACTACACTTCAACATCCTGGTGTCCCAGATTATCCATGTGTATGATTTCATGGTACCCTTATCGCCTTGTGTTAAGTTCTATAAATTCATCAATATTGATGTTTTTCAAAGTTACCATTTGTTGCTAGATCACCTGCCAGACAATATGAACACAATGATTAAAACTTTTATTTTTTCTGTCTTTTTATTTGGAACCTGGATAAATAGAGTATCACTAATTTTTAAGTCTCTCTCTCCAAAGGACTTTGGAACAAAACAATCTTAATTGAGGACTCAGGAGAGTTGCCCATTAGGAAGTTATAATCTGTAGTTATATCTTCAAACTTAAAGGGTTGAGATAACTCAAAGGTTAAGAAAATAGAAGTTGGGGCTGGCGACATGGCTCAGTGGGTAAGAGCACTGACTGCTCTTCCGAAGATCCTCAGTTCAAATCCCAGCAACCACATGGTGGCTCACAACCATCTGTAATGAGATCTGATGCCCTCTTCTCGAGTGTCTGAAGACAGCTACAGTGGACTTATGTATAATAATAGTAACTTTAGTGCAGAAGAAGATTTTATTGAATACTATTCCCATATGTGCAGCAGCATTCACTCACACAATGCAAACACTGAGCGTGACAAATCTATTTTGGGTACTGCCATGTTTCTAGGTACTCAAGAAACACTTGCTTAAGCAATTGTAAGCAGAACAGTGTGATGGGTGTGACTACGTTCAGTGAGAGATGCTCAACACTGTGGAGAGGCTCCTGTCTACACAATGTTAAAGAACAATTCTAACACGCCTTGGTTCTATTGATGTCCTAAATAACAAGAAAGGGGAGGCACATTAAGAGCATAAAACCCCCCTCTCCTCTGGCATCCCACAGGAGCCCTCACTGCTTCTCCCACGCCCCCCACCCCCACCCTCCAGCAGGGCACTAGGACACACAGTCAGTTGCACAAAGAAACAGAGCCCTGGACTGGTTTACTTATTATTTGTCTTTCCAACACAAATAGCTGAAAGCTGCAAAATGCTATCAGAGAAGTCTGCTAAAATAAATGCAGAGTCCAAAAAACCCACTGAACCATACCAATAAGGTCTATTACTGGGATGACCCTGGTCACCTGCAGCCTGAGAAAAAGGCATAAACAGTCCGTCAGGACGTCTCCAAAAAGACACAGACCAGTCTGCCTTTGCTGTCTGCTGCGGCAGTGAAAGCTTCCCAACAACGTTCATTTGTTGGGGGTAAGAAGAAACTTACCTGGCAAGAGCACTGCAGTGCTTTCTGAGTATCCTCTCCTAAGGTGGCTCTCCACCTGCTGTGCCCTCTTGGCGGGGCTTCCCATTCCAAAAGACATCTACATGCCTCTGTACCAGGCATGGCTCCATATGCATTTCAGTCATGTGACCAGGAAAGTTACTAAGAGGAGCTTCAATTTTTACCTAAGCAGGAATAAGAATGTCACAGATCCAGGATCCAAGTCTCATTTAGGATGGTGAACTGTCTACATATAGACCCTGTTTCATACTCTATCGGATACACAGCCAGTCTGAAAATGTAAATCAGCTCTGTAGTAAGCTGGCTAAACATAAATTTAGAGCTTTTTAGTACTGAGGATAAATTCAGTTATGGCGTCAAATGTGTGCCTTTCCCCTTCTGGGAGAGTAATGTAATTGGATTGTTCCCGTCACAGCAGACCATGCCGCTCATCTTTTTCTAGCCAGAGAAGGCTTGGGCTGATGTTCCCCAGCCCAAGCGACTATCAGCTAACTATCAGTTAACTATCAGCTAACTATCAGTTAACTATCAGCTGGGAGCATGAGTTCAAGCAGCCAGAGAGCAGCTCAGGCACCGTGACGCTACATCTGCGGAAGTGGTGGAGGGTGGCTGGCCACCAACCTGCCACACCCTTGCCTCTGCTGATGTCACCTTCAGGTGGCCCTCTAACCCATTACTGCTGTGTCTACACTGGGAATATCGTCTATCTTTCCATTCAGAGCTACGCACACTGGAACAAAATGGAAGAAAATAAAATACTGTCTGAACACACAGTACGCTCTGTGCTGCCACCTCTGCCTTTTCAAGAGTAAAATAGAAAATACTATGGTCTGTGGTAATGAAAGTAAGACAACTGTTTTACATTAAATACAACAAGTGGACCTTGTAACGTGACCAAAATCCACCCCAGGACTTTTTCTAAACTCCAAATGCAAATATAACTGCGCTTGAAACAATATTTGATAAGAAATGTTTAGCACGTTTCATGTATTTCCTGTAATTATACATTTATGACAAACTGAGGATTGACGTGGTAGCCAAACCCCAGTGCTCATATGGCTGAGGCTGCAGCCTGTCTGCTGAGGTGCAGATTCCAAATGTGAAATAACAGCCATTTAAATGTGTTCTAAGCTTCCTGCTAGGCTGCCGCCTGACGGAGACCTCTGAGGCTTGCTATCTATCCCTCAGCAGCTGCAGTGTTCCAACTGTAGCTTTCTCACCCTTCCCAGAGTTGACAGAGGGGAGGGGGCAGGGTGGGGAGAGAAGGGCCACTTTATCAAAGTCAGTGGAAATACAAGGTATTAATTACGTTAAATGAAGAAATATGGGCACTTGGATACTTTCGTGGGTCAGAAGTATTTTAATCTGTGGCTGCCAGTCAGTCACCTCTCCCAGACACCCCTACCGCCATTTATATCAGCTGCAGGGAAACATCAAAGTTCCAAAAAGTGAGAAACGCAGACACCAGGCAGGCTGTTCCCACCAGAAGCCCCTTTCAAGGTCACAGTTTTAACCAGAGTGATCTCAGTGCTATCTGTTAAGAGACAGTAGTAAGGCCCCTTTTTAATGTCTATATTTTGGAGGCTTAGATGTCTGAAACACTGGTAAACCTCAGCCTAAGGCAATTAAAAAAAAAAAAAGGAGGCTCTAGTGAATGGCCAATAAAACTTTGGAGATATTTAGAAATGAAAGCAAGAGCTGTACCGCGGTGCTCTCGGTCAAAGCAGGCTGCACTGCACAGAAGGCTGATGTCTGTGTTAGCTACGCGCAGGCCTGTGTGGTGCACCGCAGCAGAGAGGGAGACACAGGAGTCTGCCATGATGGACGGCTCAGCAAGCTTCTCCCAAAGCAGTGCTCAAAAAGCCCATGTTAGAAACAGGGAACGCAACAATGGCAGGAGCAGAAATGAAATAGACGAGGGTAAAGTCACTTAGAAATTCTTTCTAAAAATCTACTCAGAATATTTCTAATATTTTTCTGATCAAGGAGGAAAGAAATATGTTAAGAAGTCAGATCACTGAAACATTCAACTATTTCTACAAAAAAAAAAAAAAAAAAAAACCAAAAACAGCTTTAAATGATAAAAGCCAATTTATCGGTGAAAAGTAATTTTTCTACACTTACCTGAAATCTGATTCTAGTAATAGAAAGATTTTTCATGACTATTTATAGGAGATTTCACTTTAACCTTTTTTTATTTTTTACTTAAAGATAACAACCACATACTTCCTTTTACTTCTGTTGCATAAAACGTCTCAGCTGGGCTGCTTAAATCATGGCACTATGGAGGCCCACATACAAGGCATCAGAACTGACCTGCTCTAGGACTGCGCTGATAATTCTTATGGCAAATTTTATTTAGAACATGGGAATAATTCAGAATGAGGCATGGATGAACCACATTGGTCTCGAACAGTACGATGATTTTCAGGTAGAAAGGGACATGCTTTAGGGGAAACTAGAATAAGCAAAACATAAAGCACGAGTCACGAGTGGAGACATAAAGGCCTCCCTGGGAAGCCTTCAAAGCAACAGGCTAGGACGGAAGGCCTCGTCATGGCCTCAGAGCTGGAGTCTGCATCCTCCCCATTGACTGACTCAGCCCAGGCTGGCCACCCTCCCTCCACACTTCCTCAGTGATGCACAAGGCTTCTCCCACTCTCTGTTACTGCAGTTTCCATAATTGTAACAATCCACTGAATGCGTGCCCACGTGTGGGTTTACTTACAAGTGCTTTGAAAGTCAGAATAACAGAATTTAGGAAGATGTTCCCTTGAAATCACCCCAGAAACTAAGCTCTCATTTCATGCATTATTTCTTATGTGTGTGTAAATTTTACTTTTGTTGATGATTAATTTCTGTTTAAAGTAACTCCCACAAGTATAAGGAATGTAAAAATAAGCCAAACACAATCTCTCAAAGCTGACGGTGGGTATAGCCTCTCTGATATCAAACCACAGCAACATTTAATTTTGAAAATGAGTAGAGGAAAACATATTGATTTTCTGTTCCTATGTGTAATTCTTACTGAGTAATCAGAGGCTAAAGGAAAAAGAATACTACTCATGGTTGCGAACGTGAGCACTGTAACTCCTTCTTGGACTTTAAAGGGCACAGATTATGAATACATACTAATTCACAGGCTTGTCCTTGTAGTAGAAAGTTATAGCAACATATTTTAATTTGTTAAATTGTGCCGAGAAAATATATAAGCTGAATATGAATTCCCTCTATACACACAGAGAGGGATGCATTTCTAACAATAAAATGTGAACTTCACGTGAAATATCTGAGCTTAGAATTTGGTCATTTCCTGGCTTTTGTATTTTGGTTATCATTATTTTAAAAAACATAAGCGCCTTTCTTTGAACAGGCTAAGCTGTCCACCATCTACACAGGATTCCTTCTGAAAAGCGGCCTTTCCCGCTTTTGTGGGCTGCTTTCCCTCTTCAAACAAATACCAGTGTCAGTTAACTGGCTCTTTGTGTGACTTGAGTTTTCTTGTGAAGACTTGAGTGTTGAAAATACTTAGAAGTCTGGTTGCAGATAACCTGATATTTGATATCATATTAATGTGATCTGCCTAATCTCAAAGATTCACTTCCTAAACTCCCAACAACTGTATCAGCTCCACAAATTCAGTAAAACACTTTGGAGAGGGTGGCAGCCCTGCTAAGTCTAATTTGATTTTTAAAATGACTCAGAGATTTAGTTTAACTACATTATAGCGGTTGATGGTGGGTTAAATCAAAAAACAAATATCAACCACAGAAAGTCATGTGCACACTCTATCACTCTCTCTGAGACATGACTGAAACCCTTGGGCAAAACATGGCACAAAGGGCAACGCGCTAACACAATGAGACATTTGATGGGCTCTGCAGAGGATGAGAAATCATCTCTCAGATGTCCGTAAAATGTGGAAACAAATCTTCTCATAGATGTTAGAAAATAAATAAATCAAGCATATAAACAAAATATCCATGATTAAATAAAATTTTAGGTGATTGAAACTGACTAGCATTTTACAATATTAATGCTAATGGAATACTGTAGGCTAATTTACATATTTAACAGCTCCCATTAAAAAAGAAAAAAGGAGCTGAATGCAGGAAGGAGAAGTAAGTGGAAAAGTCCAGCCACACACGATAAGGAGTCAGGACAGGAGAGACATCAAATCAGTCAGAAATACACAAGAGCAGTTGCTAATGCTGCGTCAGGAAATAAGGTAGTTAGAGAAAGGTTGCAATCTAAAGAGAAAACACTTTTAGGAAATGGCAAAATTAAAACAGAAGTAGATATGTAAAATAGATGAATGAAGACAAGGTCTTCCTGCACCAAGGGAGTTGTTTAGGAGAAACAGTGTCCGTTTGTGGCCAGCGATAATACTTTCCATTCAATAGACTTTGCAGCTTGCTGATTCATATGATTGCAGGCTGGCGCCCTGCTGGCGAGCCTCTCCACTGAAATTAAATCCACTCTCTTCAGTTATAAATTATAATGCTCTATAAACAACACTCCCATTGGGAATGGGGGAGGGAGAGAGAAAGGGAGGGAGGGAGGGAGAAAGAGAGGAAGAGAATGAGAGGAACAAGTGAGACAGAAGAGGCAGGCAGGGAGGGAGGCAGGGAGGGAGGGCAAGCTTGCTTTCTGCACAGCCCACTCACTGTTTCATGTCCTGCTCTTCAGCAACAAACAAGGCGAGCAGTCCTCCACACGGCAGGCACTCTGCTGTAATTCATACACTGTTTGATGTGGCGCCCAGAAAGGAACATGGGATAGTAAGGCGAGTCTAGAGGGAAAGCACTTAGGAGGCGGTGAGTACTCCCGCACAAGGAGAGAGAGCCCGTTTCATATATGGATTTTTTTCAAATATATTATTGAATAGATCTTTGGAGTCTCCAGGGACAGCCAAAATGAATAAAATCCTGAATTCTACTTAGATAAACCAGACCTCCCCGTTGGGCATCTTTTCATATCCAAATCAATAGGAGATAGATGTCCCCTCCCCATAAGATGCACAAGAAAAGCAAAGAAGGAGGAACACAGAGTTAAAAATAATCAATCCCAAATGGCTTCAGCCGCAGAGTCCAGAGCAAAGACCATGGTCAATGATCTATCTGATCACCATGGCAGCCAGAGATGGACATGTCTGCTGTCTTGTTAGGAACATCTACTTCAGAACTCAATCAGTGTGTGATGTTGATTAGAGACTTCAGAAACTACTTCTTCAAGAAAGCGTTTTCAAATGGGGTGGGAGGAACAACCCCACAAACAGTAAATCAGCCAACTACTCTGTGAAGGGACCTACTGCTGATCTGTCTGCATGCAACCAGTTCCCAAGACTAACCTGTAGCCACAGTCCAGATTCTTCAATGCATGTGAGCCTTAAAAGTGTTATATATGCTCCAATGAAGGGAAAAGAATAATCCACTAGCTGCCACCTAGCACCCCAAGTTTCACTCCACAACATTACCCATCAACTACAAAAAACACAATTGCAGATTTAAAAAATAAAAAAAATCAGCCCTGCAATCTCTTCCCAAATGCTGAAGCTGGACATAAAAATAAAGGTGGGGGAAGGAGTCAGAGAGAGGGAGTGGGAGGGGCAAGCTGTCAAACACAGGTATAAGGATGGCCTGGGAAAGGGGCCATCGACAGAGATGCCACCACCAGTGGGGATCCAGGAAGCAGGACTCCACAAGCTACAGCTCCCATTTCTCCACTTTTATGTGTATACAGAGCAGACACTACTCTAAGTTTACCCCAAAGAAGCAGACAGAAGAGATGCCACCTTCCCTGAAGCCACAGAATAAAAAAAGAAAAAGAAAAGAAAAAGAAAAGAAAAAGGACAGGCAACTGCCATTCCAAGTTTTGGCTGGAAGTATTTTTACCTGTTTAAATTCCAATCCCTGGATAGAAGACTTTAAAATTAATATCACTGACCCAAACCTTAATCAGAGAATTAAAGACTTAGTAACAACTCTAGGGTTTTTTCTTTTTGATATTCTCTTTCCCTCTCCTTCTTCCTCTTCTTCCCCTCCCTCTCCCCTCCCCCTCCCTCCCTCTCTTTTAAACATGTCTGGCTGACTGACTGTCTCTGCTTTTGTCTGTGGTGCACACCAAGTAAATGATTTGCTGACAGGTGAGGTTCAGCAAATGCCTTTTCCCTCTGAGCCTGGTGAGCATGTTGGGAAGAGTCATTTAAGTCACTTAAGACAATCCCATGAAAAGTAAAGCTCGATTCTGAAATAAGAGTATAAGTTAGAGTTTAAAAATAAATTAAATAAAGGAAACATTAAAAGATAAATGGCGCAGGATGCTCTGTGGCTGAGGTAATCGGAGTGGAGAGGGGAGGAGGGTTACGTTAATAAATGATTAAAAGGCCTTAACAAGGGCCTATCAGGTTGACCGGGAAAGCATTCCTCCGCCCTGCTCCTCCCCCAGACCACCTTTTTTACATTTGTTCTCAATGCAGATCAATATGGTTTTCATTTGCTGATTTCCATAATGCCGTATGTGATCTGCCAGCCTGACATAATGAAGCTGGAAAGAGCTGAAGTCATTCGAACGTTCTCGCTTGCATGACTGTCGCCAGTTCTCCAAATGTCTGTTATCCGAGAGCCAATATCTCCCTCCTGCTTATTGACAAATACCAGAAAGGTTTGCCTTGGGGCAGACATCAGAATCCAGTCCTGGGTGGCAGATCTATGTTGAAATTCAGCTAAAAAGCACCCTTTCTCAGTAGCTCCTTTTACCTCATCGCGTTAACTGCAGCTTAGCTTGGTTAAATGAGAAAAAAAAGATTTAAGTGTGAATTATCCATTTCTAAATGCAAATGCTCTGTTTCTTGATCAAATAATAAATCTATAAGAAGAAAGCATGAATACTTGACAGGGGGTGGGGGAGGGGTGGTAACCAAAGCCCAGGGACTAGTGACTGCTCCAGGCCACGTTTTCCAGGAGAAACAGCATAAGAACCTTTTACATAAACTTTATGTAAAAACTAAGTTATGAGTTTTTTTTCACACTTTGCTAAACCCAAAGTGTGGTTTATACATGGACCCACATTTTTAACTCTAACACACACACACATACACACACAGAGTCTCAGTCTGTCTCTCTCGCTCTCTCTCTCTCTCTCTCTCTCTCTCTCTCTCTCTCTCAGTAGGTCTCCTACACCTTCTTCATCATACAGTAACATGGGTTTGTTGAAGTCATCCCACGAATCACTTGTATATTCTTTAATTTCCTATTAAAAATCCTCTCATTGTTTGTTGATCACCTTTCGAGGCTGGGAAGACAATTACTTCAAACGGTACACTTCTGAAATGAACTCTTTTGTCTTTTGCAAACTAAAACCCATAGCAAATGAAACGAGTAAGTGCGCCAGGTAAGGACGGGTCAACATTCCCACTGCAGGGACGGAGATGCACTCCGTGCCAGTGTCTGTATTTATGGCACAAGTCACTTCTTCTAACTTGAACACACTGAATAAGAAGCTGGGCTGTGGTGGCACACACCTTTAACCCCAGCATTCAGAGGCAGGTGGATCTCTGAGATTTCAAGGCCAGCCTTGTCTACAGAGAGGGTTCCAGGACAGCTAGAGTTATGTAAAAAGCTACACAGTCATTCCTTTTTTAAAACAACAACGAAGACAACAAAGCCCAAAAGCCAATGGGCAGTTAGATCCTACATTGGTTTTAAAAAAACAACTCCACACCAAGTTTGTTGTTGTTGTTTTTTTGTTTGTTTGTTTGTTTGTTTGTTTTTTCAAGACAGGGTTTCTCTGTATAGCCCTGGCTGTCCTGGAACTCACTCTGTAGACCAGGCTGGCCTTGAACTCAGAAATCCACCTGCCTCTGCCTCCCAAGTGCTGGGATTAAAGGCGTGTGCTACCATGCCCAGCTTCACACCAAGTTTTAAAAATCAGCTAGGTTTCTAAATATTAAGTGCATTCCAACCTCAGCTCATGTCAGCAACATAAATTTTTCTCTTTCTTTCCCCCTCTTCTCTCTACAAGTGGATGAAAGTGCTGCTGTTATCAAAAGCTTTAAGCAGACTAACAATGAGGCATGGAAAACAGTTATTTTTAGAGCAGGGACTGTCCAGTTTTGGTGTTGGTTGCTCATTTTCCTGGAAAATAGTAGCAGATTCTGCCCCCAAATGGGAGCAGAGCAGTCGACATTACCACAACAATTTACTATAGAAGCTGACGAGTTGCTATCAAGTTGCCTGAGAGGTTTAGGAAAATGAATCAAAAGGAAAAACGGGAGGAAGGAAAGCGAAGGAAGATTGCAAAGGCACAAGATGCCAGCCAACCAGCACTTGGGAGGCTGAGGCTGGAGGGCGTGGAATCGAGGAGTTGAGGCTATCCAGGAACAATATTGTCATGGCTGGGGTGGGTACAGGGGCACAGAGATGCTGGAGAGAGGCATTTCAGGGGCCTCGGCCATTTCAAAACTGAGTGAAGAGAAGTTGCTGTTAACACTGGGGCTTGGTGAGCTTGGGAATGTTTTTGGGGTAGCATCTTTTAAGGGGTAGCATCTTTTAAGGGGTAGCATCTTTTAAGCACATTGAGCCACCGCTTCCCGAGGCTCAGAATAAAAACAATGATTAAAACAGCATGAAGGTTTCCGTCCTTGTATTGGTTTTTTTCTGTTATTATGAACTAACCAGTACCCCCGGAGTTCGTGTCTCTAGCTGCATATGTATCAGAAGATGGCCTAGTCGGCCATCAGTGGAAAGAGAGGCCCATTGGTCGTGCAAACTTTATATGCCTCAGTACAGGGGAACGCCAGGGCCAAAAAGTGGGAGTGGGTGGGTAGGGGAGTGGGAGGGAGAGGGTATGGGGGACTTTTGGGATAGCACTGGAAATGTAAATGAGGAAAACACCTAATAAAAAAATTCTTAAAAAAAATATCATGAAGGAGAGGTAAGATGGCTTAGCAGCCGGACGTGGAGGTGCACACCTTTAATCCCAGCACTCAGGAGGCAGAGGCAGGTGGATTTCTGAGTTCGAGGCCAGCCTGGCCTACAGAGTGAGTTCCAGGACAGCCAGGGCTACACAGAGAAACCCTGTCTGGAAAAACCAAAAAAAAAAAAAAAAAAAAAAAAAAAAAAAAAAAAAAAAATAGAAATTAAAAAAAAAAAAAAGAAAGAAAAAATAAATTAAAAAAAAAAGATGGCTTAGCAGATAAAGGTGCTTGCTTGCCAAGTCTGACAACCTGACGCCCTGAGCTCAATCCCCAGAATCACAGGGTGGAAGGAGAGAACCAGGTTCTGCAAGCTATCATCCAACATCCCCATCTGAGCCTCAACTCTGATGCTGCACTCCCCCTCCCTGGACAAATAAATGAATGGAAAAAGGGTTTCTCTGTGTAGCTCTGCATGTCTTAGAACTCACTCTGTAGACCAGGCTGGGCTTGAACTTAGAGAATTCTGCCTGACTCTGCCTTATGAATGCTGGGACTAAAGGTGTGTGTCACTACCACCTAGCTAGGGAAAAAAATGTAAAACTAAGAAAATGGAGAGAGAAAAAGTTCTATTGCAGATGAACCAGGATGAAAGGTTCCTGTGGTGCCCTTGAGACCAGTGGAGCTGGAGCTGGGTTCCTTAGAAGAGAAACCCTGATTGCCATGATCAGAGAGGGGCTTCTAGGGGGAGGCAATAATGTCAGGAAGGAAAGACCTGCTATTCTGTAAAACAAGGATGGAGAAAACACTGAAAGTTCTTTCCAGAAGAAAAACAAACAAAAACAAAAACAAAAAACAACAACAAAAAAACCAACCCAACAACAACAACAACAAAAACCCAAAAACCCAAAAAACAAAAAACTCGATATAGGACAGAGGTGTTTTATTTTATTTATTCTATATGCAGCATAGGCTAGCCCAAACTTGTCATTCTCTTGCTTCAGTCTCCCAAGTGCTAGAATTGTGGAGTGTCTACCATGCCTGATCAGAAAGTGTTAAAACGAATGAGGAAAGGTATGAAACCCATGTGGTATTAAAACAACAACAGCAACAACGCCAGACCATCAAGCAATGGTTTCCTGAAGAGGGCATCTATTCTGAGAGGAGGCAGGCCTGCCTCAACCAGGCTGTCACTCAGCACTCTGTAGGGAGACAGGATGGTGTGGAAAGATCCATGGGTTTGGAAGTTATAGCTTCCTCTCTTTTGTTTTTCTGAAAGATAACTTCAATCTTTTACTGCCATCTTAAATTTTAAACAAACAAACAAAAAAGCACAGGGGAAGCTATGGTACTATAGTGCTCCCTCAGGGATGTGGCACTGTAGAGTGTGCTCCCTCAGGGATGTGGCACTGTAGAGAGTGCTCCCTCAGGGATATGGCACTGTAGAGTGTGCTCCCTCAGGGATGTGGCACTGTAGAGTGCTCCCTCAGGAATGTGGCACTGTAGAGTGTGCTCCCTCAGAGATGTGGCACTGTAGAGTGTGCTCCCTCAGGGATGTGGCACTGTAGAGTGCTCCCTCAGGAATGTGGCACTGTAGAGTGTGCTCCCTCAGAGATGTGGCACTGTAGAGTGCTCCCTCAGGGATGTGGCACTGTAGAGTGCTCCCTCGGGTTGTGATCCTGGCAAGGCCAGGACAATGACAGTGAAGTTTAGGGTTATCTGCCTTTCTCCTCTGCTCATCATCTACTGCTCCTGTGATGTCATGTCAACATTCTTTAGACATGTATGGCAGCCACATCTTCTTCCTGGTTTTAGAACCCTCCTTACCAGTGGTTTTCAAGCTTCTTAATGCTGCGACCCTTTAGTACAATTTCTTATATTGTGGTGATCCCAACCATAAAATTATTTCTTACATTACATTTATTATTATGTATTATTATTACATTTTAACTGTAATTTTGCTACCGTTAAGAATCATAATGTAGCCGGGCAGTGGTGGCACACGCCTTTAGTCCCAGCATTTGGGAGGCAGAGGCAGGTGGATTTCTGAGTTCAAGGCCAGCCTGGTTTACAGAATTCCAGGACATCCAGGGCTACACAGAGAAACACTGTCTCAAAAAAACAACAACAACGGGCTGGAGAGATGGCTCAGTGGTTAAGAGCACTGACTGCTCTTCCAGAGGTCCTGAGTTCAATTCCCAGCAGCCACATGGTGGCTCACAACCATCTGTAATGGGGTCTGGTGCCCTCTTCTGGTGTGTCTGAAGAGAGCAATGGTGGTGTACTCATATGCATAAAATAAATTAAAAACAACAACAGCAACAACAAAGAATCATAATGTAAAGCTGGGTATGGTGGTGTACGCCTTTAGTCCCAGCACTTGGGAGGCAGAGGCAGGTGGATTTCTGAGTTCAAGGCCAGCCTGGTCTACAGAGTGAGTTCCAGGACAGCCAGGGCTACACTGAGAAACCCTGCCTCGAAAAACAAAAAACAAAACAAAACAAAAGAATCATAATGTAAGTATCTTATGTCTGACTCCTGTAAAAGGGTCTCTCAGCCTCAAAGGGGGCTTCGACCATTTGTTGGTACAGAGGATCTCTGACCTTGTAGAACTATGTTGCCTGGATGGCTGGTACTTGCCACACTTCCTACAGAAAGAGTTCCTTGTCTTCCACAGGAATCCTGTGGTCCAGCCCAGGAGTTCTGCATCCACAGGTGCTAAACAGTGGGTCCCTGGAGGCAATGAGGAGGTGTGCACAAGTTCTTAACCTTTAAATTAACAGTGGTAATGTAAGATTTAGAAAGGAAGAGTTAGTAAGAGCAGGACAAACTGTTGTCACTTTCGTTTTCAGGAACACACTAGAAGGGCAGGTGAAAGCTTATGGTCTCGAGGTGACCCCACTGAAAGCTCTTGCTTGAGGGCCACATCTGAGATTCGCTCCCCTTTCGCCAGGCTCCCAGAGAACTCAACTACAAAAGGAGGTTTGAGCAAGGGGAAAGAACCAATATCAGGAGCTCATGGAAAGATGGAAGGATTTCTAGTCACGGTCAGTGAGTGAAATGAAATCATGAGGTAAGAGACGTATTAGTGATGCTAAGGTCAGGACCAGGTCAGGATGTGTTAAGACAGAGGAGGCCTGTCATGGGATCAGAGGCAGCCTCGTGACTCGAAAACATTTTGAACTTGGCCTCAGTTTCCTTAACTCTAAATATACCTGCCACCAAATCTAATTATTATTAATTACAAGAAGAGGAACTGAAGTCTAATAATTCACTAGGGAGCCGGGTGTGTCTGGGGGGACAGACACAAGGCAGACTGCAGACTTTTTCCATCTTCGGGGATGGTACTGGTGGCAGCGCTGCTTGACCCAGAGCAGGTAGAACTCTGTCTCACACATCTCCACTTTCCCACTTTCCACTTGGGTGGTGGTTATTATTTTTAATGTATTCCTACTGCAGTAAGTCATAAATAAGCTTACCTATTCAAATGACCACAATAAATGATGCGGAGTAGCACACAGGCCGTGAGCAGCAAAGACCCAGAAGGCAACACTTAAAACATAAACTGCCAACAGTAACCTGATCAGGTTTCATAAATCAGAGCAGCAATGGCCCTAAAGAGTGGCAATGAGCGCTCCAGTAATTGCAGCCTCCTGTCTAGGAGCATACTGTAAAAATAGCCACAGTAAGCAATCCTCCTGGCCAATCAATAGACTCCTATTAACCTCCTGGCCAATTACAGGATGATTGCCTAAGCAAACAAAGAATTATTGGCTGTTTAGTTGGGACTTTATTCAGGCCCCCTCTTCCCCTGTTTCTCATTCTGTTCCGCCTCTCCTACCCACCCCCTTTCCTGTTAGGAAAAAAACATCTGCAAACACCTGATATTCATCTAAGTCCCTGCAGTTGTACAGTCTTGTTAAATTGTTACCACCTTTTCCACAAGCAGTTTTGGCAATTAACCTCGTGGCCAGAGACTTCAAAGAAAACAACTGTTGAGTTTAACCTCTCTGAGCTACCATAGATTCTTTTATGATTTTTCCTGAGACACTTTCATCCACAGAGGAAAAATGCAGACTGATAAAATTAATGTTTATTTTAATATTTGCTTAATTTATTAAGGCAAACGCCACAGACGTTGGGACACAGCAGGATTCACCGAGTCTCCTCGCTACCACAGAATGGGGGCTTATTTTAATTTACATTCCCAGAGCATGTGTGTGCTCCTTTGCTCTTCCACAAAGCCTACGCTTGCTGGAACCCAAGGATTTGATACATTTGACCCCCTCTTGCCCTTGTTCACAAATCTCTCATATGTTTTTCAAAACTGTTTAAAAGTTCAGGATGAAAAATGCATGTGAAATGAATACTAAAAACCCCAGTTGCCATTAAAAATCTATTTTCATTTTATATTTTTACCCTCGCAGATACACTTTTTACCTTAAAAGCAGGGCTAATCCCCCAATTCTCATGAGAATAAACTACTTGCAATAAAGATCAAAATATATGACTGGGCAAGCAACACAATTCTTCTCCAGTAATCGTGGAGCCTGTGTATTTCTACGCAATTTATGCTGTGTAACCTGTCCAGCTGTGGACAACAGCAGCCATGGGCCTATTCTACCAGCTGAAGGCAGGCTTGTGGAGGTAGGTGTATTAACTCCTTCAGGCTACAGAGTTCATTTAGGATTTTAATAAAAGTGATTAAACATTTAGTAGATTCTGAGAACTACGGAAGCCTCCTCTCTCCCTGGCAATGTGAAGCCCTGGAAAATTGCCACTCTTATGAAATCTGAAGAACTCTGCTAATGATGTGGAATACTCATACTGAGATCTAGACATGAACATGAGGTTGACAGAACAAACGTGTAGCCAAGTTGAAAGAGCTTTTGTTTGATATTTACGGTCACCAGCATCGATATGTTTATAATTAGTTCCACCAAAGCTATACGTAACTGCTTCTCAAAAGATGACACTCTGTGGTGCAATACCGTATGATCTGACAATGGAGTTAAGGGCTTTCATAGGACAAAACAGCAGGTACTACAAGAACACCAAGCATTGAAGAGCAGAGATGGAGGCACAGTAGTCTGCAGGGAGTCAGAACAATGTAGATTCCCCATGAAGTTCCTTGTTCACTGGTCTGTGAGCAGCCAAGCGTAGCACTGGGCCTATAAGGGAGACTGGGAGAATAGAATGGAGTTGTGTACATAAGACAAAAACCACTGAACTGTTTTTAAAATGGGAACCATCTATAAAAATGTGAATCCCCTGTCTCTCTTGACTAATACAGGGTCTACAAATCCACAACAGTACTGTGGGATGGACGAGGAGCAAGCTGGAGCCCCTGCCACTAAGCCTGGCCTACCCTGCTCTAACTCTCTTATACATGCTGGAAGAACTGTCTAGCACGTAGCATTCAGTACACAGTACTCAAAAGGGGTCTTCAATAGCTGCAATGCCAACTCTATTTGAGGAAAGCATAGAGATGGTTAGGATGTTTGCGAGGCAGAGAATGCACCATCTTCTGGACACAGTGGAATGTGTGAGGCACATATGAGGTCTCATTTTATTTGATACTATTTTTTTTGAGACAGGATCTGTGCTGTCAAGTTTTATGTACATTTGACACAAGCTAGAGTCATCAGAGTGGAGGGGGCCTCATTTGAGAAAATGCAACTAGGCTGTAGGCTAGACAGTACAGTATTTTCCTAATTTACGATTGATGGGGGAGGCCAGTCTACTGTGGGTGGGACCCTCCCTGGGCTGATGGTTCTGGGTTCTATAAAAAATCAGGCTGATCAAGTCATGAGGAGCAGGCCAGTAAGCACCACCCCTCCGTGGCTGATGCATCAGCTCCTACCTCCAAGTTTCTGCCCTGTTCCAGTTCCTGTCCTGGCTTCCTTCAACGATGAACAGTGATACAGTGTAAGCCCAAAAACCCTTTTCCTGCCCAGCTTGCTTTGACTGTGGTGTTTTATTGTAGCAATAGTAATCCTAACTAGGACAGGGTCTCACCCTGTAGATCAAGCTAGTCTTAAACCTCCTGCCTCAGCTTCTTGAGTCTAAGGGGGAAATACATGAGCCATGATGCCCAGCTCTATACTCAAGAATTTCCTAAAACTTCCATGTTCCCTAGCTAAAATTCCCACAGCACTAAGAATGTTACAATGTTTCTTGTGGAATTTGGTAAATAACTAGAATTGGTTTTGGATAAGTACTCTTAGCCCTCAGGTGTGTCTCTTTAGACAACTGGGAAATAGCTAGTCTGAACCAGGGAACCAGGTGAGTGACATTGAAGACCAAGTCCTTAGAAATAGGTGCCATTAGCTCTGCCTTGATAAAGACAAGGCTGGAGGTAAGAGAGCTTGCTGCTCTTTTAGAAGATCTAAGGCTGGCACCCACAGACCATGTTCAGTGACTCAGAGCATCCTCTAACAACCATTCTGGAAGTCCAATACTCTCTTGGGTCATAACCCCTCCATAACATACAAACACACAAACATACACACGTGCATCTTGTCATAGGAGCACACCTGTGCAGTTTCCTTTCCTTCAGTTGGTTTCCCTTAGAAATAGTGTTTCTCAGTCACAGTTCACACATTCTCAACATGTGGGGTCCAAAATGGGGGCTTGGTTGTCCATTGCTGACAGTTCCATCCTTGTATTGCATGTGAGGAAGGAGAAAGCAGAACACTAGTTGTACACGCAGTCTAGAATCCAGTCTGTCCCCAACCTCGGGATTCTTTCATGTCAGCCTCTAAGCCCCCTCTGCCAGTGGAGCTCAGGAGTCAAGGGTGACACTAAGGGGATACCCGGGAATGCTGTGAGGATGTGGGCTGCACTGTATCAGGGACTGAGACATTAGACAATATGCTTTGGAGAGCAGGTTTCCCGGAAGCCCAAACTGGTAAAGTAAGCCACGCTAGAGCTGAACCTCCACAGCTTTGTGGTGATTACACACGGGGTCAGTCTTTCCTGGAGGAAAAGTCCAGCTGCAGGAGGATATAAGGTTCTGGTACTCATGAGGCAGAGGCAAGTGGATCTCTGTGAGTTTGAAGCCAACCTGGTCTACACAGGGTGTTTCCTATGCAAACAAATACCATCCAAAGGCCAAGAAGAAAAGAACAGGCAGTTTTGTTGAGGAGTAGCCTGGAAGAAGACAGTTGGTGGTTTGTGCAAACTAGTGGTCTGGGTTCAAATAAGTCGGGCAAGAAAAAAAATGTCTCATATACACGAAGTTCAATCAAATCTAAAACTTCCTCTGTCTACTCTTGTTAGAAAATTCTTTCAATAATCGACTGACCTCTCTCGGGAACACAATTCCTGGTTATTCTCATGGTAACATGTAGCAGTATGATTCCCTTTTAACTTTCATATTCTTGTTTGACCCTCAGTCGAGGGGAGGGGGCTATTTGTGCTGAACATTTAAGCACCATTTTTAAAAGCAACATTAAATGACACGAGGGCCTGGTGCTATGCTACACAGTTGAGTGAACTCCCGCACAGATCAGCGAGATGGCTGGAGATGCCTCTCTCCGTCTGTTTTTCATCTCCAAAGTCTATGTATTCAGCAGAGTGTGAAGAGAGCCTCTCTTCCCCTCCCAACCCTCTCCCCACGGTCCTCCCCAGCCCCCACCTCTCTCCAGAGCCCCGCAGCAGAGAGCAGGAACTAGAGCAAATGCTTTTGTGAATTAAGAGATCTCGTGAGCGTAAATTTGGTCAGGCTGCTCCCTTCTGCAGGCCAGCCCCTGCTGCTGCCCCAGGATGTGAACTGTCAGTTTGCATAGCTGGTGATGAGTTGCAGAGCCATCAGCAAAGGTGAGGACGGCAGGAACAAGAAGGATGCAAGACTGGTGGAAATCATTTCACAAGGAAAATTTCAGCCATCAGTGGGAGGAAGCTTTGAAAAATGCTGCCATTTCCGAGTCAGAATGAAGGAAAAATTAAATTACTGCCGGTGAGGTGAGCCAAAGATGCATCTTCCTCCAGGGAGAGGTTTGATAATGGTAAACACTTGACAGCTGGCCTGAGTTGTTATCTTGTTCTAACAGTTGTTATGGTCTAAATGAATATTTCTGATAAGGGAAGAGAAGGAAAAATTTAAACACTTAAATATTTTTAAGTTTTAAAACATACAGTGCTGAGCCAAACAGGTTTGGGTCACTTTGTCACTAGCCGCTACGCTACTGTCAAGGCTGTGATGACGGGACTGGAGTTTTACCAATAACAGGATCTCAGCTAATCCATAAGAAGCAATTCTTTGATGTAAATCAACTTACTAAGAAAATATTTTTAACCTTTGGCTGCCTCAACAACCAGTAAGAAGCACTTCCAAGGGGGCATGAAAATGTCAAGAAAATAAAGTTATTTAAAACAGCTTCCAGTGATACATTAACAAACAGGCAGAAAATACTGTATTGTTGGATGAGATTTGTAAGCTACTGACAACTGACAATCATCAGATTTCAAACTTTCACAGATCTTATTTTATTTCTTATAAAAGAATTAATCCAAATACCTCAGAAAAATAACAGATCAAGGAACCAACATTTTAAATGTTCAAAAACAAAACGAAACAAAACAAAAAATCCTATTTATTGGGTCACTGGCAATTCCACAATCCACCAAAATTTAGAGATCCTGGAGGGACGTCTTGTTTTAAATCTCCTGCTCTGTTCCTATAGATAGCAAATGAAAACAAGTCTGAGTTGCTTCCCCGAGTCTTCCCAGCATAGGATCAGCCACACTGTCTAGACATCTGTGGACGGTCACTGGACAGGTGGAGTCCCTTGCCTTCCTTATACAAGTTGCTGTTATGTCTTTAGAAAGAGAAGTGGAGTCCTGAGAGTGCCCTCAGGACCCTCAATCTACTGAAACAGTCACAGTCACAGTCCTAACTTAGCCTGCCTTGTGCATTTCACTAGACTTGAGATGGCCAGTGGCCAAGAAACGAAACAAGGTGGGGGGAGGGCGATGCAGAAATGCTGGAGAGGAAGGTCTAGGAAATCTTGCACAGAAGATTATTAAAAAATTAATTTTCATGTCTTTCTTCAACATGATTTGATTGTTAATTGCCTAAAATAGAATCAGCATAAGTAAGGGACTTCATTATTTAATATGTAGAAAAATTCCATGGAGTCCTAACTTGGTGTTCCACATTTGGTCTCTAACCCAGCAGTTTGGGGACATTTTGTATCTTTTTTGTGACAGAGTACACTTTAGCATGCATTTGTAAGCACTATGCTCTGTCCAGAGGAAAACTTTAGCCGAATCCTTTCCCCTAAGTATCTTTGAAAACCAAAATCAGAGGATGTATCTTTACTTTGTATTAGTGGGAAGTCAGAATTTCATCCCCTCCTCAACTCTGGGACCTTGACCTGCCTTAATATGAAAGTATATAAATTGATATTAAAGTATGGTATTTTAAGAATGTTTCAAAGTAAGGTCAAACTGGTGTTAAGAACCCTAGTGGTGAAGGCTGAAACAACAGTCTGGCTGAGCAGTCTTAAGTGCAGCTGCCTCCAATTACTAAGCACATCTTAGCCTTGGTTTCTACTGAGGAAACAATGCAACCAAGGCCTGCAGTCAAAAAGTAAAGTCAGAGAACTTACTAACAAGACAAACTGGACAAGTGTCAGGGTGCTGAGGCCGTTCCAGCCAGACACGTTACCTGACTCTCACCAAGGATGAAGCCAAGAGCAAACACTGGAGAGAATGTTCTGACAGCATCTCTAAGAACCTGCAACACTACACCCATGCAGACACCCCTACAGCATCAAGCGTCGCTCCCAAATACATTGATAGAAAGAAAACAAGACAAAGCATGTAGTCTATCCTGACACCAACAGCCGCCGCACTGGGCCATCCTGCTGCATCCATACCCTATTTCCAGTCTCCAAATCCACATATCAGCAAGTCCATTATGTCCAGTACAGTACACAAAACACCACAGATCATCCAAGCACATTATTTCATATCGACTTCCCCTTCCTGCCTTCACTTGCATTCCAAACTCCCTCATGACAACACCCTATCCCCCCAAGTGAAAAATCTTTGGCTAGTACAAACTTGTATCCCTGGAAACACAAAAACGGAGGCCATTTAACTGATATGCCAAATTTTTATTTTATACAAAGGTTGATAATGTCCATGACCCTTCCATTCCTAAAATTCTCTAAGTGCCAAAATCCACTTCAGTTTTCCCTTACCTAGTGCCATGTAAAGACAAACAGGAGGCAAGGCGCCAGCTTCAGTCACTCATATCTGAGTGACATCTGGTCCTGCTGATGACTAACCCTGTCTCCTTAGTCAGACTGTACATCCCTCTAGAGTCTTTTCTACAATGAACTTAATCCTCTAACTTCAAAAACTGGGCAGGCAAGAGGATTAAATGAGATACCCTATACAAACGTAATGTCACTTCTTTCTCAAGGCTGCCCAGCCTTCTGACATAGAAACCTGACATTGTCATTGTCTGAATTGGGGTTTCTATTGCTGCAACAACACACCATGATCAAGCCACTCAGGTGTAACCTGTGGGGTGCCAAATGTTACACTGATGTTTCACAGTAAAAGAATGGATATAAATTTTGTCCAAGAATTATCTACCTGGCTACTAATTTAAAAATCACAAACTAAAAGGTCTCCATTGACTAATAAGAAAGTTCATTTCTCTGGTTTTTTTTGTTGTTGTTGTTTTTTGTTTTCTTGTACATTTTAACTTTCAGAGATGGCAGAACACCAAAATACAAAATTGGAAAAAAGGAACTAGTATGTGGCTTTAACAAACTGTGACTAGAGAGCTTTGGTTATCTGGTAACTGAGTACACCAAGCTCTTAATGGACGTTCTTTCTTGACATCTTTCCCACATGTACTCCATCCTGCCACTAGAATACGCCACATTTCCAAACCTTCCTCTCTTGTCCCTTGTCCCCACGCTTCCAGCACTTCCCATCCAGTCTAGTTCTAACCTCCCCCCGACATTCGGATCCCACCCCTCATCTTCTCTAATATGTATCCAAAGCAGGCCTGTCCTTTCCCCAAATTAGTCCAGTATGTGTGGCTCTCGCCAGCAGGAGTTCTCCTCAATCTTCATTTTCACCTGTCAACATCCTCCATCCCTCACAGTCAGCTCTCAGTGGCGCCCTCTTCCCACTGAGGAAACTGACCAGCCATTCCCTCCCTTGCTGAGAGAGCTCTGTCAGCCTGGTCTATGGTTACCAGGATTTTGTTGCCAGCCACTGTGCCCTTTTCTCTTTTTGTTGCCTCCCAGAGCAAGGAGCATGGCTCTGTGACTCACTGACCTGTGCTCTGCTACTCCTATGACACTGGGAAAGTTCATCAGTGGAACCATTCACACCTCTGTTCGGGCTGAGTAAACACGGGGACTCACTTAATGGAGCCCCTACATCAGCTTTGCCAACAAGAGGCCACTATGGTTCAGATTACAGACAAGGCTTGCACGCACCTCAGATGATATGAGTCCAGAATAGAAACGGGCAGCCAATCTCCCTCCTCTCTTAATTTTTTATTGAAAACAGATTTTTTTTTCCATTCGGTATATTCTGATTATGGCTCCCCTCCTCCAAACCCTCCCAATCCTCCCCAATCACTCTGATCCAAAACTTATTTGCTCTCATTAGAATACAGCCAATGAGCAAAGACACAATTCTCACAAATACAGAGATGGTATTAGAAACCTCTCAGGCCAACTGCAGCCGCCTATAACCTCCTGGCTTTACTGCAAAGGAAGAAGGATCTTTGTGCTTACTCTCCTCTGTCTCTGTAACAGTCTTGCTATGTAATGCTGGCTGACCTCAAACTCACAGCAATTCCCCTGATTTAGCCTTCCAAGTGCTGCAATTCTATAATCCCATGAGACACCACACCTGCTTTATACATAGATTCCCCCCCACTTTAATTTGGATCAAACAACCTATTAGTTTAAGGGAAAATGTGTACTGTTTAGATTAAAAACTATAACATATCCATAATCCAGAAGTTGAAGCACAAGTACCTTATATGAAGTCAGCATGGGAGAAAATATATAAAAGGAAGATTATTCTTGAAAATCTAAGACTCAAAACCTAACATGTTTCCATTATACTTTAGTTGCTTTCTTTTTTCTAGGCATAATAATTTAATGTGTACTTGTAATCAAAAATATAGAGTGAGTGTCCATGTAACAAGCAGCTGGGTGAGGGGCCACACTTTCCAGCACTCAGGAAGTGGAGCTAGGGTGCTCACTGAGCTCAAGGCCAGCCTGGGATATACAATTAGACCCTACCTTTAAAAAAAATCAAAATTCAAAGATTATAGTGAAAGTAGAACAATGCCTGATGTATATATATATGTATATGTATCCTTTTCTGCTTGTAAGCCTGTAGTACTGGCTATGGTCCCTTTCCATTCACTTTTGTGGAATAAATAATATGGGCATGAAAAGGTATTGGAAATTCTTCGGGGGGAAAAAAGGTCCAATAAGAAAAACTGCTAGTTTCCCACTGAATGCAGAAACAGCCACCACATGTGCCGAAAGGCCAGAAGAAACAAATGTTCAAGCAACATACGTTTAGCTTCAAATAAGGAATTCTCTATGCCAACAACATTTCTTACGTGTCTCATAAATCATACCTATCATATAATCCAGATTTTCTTCAACGTCTTAACGCTTCCCCTGAGCAGACCATTACTTTGTATTAATAATCGAATACAAAGAAAGGCACACAAGACTTTTACTCAAAGAAGCTAAAGAAACCCTAGACATGAACTTGCCATGGCCAGAGGCCTGATCTCCATGAGCAGGTCCAATCAGTCCTGTGTACTGAGGTAGCTCCACACTTTCCCAATACTCAGCACCACTATCTGTCCTTTGTACAGTATGGATGTGTCCAGCCTCTAACATACTTCCCAGGTTATTAGAACTAAGGCTTGTGGTTTTATTGACATAGAGATCTGAACACTTACGTTGTCTAATATGATAGCTATTAGCAACTTATGGCTAAATATAATTACAATGATATTAACCTGCTCCATAGATCCAGCACTCACCAGGTGTGTGGCACTGTCACAGAGGACAGTGCAGACAGCAGAGTGCTCCCATCATTACAGAAAGTTCCAGAAGACAGTGATACCCCAATTACCAGTTGCAGAGGTTACATCTTAGCACCATTGTCTCAAAGCGCCACTGATAATGGCATGTCTTTTAAGTTTTGTACACTGAGTGTAAGAGTGCTTATTCTCTACCACCTAAGCAGATGAAGACATGTGAGAGAAAATTGGCCCTGAGGACTCAAAACAAACTGCCATGTCAGCAAAGAACCCATCTCCATTGTCCTAGCTTGGGTGGCGATGTCCCCAAGACTATTTGTTAAAAGCTAGGTTCTTGGAGGTGGTAGCACATTCAAAAGATGGAAACTTATGTGATGGGCTTCCCTGTGGACATGTGCTCAAAGGTGATCCTGAAACCCGGACTCTTCCTGCTGTGCTCCCTAGCAAGGGGGCTTTGTCTTGCCAAACGCTCTGCCCACAGGCCAGCCTTGCCATAGCCTAAAGCAAAGGCTCCTGAGTGCTACAAAACTGTGAGCCCCAGTAAACTTGTCTATTTAGAAGCTGGTTTTCTTGGGCACTTTGATCCTGGAATGAAAATCCAAGTGACAGAACTATTTACAGAACATGTACAGAGTTGTCATGGTAAGAAATGGCATTTCACATTTTGAACAAAATCAATACAACTGTAGTTTGGGACACGAGTTGCTCAGATCTGCTATGCACATATACCATTTTAAGTAGGTCCATGCATTTTTACCTAAAAAGGTTTACTGCATGGCAAACATCTGACCAATATGTAACAGGGTTAAGCAGATGCGGGCTGTGGAAACAAGCACTAAGTCCTTTGAGCCTTGGTAGATGCTTGCTAGTTGTGTGCCTTTTGAGCAATATACTGGATTGTGTGATTTCTCCCAAAAAGAAACAATAATTAGGTCATCTTTCATAGCCTACATTCATACTCAGGCTGAGAGACCTCATTCTAGAGAGAGACAGACAGACAAAACATGCTCCCAATCTTGAAATGCTCACAGCCAAAAGCAAACTGTAGCCAGAATGCTGGCTAGGGATGCACAGAGTAAGTGATGCTTGTGCCAAAAATTGGAAGCCATAATACAGGAAGGGATGGCATGGGCAGACGTACAGAGAGTGTGCGGAGTCTGGGATGAACCAGCTATTCAGAATGGCAAGAGGGAGAAAAGGAGGGAGGACAAGGAAGAGGCTTTGTACATCAAGTGTGGAGCTAACCTTTGCTTGGCAAGCACTTTCCATAAAGAGCCAGAAAGACTAGCTGGGCCATATGGTGTCTGTTAACATTGCTCAACTCTGCACGCGGAGAGCGGCCGCAGATACGGACAGCACATGGATGCCAACCGTGTGGCTGCCATCACCAAACCTTTGAGGATGAGCACAGACATCTGATCTCACAGAATTGTCAGGGTTTATGAAACTCTTCTTCATTTGATTTCTTTCCCTATCCTGTAAAACTATGAAACTGTTCTTAGCCTCTGGGCTAAATATGAACTTGTGGTAGCAGTAGCTTGCCAGCCCCTGCTAGAGTGTGCACACAGGACTTCAAGGTGACAACTTCACTGGTCAAATAATAAATACAGCAGTGCAGCTGCCCTCAGAGCTCTGGAAGCACCGGGTATCTTGCAGCTATTTTGTGCTGAAGAACAAATGAGCATGACATATGACCTGTCATTATCTTCTCTGTGATACTTACAATGAGATGGAATGCTACTCAGGGGAATAAAAAGGCTTATTTCAGGCCACTGTGGTGAAATGACATTTACCTAATGCAGATACAAATTTTGTGTTAATTAGTGGGCACTTGACATTGATGTGATCTGATTAATGGGGCAAAGTCAGCCTTAAACTAGCTCGACAGAACTAACATAGTATGCCCTTGAATTGTGAGAGTTAGGGAAGTGTCAAAAAGCACCAGCCAATGAGAAACCACTCAGAGTCACCTGCTATACTCTGAGAATACTAACCACCTTATAATGACCTACTAGTGTCCGTATGTGAATCCTGACACAGGGCATCTGGCACATCATTTAAGAGCCTCAGTGCTCTTACCATATCACACAACCCAGTCTTTATCAGGGACACGATGATGTAAGAAAATGGTATTAGATAAGATGTTTATACATTTAATTACAATTAACTATACATAAGAATATGCTCAACTAATGTTAGCTCTCATTAACTTATAATGTAATCACACGATCGCAGCTCCTTCCTCTTTCTAAAAATGTTTCTCCCATGATGGTTTCCCCAACTTTGTAATATTTCTCTATAATTCTAGAACCAAAATAATCCAGAACTTTGTCTAGTCCGAATTTCTCATTTTAAGGATTAATTAACTGCCCTTGGCAGCTAGAAGAGGGTGCCAGGTGCCCTGGAGCTGGAGTTACGAGCGGCTGTGAACTCCTTTACATGGGTGCTTGAAATCAGTCTCAGGCCCTTGGTAAGAGCAGTGCATGCTCTTAACCATTGAGCCATCTCTTCAGACGAAGAGAAAATCATTGACAAATTCATAGAGGAGGTGACACAACCTGGTCTGAAAGGTAAAGGCCTAGTTTGGAAAGTCTGGTAGAGGAGGAGAAAGAGAGCAGTCAATGGGTTATGGCTTGGCTGAATAGCAGGAATAACTTGCAGTGTTCTACTGAACAAGAAGGTAAATGGTTGACAGCGACTGCTTGAAAATATCAAACTAGCAAGCAGGATTTTGAATACTGCCTACACAAAGAGAGATCAATGGAAGAGGTGATGGATAAGATGGTAACCTAAGCATTACATGGAGTGTTTACTTAAAGTCATGCCATCTCCTGTTTATTACCTGTTTATTACTACGTGACAACTAACCTTGTTCCTTTCTTTTAAACAAGGATGTAGAGTGGCCTGTAGAGTTCTGGGTCCTGCCTCTATCAGTCTCAGTGGCCATCATCTAGGCACAAGGCTTCCCAAAGTTCCTCAGAGCATCGGATTCTTCATTTATTAAATGGAGATTAAATTAGAAGTGCCCAGAGAACAAAGACCACTGTACTTAACAAATATTTTAAAAATCATACATGTTCCTGTTACTACCAATCTAACTTATATTGATATTCTATGTCTTCCATTTCTCAAAGGAAGACATGTGTGTACATATAGCACCTATGTTAATTCCTAACATTGCTCTAACCTGTACTTGCCTCACTAAAACTAATACTACTTATTTTCCAATTAAGGCAAAAATCTCTCCCTTCGTGAGAATAACTCCCCCTTCTTTGCTATATCCCTCAAGGTATATTTTAAATACCTTGTGGTCTTTAAATGCTTTCTTTAGGATGCCAGATTATGGGCCAATGTTGGGCATTTTCCTGTCTGTGGTTGACAGTGTCCCTTCACAGTGGATGGAGGGGTGGACTATGTCTTTTATCTTTCCTTTGTCTATCTCCACTATGCCTTTAACAAAAGTGCTTAACAAAGTATGCAAAGGTGCTATACAGGTGTATTCATCTTTCTCCTTAGAGTACCGCCAGGCTTCCGGGTCACATATACTCTTCCCCAAGTATAGCTATAGGTGAAATTTTGACCATTCAATGAAATCTTCTGATTCACTGTGCAAATGTAGCATAATTAATCTCTATTAGCATTGACCTTGCCATATATACCATTGTTAGAGAACATTCCTAAAGAAAACAGAATTTGGTGTTCACTTGGTGAGTGGCAGGTAGGGGGTCATCATTGTACAGACTTGAAATTACTGATTTCTGAGATACCCAAAGGCCAAGCTCAAGAAATGGTACTTATCTGAAAAGTTCTCATTCGTGTTCTCAACTGTGGAATGGTGTCATTCCACAGTGTGTCATGGGCATACCGTTACCTGCAAAGCTTTGACCCAGTCACGCTGAAAACTGTCAGTGGACCAGAATTGGTTTCTTTTTCTTCTGTCAGCATTCTCTCTTGTAAAAATACTAAGAAGGGAAAGTGATTATGGGCATCTAACATCAGATTTAGTAAAAATCACTAGAGAAAATATAAAGAGCAGTGTGATTTAACGATCTGAGAAAGTAGGCGAAAGTGTCAAGTCTAAAGACTTTTCAGTGGGTATAGGCTGGGGGTGGAGCAGCTTGGAGGGGAGGGGAGCACAGCAAGGCATCTGCCAGGGGCTAATCACAACCCTGCATGAAAAGCAGTTAACAAGTGAGAATCAGAACACCCAGGAGGAAAGGAAAGCCAGCTCCATCACCAGGAGAAATAAACAACAAAGAAGAAATATTTCCTTTGGCTACCACCACCTCCTTTTCAAAAGCTCAGAGGGCTGTGGGGAACGCCAAGGACTGGTTTTCTCTCAACTCCCTCTGAAGCATTTGTCTTCATCACCACTCTTTTTAATCAGGGTTCCTTCATGAGTGCTGCTGCTCAGCCCCTGAGGGGCAGCTCTGCTCTGTGATAAATCAGAATCCACACCGCAAGTCACTACTCAGCACTCTCGGGGAAAGAAAAACAGACAAGTGCCCACCACAGGCTGAAAAGGCCCAGAGGTCACAAGAAGGAAAGGCCCCAGTGCAGGAAAAAGGCGGGCAGGGCCAGCAGGACGCCAAGGCAAACAGAGATTGGATAGACTTAATTACAGGAGTTTGGAATATCATTTCATTTTAACTACAAATGATCACAAATTTGTTTAATAGATTGTAATTTGTAGCCTTAATAATTTCACACCTAAATCAAAACTTGGTAGCCCCAATGGAACCTCAGATAAATTAGACTATTACCATCAAAACTTCCTTCTTACCTGTATTCAATGACATCACTAAGAAAGAAACCATTCTGGCCTAAGAACCTTCTAGTATTTACTTTACAAAGTATAGTTTCTAGTTTATAAAGTTATAAAGACGTAGTATTATCCCCTACTAAAAAGTATCTTGGAGATAACCCAAGTTAACTATAATTGGTTAGAGATCATTGATGATTTCTTTATTCAAGTTAACTGAGCTGGCTAGGTGCAGAAGATTGTTTAGAACCGATGGTTCTCAACCTTCCCAATGCTGTGACCTTCCTAATGCTGTGACCTTCCTAATGCTGTGACCCCTTAATACAGTTGCTCATGTTGTGGTGACACCCTCATAAAATTATTTTTCTTGCTACTTCATAACTGTAATTTTGTTACTATTATGAATCGTAATGATAGTATCTGATATGCAGGTACCTCATATGTGACCCCAAATGGGTCCCAAACCCCAGGTTGAAAACTGCTACTCTAGAGCCTAGAATTCTATTCCCCATATAAACAATCTCAGGTCTTACGAATGGCTTAAAAGCTGAAAGAATGCCAATTATGGAGAAGGTGCAGGCAGAAAGTAGAATATGAGTTATTTATTAACCTGATTTTCTGGCTTTCCCTGTGTAGCCCAGGCTGGATCTCACCGTCATAATCCTCCTACCTCTGCCTCCCACACGCTAGGGTCACAGACATGCCCCAACCTGCCAGGTTCTAATGCCCCAGTTCTTTATCTCTAAAACACACTTCATTTATTTCTTATGCATGCTACTGAGTTGCTAAGACTCCCCAAAATTCAGGGATATTTTAATTTCTGAACATTTATTCTAAGTGTCTTAATGGGCTGGAGTGCTAAAAAGATTTATGTAAATACAGAAACTAACTTCCTTTATTTTTAGAAGGAATATAGTCTAGTATAGTGGTAAGTTCTTCTAGGACACTAGAAAGCAAATTCTGCTATAAACCAACCGAGACGGTGATTCTGCAAATGAACAAGCTAAGAGCTGAGGCCATGACTCCCAAAAGAAAAATCAGCTTTCCTAATGTGAAATTTAAAACGCCCTTAACCTATCCGCCTGTGAAAGACTGTACACAGGTCGGGCTATTCAAAGACATCACAGGTAGCCCTTAGCCAAAGACCTACTGTTTATGTCAGACATCTGCTCAGGAGCTAAGACTCACTGTTCCAACTACACTGTACTCTGCTCCTTCGTGTCTTCGTGTAAGGTTTCATGGGGGTGACACTTCCCACATGGTTGGGTGCCCCATAGACCTTGCCCTCCACACCAAGGAGCTCGATTCCATGCCAGCCAACCGTGGTTTATAAGCACAAGTATGTGTGTCATTAAATTTTACTGAAGACCCTACAACAACAAAGAGCAAAGGACCCAAAATCATGAAAGCAAGACCCACCTTCTAATCTATATTTAAAAAAACAGCCCCCATTTTCCTCTTTGGAACTGAAACTATCACCTGTTGTGATTCTGGGATGAAAAACTCTGCCAAGATCTTAGGATGCTGGGACGGGTGTAAAGCAAGCACCATCTACATCCCCACTCCAAACATGTCAGGTTGTAAAATAGCAGACAAGCAAAGGTCCTCGAGGGCAGAAGTGAGATGGAAAAAATCTACACTATGGCTAGGGTTTTTGGGGGGCTGTACTGGAGAAAGTGGCAGGGTTACAATGACTAATGGCCTTGGGACCAGTCTGGATACAGTGCTCCAGGCAACAAGTAATTAAGAATCAGTTGTGTGGTATTCTGATGAATGGGGTCTAAGGGTTGTATTGATTATTCTTTTGGATATAAGAGAGTTAAAATGACAAGGAAATTGTAGTGAATAGTTTCCCATAATTAACTGGGAAGACATTTTGTTTGCTGGGTTTTTTTTAGGAGCCCTGGGAGACAGAATTCAAATACTTGTGTGATGATGATTAAGTCCTGATAAGCAATTGAGTGAGCTTTACACTGAGGTGTCACAGTGATCTAAAAACAGGCATAGAAACTTGGTAAAGGTGAAGGCGGTCTTTCAGCTATCTCCAAAGTATGTGGCTATATCTTGCAGATCCCATGGGCCAGCACTAACATACACTCCATGAGGGAAATACCAGCTGTCTACAGAAGGGCAGCCGCAGTGTGGGTGATGAGGCCGTGGGATACGGCAGTACCTCTTATGAACAAAAGTAACAAAGCAAGAGGCGCTGCTGGTCTAAGCAGAGCTGCACATCCCCCTGCCAACAGAAGGGGATTTTCCTTCTCATTTTCAGTCTGCAACACTGCCTTACACAACTGAAACGTTGGCTGTGAGCAACAGCTAGGTCTGACTCCTGCAGACTTCTGAAAGATTTGGACGAATCAAAGAGTCATTTCCAAGGAGAGACATTAAAAAATAATAATAATTTTTAAAAAGTCTGTGGGTGACAAAACCGTGGGCAGGAAGCTCTTCTCCAACAGGATCCCTAAGGACAGCACAGCCCCTCTATGCTGCCAGAGGGCGTCAGCGATGTCGAAAATCCTAGAAGCTGAAACTCCAATCTGGCCGCTATAAAGCAGCCTGACTCCGACATATTCTCATTCTTGACAAATACCCACCCACCGACAGGGCTGGGAGACACATGGCGGCCAGGCCAAGTTGTCAAAATTGATCATTATAAAATGTCTATCTTACGAAAGTACAACCTTTGTTCAATGTGCTGCTTCCCTTGGAAGAGTGATCTTCCGAGAGCTGTAGAAAGGTGGTCAGAAAGGACGGGGCTTGTACTGGTTTTCTAGGTTAACAACCTTGTTAAGAATGGAAGGAAAGGTGAACGGTGGCCTTGGAATGTTGAACAGCAAACAAGAAATGAATCATCTAGTAAGGTCCTCTACTTCAAAGAAATTTGTAATTTTTGAGGCTCCCCAGAAAATTTCCTAGGCCTTTAGCTCCTTTGATTTCCTTTCCTTCCCTCTCCCCTCGGGTCCCCAGCACAGTGCTGCAAGGCCTAGGCAATGTGGAAAGTTCACAGCTAGTCGCCTGATCTCATGATCCTCTATCAAAACAGCACTTTCAAAAGTGCTTCCTGTCTAGCCCCGCACTTGCAGGAGTGTTTCCTTGGCTCAATCAGCTGCCAAACCAAATCCCCTCGGTGCAGAACTGGCAAGCACTCAGCACAGCCCGTCCCCTCTCCACCTTGGGCCTGACATCCGGAAGTGACTTAGGAAGCACTCTAATGGTTACCAAATTTTTGGAAACTGACTTAGCTTTCCTGGGCAAGTCACGTGTTTAGGGGAGATGGAACCACTAATCATCACTTGACCCTGTGACAGACCAAAAGTTGCCCTTTTCCCCCCACCCCCCGGGAAAAAAAACGAAAAGAAATGTACCAGCTAGAACAATGATGCAGACGCACAACCATGCTGGAGGAGACGGCAGACATGCCGTCGCCTTCCAGATGTCGGACATGATGGTGCACAGGCAACACAAAGAAGCCAAGAGATTCTGCTGCACACCCTGCACACTCGCTGGCTTGCTCTTTTCCTACATCCTTTCTTCAAGTGCTGGGAACTTTCTATGGCCATTCAGGGACTCAGAACAGAGAAGAGCTGAAGATCTGTCCATCACTTCTCTGTCTCTGAAATACAACTGCATAGTTGTAAGCAGCGACAGAGGCAGTGTGATTTGTCTGAATGCCTCCTGGTGCCCCACACACTCTGCACTTCACTACCTTGTGTATCACCAAGTCAAGCCTGGACCTAAAGGAGACTCTGCACACCCACTAAAATCACCTCCTGCTTCTGAATCATGCACAGAACCTGAGAGAAGCCAAAGCTGACTCCACTCAGGCCTCCTGTAGGACTGCTTCTATGCGCTTATCCTTGCTCACACTTCTACTGGTGGAAGGCTTCCCAAAAAAAAAAAAAAAAAAAAAAAAAAACGGATTCAGCTGTCAGACTTAGATTATCAGGGAATCTCTAAGATGAATGGGTCCTTTAAAAGAAAAGCCAAACTTGAGGTAATTACGTTCGAATTCTTTAATCACTTTTTCCAAGCTCAGGGGGAATTGTGGTGTTTCTCTGAGGAGTGTCTTCCACTATGCCACACAAATGCGCTGCAGGTTCCTCCTTCAGAGGGGTACCGAATAGAAGGGCGTCCCCTGCACAGTGTTCAGGAGTGTGCTTCTTGGCTTGTCCTTTTTGGATAGCAGAGGTTGTGTGTGAATGTGCAATTATCAATACAATTCTCATTTTGTCTCCTTTCTTCAACAATAAAGCAATAAGAAAAAGGAAGGGAGACGGGAGGGGGGCAGGAGGGAGGGGAGGGAGGAAGGGAGGGAAGGAGGAAGGGAGGGAGGGAGGGAAGGAAGAAGGGAGGGACACTTAAGTACTGAACATGGGTTTCATACCATACCAGCCTTAACAGACCTCATCTAAACTGCTCAGGGTCAGAGTATCTTGCATTCTAGAATATATATGCAGGCTTAATTAATTAAATATTCCTAATCAAAACCTCCTAAATATTCCAATACCCCAATGTATTGAGTGGTAGATTTCAGATTAGGGATCAGTCTACTCTGTACTATGGTAACTTGTTCATTTCCATCTCTGGGAAATTCAGACAAATGGGCCTTGGAATCCCTGTGAAACTGAAGTTCCACTGTATCCCACAGGGCTCTGCATACACTGTGTTGCTCATCATTAGGACATGATATGGTATCATGATAAGATAATGTAGCTGGTGCAGTTGGGGAATTAATTACAAGTAGACAATGTAGCTGGAAGCCATTCATTGTACAGCACTACTAGAACAGGAGCAATGGACAGAGATAATCACCAAGGCCACCCTGTCATAGACATCTGAGATAACTGAACACTAAATCGTCCATCAACCCAGGCCTTTGCATAGAGATAGAGCCCAAAATAGACAAGATTTAGCAAAAGCTTGGCCAGAGAGGTCACTGAGTGTACAAGAGAAAATCTAGCAAGCACTGAACTTTGTCCGTGCACCATGGGTCAGATATCACCCATGAAAACGTCAAAGAGCTTCTACCTCATGTGTGGTGGTTAGACAGGGAGAGAGGCAGGACATATGGCTGTTCAAGTGGACTGACCTAATCTCTAAAGGTATGCATTAATATAAAACTTAAGAGCCTGTGATAAGGGAGGTTAATCCAGGGTGTTTTACTGACTGCTTGGGTAAATAGCCCAGAAAGAAATCTTAACACATTTGACAATATTGGTGTCCTGCAAATAACATACTTCTGCATGCAAAGTGATAACATGAATTTGTATTGCTTCCTACAAAGGAAAAGGCCTGGTTCTGAAAGAGTTAAGAAAGACCAAAATTAGACACAGTTCATGTTAAAGGTTAGAAGAATAATCAGTCACTTGAAAAAACGCTACATAAACATTTTTCCGGATGCAATTTTCAGTCCAAGGATACATTTCCCAGTAGAAATCAACAGCTAAAAAGGAAATCATTTCGTCTCCGTAAGTGCCAAATTGTATCCTGATTTTCCCTGGCCTGGCTCAACTTTCAAAACCAGTGGTTCAACTTCTGCAATCTTTCACCCAATGGCTATATAAACACATCTTACAAGGCAGACATAATCCTTGGGTGGGCCAATTTATGTTGGATTATGAAAATACTTAAAATACAAAATCGTATAATGACTGTTGTCCTTCAGTTTTTCACTAAAGAAAGGGGGGGTGGTGGTGGAGACATTTAATAAAAGGCCTTGGTTTGCACACAGATAACGGACCACAATCACTTTCTTTTCTTTTTCTCCCCCTCAGAAGGTAAATAATACTAAAGGATGGTGTTCTGGCCTGGTGATGGTCTGGAGTTTATGAATACAGTTCTGATGCACGCAAGGCAGTCACCGGCACAACTGGAATGAGTTACGCTGCTTGCAACAGGCGAGGAAAAATTTCACCCTTGGAAGTATGCTGGATCTTCTGTACTTGGTCAGAGGTTACAGAAACATTAGTTTTAAGGATAAAGTAATCTTAAGTAAAAACCAAAAGATTCATTCAGAATTTATTACTGCTCCACTCCATACATATCCCACAATATACACGAGTCTCCATAGCACCAGCCCAGCAGAAGCTCAAGCCCCTAACTAGAGAAATCATAAATTCTGAACATTCATGCAAAGGTGAACTCTGTTTTTCTACTTCTTCCTTGAAATTCCAGAGATTTTAAGGCAGCTACGGAAGCACACAGAAAAGCTCACCCCCAGCATTAGATGGGGAGGGCAAGAATTTTAACTTTTCCTCCAATGGATAAAGCTATGTAAAGGAAGACGTTCTGGAAGTCTTTGGAGAGAGCACAGAATAAATCATAGCTGTGAGATCTGGAAAAGCTTGGTTGAACATAAAGAGAGTTTCACTTCTGTGCCTGTACATTTTGCCTTGGGGATAACGGATCTTCTCAGCCATTCACAGAACGATGCTGTAATGCCCCATCCTTAACCAGCAAAACTAAGAGTTGCATTTGCAACCGTGCATTTCATTAGCTGTTAACTGAGAATTTCATCAAATATCCATGAAACTATCATAAAAATGTCTTCAGCAACAATCACCAAGAGCTCCATCAAAGTAGAGAGCTCAACCAGCTGCATGAACTTTTGGGGAGTCGTGGTGCACCTCTATGAATGATCTTCCGATGCCTGAGAACAGAGAGTAGTGGCACTGAGGCAGCCTGTACACTGGAAAGGAACGCACACAACAGTACAGCTTAATGTCACATGCAGAGAGGCTGGGGACACTATAGCCTCACTCACAGAGCTCTCAGTACAGGACGTGTTAGGGACCCACTTGCCATCTCCACAGGATAGTTCTGCCTAAACCTGCAGAAAGTGTTTGAGTATTTTCATTTAAATGTAAGACATTTGAGGCCAGCCTGGGCAAACACTATGAAGTAGTCTTTGGAATTAAAAGTAATGAAAATAGAAAGGCTCTCCAATTGTTTTCCAAAATCAGAGACTTCTCTGCATAGGAAGACATTCAAACTAAAACTTAAAGGTTGACTACTCAAATCTGCGTTTTTGGTTCAGATATTTTGCATTCCTTTCTCATTTAAGACACTGGCTCATGAAAGCCACCATTATTTAAAAGTGAAGAAAGAAAAGGGAATTGGTCTTCCTTTCCTGCTGGATCTGCTATTATCACCTGTATCTGTTTCCAGGAAGCCAATCTTCATTAGGGTTAATCTGCCTACTAAATGAATAAACAAAGGATTTCTCTGTCATTTGGAGGCCAGGTGAGCCGATAGCATCTTCTAACACAGAAAAGCATCTGTACTTGACTGCTGAGGAAATTACCTGCTGCAACCCCACACCTGAGGATCACTTGGCAGGCAGATCAGTGATGCTGAGCAACATACAGAAAATGGACTAGAACTATAATGTTCAAAGCATTTAAACCTGCCCTTGTTTTTAAAATGAAAAACAATTTTATGTAAGTTTTCACTAAGGAACACTAGACAAATAAGTAAATAAATAAATAAATAAAAATCAAGTAATTAAGGTAATTTCCCATTCTGTTCCACTTCTACCCTCCAGCCTCAATAACTTAAAAGATGTAAGAGTCACACCCCAACATCAACACAATGAACAAAATAAAGACTTGAAACATCTCTATGTCAAGTACTTGACAGTAACATTCTAAACACTATGACATTAACAAACTAAGGTGTGCTGTTAGATTATCATTCCTTTGCTAGACTGATAAATTCAGACCAAGAAAACTATATGACCTTAGTAATTAAACATAGCAAAACAAAGAACCCAAGACCAACCATTGTTGACTTATTAAATTATTAATAAGACTACCCTTGTTTTAACTTGTGGAACAAAATCTTATTGCCCTGAGAAATGATTTTGCTATCTAAATAATCCAACAGGAAACCACTGGTGTTAAATAAATAAAGACAAACAATGTGAAAGAAATGAGGTCAAAGATATCTGACCTGGCTCTAGACTGAGTGTGCAGATGGGGGGTGGGGGGGAGAGATACAGGCGCAGATACAAGTTAACAGCAACATCTGACAGACTGAAAACACCAGCACACCCATTCCTAAAGCCTGCAAACCAACCATCCTCAGAGATGCTGGACTCAGAAGGACCAGGGTGTGATGCAGAATGAAATAAGAACAATCCACCAAAACGCTACCCTTGGCTCAGGCCCCTAAGTTGCTGACACAGGTGTTGCTACTTTATTTAGCTTCTAATAATAAACATGTAGAGGAAGAAGCCAAACTGTCGGGCAGGTTATGCATGGTTCTCTGGAGGGATCAGGAACTGAAGAATGAGGCAAGAGAGGAGAAAGGTCAGTCGACATTTAATGAGTGCCTACTGTGCGTCAAGTCCCCTGTGAGAATGACTGGGCTTGCTCAAGAGTGATAAAAAACAGATTCACTCTTCACATACACTAGGTCATCATTGCCTATGAAAGTAGGAGCCTTTCAGGTGCACGAGGGCATCCTAGCAGTTTTCACAGGGCATGGGTAAGATGGATCTCAGAGACAAGAAAAACACTAAGAGGTGTGTTCACCTGGAGGACATCATCAATGGAGAAGTTGCACACTGCACTTCAGGAGGTGCACAGGAGAAAAAGCAGAAAGGACAGGCTGAGAATATGCAATCTTTCATGGTCTTCATCTGTCAGACCAGGTTTTCAAAGATAAGCCATTTAAACATAAATGCAAACTGCTTGTGATCCCCACCAGCCACCGGCCTGCACTGGAACACTGATGACAGATGCTATACACGAATGTCACATATGTATTCTGAAATCTATTTTCACTGAGTGATTTTGGAGTACGTGGGGAAATTCAGCATGTCAGTTTAAGGAAATAGGTAAGGTTTCCCTTTTAAGACCCTAAAAAAACCATATGGGAGCAAGATAATGTTTGCCCTGACCTGCCAAGATTCTGTGGCATTCATCCCAGCCGGTCCGTATTGCATTCCTGAGTACTAAGGCTCACTCTGGGGCCTGGCCAGGTGCAGATGTGTGAAAATGCATGTACCCAGAGAACTCCCTCACAGCTCCACATCTGAGGATGCTCCTCATAAGGCTATTCGAGCCGACAGCCACAGGAGGCTTCCAGGTCCACTATACTGTCCTTTAAGCTAGTCTGGACACAGGAATCCAGAGAAGGTTTTGTTACCTGGCTCAAAGCCAAGAGGAGACTCCTGTGCTCAGCCTGCACAGAATTCTCAAGCCACATCACACTCTGCTAACTCTTTCCTTACTCACCAGGCCATTTCAAAAGCACCAAAATTTGTCTGCTCAGAATGAGTCACATACATGATTTCTAACTATTTATAATCATGACCATATTAAATGTGGAGGAGAAAAAAAAAAGGACAGCTAGAAATGCTAAAAAGCAGAGCTGGAGAAATGGCTTAGTGGTTAAAAATGTCTTTCAAGCACCCTTATAGATAGGCAGCTCACAGCTGCCTTATAGGTAAGTCTAGCTCCAAAGGACCTGATGCCCTTTTCTGGGCTCTGATGGTACTGCACTCATGTGCAAAAGTCTCTCCCCACTACCCCCATCAACACAAACAAATAAATTATTTTTAAAAATAGCTATGAGTATTCACATAAAAATATTTAGTGTATATTATATAGAAATAACTCCAAAAATAAAAAGAAAAGATATATTAGTAGGGAAAAGTTCTACTTCAATTTTAAATTTTGCTGTCTTGTTAAACAGATCAAACCAGTTGGGAACCTGTGGTCCTTCTGTTTTAGCCTTCAAAGTATGGGCAGTACTGTGAGTATAGGTGCAAAGTCCTACCCAGATCAAACTAATGCAGGATGAGCTGTGTGTGTGTGTGTGAGACACCAGAGGTTGTTGATTATATTCATGACATTATTAGTGACATTGAAAATATACCTCATAATTCATTCATTCATAAATTTAAGTTCTATTCTGAGGATATATCATACAAAGCTACAGCCTTGAATCTTGTGAGCTCACAGAGTGTACTATACATAGGTTTTTTTTTAATTGTTGCTGTCCTGTTTTTATTTGTTTGTGTTTGTAGATGAAATTATTTGACATAAAATGTTGGAAAATAAATGTCCTCTTCACTGTCATGCTATCAATTGCTAGCTATTTATACCTTTAGATGCATAGAGGATTATCAGAATTCTTTTATTTATTTATTTATTTATTTATTTATTTATTTATTTATTTATTTAAGTGCACTGTAGCTGTCTTCAGACACTCCAGAAGAGAGCATCAGATTTCCTTATGGATGGTTGTGAGCCACCATGTGGTTGCTGGGATTTGAACTCAGGACCTTTGGAAGAGCAGTCAGCGCTCTTAACCACTGAGCCATCTCACCAGCCCCGATTCTCAGAATTCTAAATATAATTTTCATAGGACTGCATTAAAGTTCTAAAATAAGAAATACCTGCATAAGTCGGGCAGTGGTGGTGCACGTCTTTAATCCCAGCACTTGGGAGGCAGAGGCAGGTGGATTTCTGAGTTTGAGGCCAGCCTGGTCTACAGAGTGAGTTCCAGGACAGCCAGGGCTACACAGAGAAACCTGTCTCAAAAAAAAAAAAAAAAAAAAGAAAGAAAGAAAAAAAATAAAAATATAGTCTGTATATTCAGAATGTACTATATATATATATATATATATATATATATATATATTTATATTTTTTACTTTGAAGAGATGTGAGGGCTCATTAGTATTTATTTATATTTCCTTATTGTGCTTACTAGTTTTTACAGCAACATGACACAAACTAAAGTCGTCTGAGAAGAGGAACCTCCAAAGGAGGTGACATTTTCTAATTCAGTGAGTGATGGAGTGATTGTGGAGGGCCCTGTCCATTAGGGGCTACCCTGGGCTGGTAGTAATGGGTTCTGGAAGAAGACAGGCTAAGCAAGCCACGAGGAACAAGCCAGTAAGCATGTTCCTCCTTCATGGCCTCTTTGTCAGCTTCCATATACATCCCTGTGGGGCTGGTTTGAGTTCCATCCTAGGCTTCCCTTAGTGGACTGTGATTTGGGATAGGAACACTAAATAACCCCTTTCTTGCCCGAGTTGCTGTGGGGCAATATTTCATCACAGCAATATTCATTCTAACTAAGGCATGTACGTTATTGGGCTGGGATTCTAACTCATTGTGTAGCCCAGGCTGGCCTTGAATTCATGATCCTATCTCAATTTCCCAGTGCTAGAACAAACTAGCACACAATTATAAGCTGTATGTAGTTTCATTATACAGTCTCTGGTGTCTTTCTCAGGACCATTCCTAAGGATGATGGTCTTCTGGTACTGTCGTGCTGAGATCATAAAGATTACAGTATCGTCTTATGTGGAAAAATGATAAGACGACCAGTTAATAAGTTTTAAAAGTTGATGGTCTGGAACGTTTAAGGTAAAAATAATGTTTTGCCTACAAATGATGAGTTTTGTAGTTGTATCTCTTGTTTTTTAAAAAGTTTATTACTTACTTCTGTGTGGGACTGCAGGAGTTTATGTGCACCATGTGTATGTAGATACCCAGAGACCAGATCCTCTGAACTGGGGTTACAGATGAGTGTGGGTGCCTTGTGGGTACCGGGAACCTAAGCCAGGTCCTCCACGAGAGCTATCTTTCTAGCATTCTCTATGTTTTATATATTAATACATTGTCTGTAACATCCACAGTAATTATATAATAACAGTTTTCCTATAATGTTGAAGAGCTTGCTGACAGGAGACTAATATAGCTGTCTCCTGAGAGGCTCTGCCAGTGCCTGGCAAATACAGAAGTGGATGCTCACAGCCATCCATTAGACAGAGCACAGGGTCCCCAATGAAGGAGCTAGAGAAAGAACCCAAGGAGCTGAAGGGGTTTGCAACCCCATAGGAGGAACATCAATATGAACTAACCAGTACCCCCAGAGCTCCTTGGAACTAAACCACCAACCAAAGAAAACACATGGTGGGACTTGTGGCTCTAGCTGCATATGTAGCAGAGGATGGCCTAGTTGGTCATGAATGGAAGGAGAGGTTCTAGGTCCTGTGAAGGGTCTATGCCCCAGTATAGGGGAAAGCCAGGGATGCCAGGAATGGGAGTGAGGGGGTTGGGAAGCAGGGGGATGGGGAAGGGATAGGGGATTTTTGGAGGGGAAACTAGGAAAGGGGATAAGATTTGAAATGTAAATAAAGAAAATATCTAATTAAAAAAAGTAAAAAGAATAAATCCAAACAGACCTCCCATTAAATCCAATATTGATCTGTGTTTTAATATAGCAAGTCTTCATTAGGAATACATGATTCTATCCCTAGTTATCTCAGATAACTTACAGGAAGAAGTGCTAATCTCAGCAAAGGATATTTTAGCATTGAGGATAATACATTTTTCTTATTGTATCAACTAACAGTGATATAGTATAGTAACAGGAAATATGGAAAAACTCCTATTTGATCATGGTAGATAGGACTTTTATTACAGTGTTGGATTTGGTTAAAACTGTATTTGGGTTTCTAGATGGAAATCCATATAAGATTGGTGTATAGCTCCCTTTTTTGTTTTCTAGGACTCTGGCTTGTTTTTAAAAGCCTTGCTTAGAGTGAATTAGGGACATGGGTTGTCAATAGGTGTTGAAAAGTTCCTCAGAGCTGACACTGTTTATTATGGGACAGGAAAAGGCCACAGGCTGTGCACACAGAGGTGAGATAATGGCTTCTGCCTCACTTCACTGTCGGTCTCACTCAGCCTGAAGTGCTGTGTCTGGAGACTCCCAGCCAAGCATCATTTAAGGGCAGAGAATACTGAAGTTACTGTCAGACTGTCAACACTCGAGGAGATAATACCAAAGCCATGTTGAACTTCTATAGGGCTAATGTAGACTAAGAAACAAGACAGGTAAGAGAGCAACTGCAAGGTTTATCTCAAACACTGGCACTAGAGGCTCAAGAAGGTGATTCCAAGAATAGATGGCCATTCTAGGGCTCACACTCCCCCATGGTTTTGCTGCCATCAACAAAAGCTCACCTAGCCTTGTGTGACAGCACATGCTATAACCCCAAGACTCAGAAAGCTGAGGCAGGACGATAGCAAATTCTTTTCTCCTGAGAGTCTGAGGTAGAGAAAGATACATACATTTTCAAATTGACATCTTAGAATGAAGAGACAGCACATGCTCCTGTACTCGTGACTACTTGGAAGGTTGAGGCAGGAGAATCATTCAGTGCAGGAGTCACAGGCCAGCAGAATGGAGGGACACAATGAAGAACTGGCAAATTAAAACACAAAACAAAGGAAGCCACAAAACAGTCCTAGTTATGTCACCACAGGCATGGCAGGAGTTAAAGAAGGAAGCAGGGTAAAAAGATATGAGGAAAAGAACAATGGACAATTACCCTACTTCACAATAGATGCGATCTACGTATGTGTTGAAGAAGCCCAACAGACCCTCACACACACATACACAAAGCCCATTAGAAGATACAGAGGAATTCTAATTAGTTTCTCTTTTTAAACTACACATATGGGTGTGTGGATGTGTACATGGCAGTGCAGGTGTCTGCAGACACGCTTAATCTACTGTAAGCTGCCTAATAGAGATGGGGGATTGAACCCGGGTCCTCTGCAAGAGCAGCCAGGGCCATCTTGAGCCATCTTTCCAGCTGCATAGGCTTACTCTACTAGCTTTAGTTTGTAGCTGCACTGAGGATCGAACCCAAGGCACTGTGTAAGTTAGGCAAGAGCTGAACACTGAGCCACAGCCTCAGCCCAGGGCTGAACTTCTGAAGACCAAAAACAAGGAAAGAGTCTGGAAGGCAGAGAGGAGACAGGTGCAGATGGGCACATTCTGAAAGCTATCAGACTCTTATCAGAAAGGGCAGGATAAAAGGAAGCCATAGCATGTATATTTCAATGCTTTATTTTTTCCCCACACATACTTGTACATATTTGTGGGGTATCGAGTGATGCTTAGATATGGCAAAATTTTTTGAGTGCTGAGAGGCAAGAACTGTAGACTGTGAACTCACACCCAGCTGGAACATCCTCCAAGAATGAATGGCACATTGGGGGCTTCTCAGATAAAGAAAAATTAGGTGAGTTTACTCCCAGAATAGTTGTAGAAGAATGACTACAGAAGTTCTCCTGACACAAGGAAACCAAAGAAAGGAGCCCGGAGGGCCTGGGGGGTGGGGGGTGGAGAAGCCAGAGAGGCCAAGGTTAATAAAAACAAGCTTTCCTCTCATGCTTCAATTTCTAAATTATGTGTGACATCACTCGCTGATGCCATCCAAGTTTATATAAGGTAATTTAAAAGATAACTACATTAGAAATAGTGGAAGAAAGAACTATAGAGGAGAAAATATTACCAAAATTGGTGAATAATGAATAGTAGATAGAGAAAAAAATAGGTATTTATATTATAATACCCATAACTACAAAGAAATACAACATAAACATTGGATAAGCATACTGTATCTGCATGCCTAAATAACAAAGCTGCATAGTCATGGGTAATGTACACAGGACTGGAAGGAGGTGGAGGACATGGGTAATGTACGTAGGGCTGGGAGGAGGAGGATCATGGGTAATGTATACAGGGCTGGAGGGAGGAGGATCATGGGTAATGTACACAGGGCTGGAAGGAGGATCATGGGTAATGTACACAAGGCTGGAAGGAGGAGGAAGAGGGTCATGGGTAATGTACATAGGGGTGGAAGGAAGTGGAGGATCATAGGTAATGTATACAGGGGTGGAAGGAGGAGGATCATGGGTAATGTACACAGGACTGGAAGGAGGAGGATCATGAGTAATGTACACAGGGCTGGAAAGAGGTGGAGGAGGATCATGGGTAATGTACACAGGGCTGGAAAGGAAGTGGAGGATCATGGGTAATGTACACAGGTCTGAGAGGAGGAGGAGGAGGACCATGGGTAATGTACACAGGGCTGGAAAGGAGGTGGAGGATCATGGGTAATGTACACAGGGCTGAGAGGAGGAGGAGGAGGATCATGGGTAATGTACACAAGGCTGGAAGGCGGAGGAATGCACATGGCTTTTGCTGGAGAACCCATTTCAATAAGCCTCATGCAACATCTGGAACTCCCGCATTGCTGATGGGAACAGAAGATGATGGAGCCACTATGATGGTTAGGCAACTTTGTGAAATTAAACATACAGTCACAAATCAGGTGGCTGTTCAGAGCAATGTTACTTGAAACTGCCATGAACTGAAGACAACAATGTCCAAATGTCCTCCAACAGGTGAAACTTCCGTGGTCCATCAGTGTCATAGAATACCAGTCAACAGTGAAAAGGAAAACTGGGGTATGTGTCCCAGGGTTAAACCTATGGTTTAACACAAGCTTAACACGTGCCTCCCTCTCCCTAGCCATAAGAATTAATATATGGAAAACATAGATTTACCTCAAAGGCATTATGTTCAGCTATTAAAAAAACAAAAAGGAAGTATCAAAGGCCATATATGGCATGATCTAATTTATTTAACATCCTCAAAATAATAAAATTGTACAAATGCAGACTAGTTAAGTAGTTGCTATGGACTAGGACAGGTTGTAGGGAGGGAACTGAGTATTGTTATAAGGGGGAATATATGAACCTACACGTGTGAAAGATACTTGTGCTCCATAGCCCAGCGCCAACCTCATTTCACCCTGTCCACATAATTTAGATACTATGGGCTCCACAAAAGAACAACCTTTTATTTTGATCTCCAGACATCAGTTTTTAAATCTCGCAAGCTACATGGTATCCTTGAAAGCTTGAGGCTGGTGCTGAAGAGCTGAAGCCTCTGGATCCCAGCTCTGTCACTGAATGTGACACCTTGCAGAGGTGGCTAAGAGGGATCATCTCCCCATGTCAGCTCCCTGCATCAAAGATGATCCTTGTTGAGAAAAGTGAGACTCGCCTCCTGCAGTCCTTCCAGCCTGGGCTGGGCATGACTCCTTTGGAAAGTGATCCATAGCACCAATGACTGCTGTCAAACTTTACAGAGGAAGAGTTAATTAAAATTGAGGTCAGGGTACATAATTTGTAGTACATGCATCAAGAAAAACAGTACATTCATTAAACAAATGGTGTGGTAGGAGGTTTGTGGTATATTTGGAATAATAACATCTGGAAGGGTCATCTTTAGGGACTGAATTTCGTGCCTTCTTTTGACATATTCAGTTCCAGTACCCTCTTCATTTTGTCTTTTCTAGGCATTACACAAACTCTTCTAAGGACAGCCATGGCTCATCAGCAACACCAACAAGTGCACCACAGGATACAACTCATGTGCACCTTAGACCAGCAAGGGAAGGGGAACAGCAAAACATGATAGCCAATGGTGAACTGGGATGCCCTCTCTCTCTCTCTCTCTCTCTCTCTCTCTCTCTCTCTCTCTCTCTCTCTCTCTCCTTCCTTTCTTTCTTTCTCTTTCTTTCTTTCTCTATTTCTCTCTCTCTCTCTCTCTCTCTCTCTCTCTCTCTCTCTCTCTCTCTTTCTTTTTCTAGTTTTTTTTTTTTTTTTGAGATAGGGTTTCTGGCTGTTCTGGAACACACTTTGTAGACCAGGCTGGCCTTGAACTGGCTCTCTGCCTCTTGACTGTTGAGATTTATAGATTAAAGGTGAGTGCCAGTGAACTGCTATATATTTCAATGTTCAAATCCAATGGAAATAAAATAAATATCTAAACTAAAATGACTTTCTCCACTAAAGGCAACTTATATATTTTTAAATTGAGGTTAACATAGTATAAAACAAACAAACAAACATATGTTTATTTATTTTAAAAAGGCAGGGTATTATGAGGCCTAGGCTGGGTTGGTGTGTTACTATCTATGTAAGCAAGGATAGCCTTGAGCCTTCACACTCTGTACCATCATATAGAAAGTCTGGGCACTAAACTCCGGGATTTCTGTATTCCACACAAGTACACTACCAACTGAGTTGTATCCCTACCCCAAGGTTTATAACACACACACACACACACACACACACACACACACACACCCCTCTTCCACTAATAAATAAAAATAAAATCCCATGAGTATGTAACAAACTCACCACACAAACTCACCACACTAGCCCAGTTTGCCTCTGTCTCCATGAGTCCAGGATGGACCAAAGCACTGCCTCTGTTTAATTTTGTCCCAACTCTGAACCCACAAGGTGTAAGAGGCCTGTAGGTTTTCCTCTGGTGTCAGCACAGTCGCCACTTTTCCTGGCTTTGGTTTTCTACCCACACTCCACTTTGGTTTTATTGAAAACCTCACACATGAAACTAGGCTCCACCCAGGTTCGGCTGTGATCATTTGGTTTAAAAGAACTGCAGGCCTAACGGATGCCAAGTTCAGATTTGGGTTAAATACTTGGTTGGAAAAGCAAGCTGGAGCAAGGCAGTTTTCCAAAAAGCTGTGCCCTATGGTGGGCAGCTTTCAATAAATATTATTAAACACTACCCAACTCACTGTTTTATTCTCATGAGAAATGGGGGAAGAAAGAGATGGAGGGAAAGAACAGCTCCATTAAGAGCCATAGCTGAGCCAACAGTGGGACCAAATCTTCACAAAGCTTCAACTGCTCAGCTACGCCTTACAAACAGGACTTATGCTACCCAAAAATGTTACAGAGGCCTCCTCAGAAGCTTGGGTCAAGAAGTTTTAACTTACTTTTTATTATTTGTATTTATGTGTACACAGGTATGGGTATATGTATGTGTAATTGCAGTGCCCAAGGAGTCCAGAAGAAGAAGCTGGAACCCCTGTGGCTGAGTTACAGGTGATTGTAAGCCACCCAACAGGAGTGCTGGGACTCAAACCTGGGGCTTACAGAAGAGCAGTAAGTGTTCTGTACTGCTGAACCATCTCCTTAGATCTAAGGTGTAAGGTTTTGTTTTATTTCTTTATGCATAAAAGAAATACTTGCTTTCTCTTGAGCCTAAGAGTAGAAGAATAGTTTGGAGCACTTTAAACATCTGTTTTGAAGGTCATGGCGCTAACATGAATCCTAAGTTACCAAGACCTTAAATCAGTCCAATAACTCAAGTATGAGATTAAGTGCAGATCTGAAGGACACAGATCTCAGTAGCATCAAGGTTTCCTGAAGCTGCCACCACTGCTGCCACAGGGACCTTCCTTCTCACTAAATGTTTTCCTTTATTCAGTTACATAAAGTGGGAACATTCTAATGATTTGTATTTTTAAAATGTTTCTTTAAACAAAAGAAAAAATTTATGACTTGATTATTCCTTCTCAAAGTTCTGCCTATCTCAAACGTGGAATAAAGTCCTTAGCATCTGTTAGTGCAGATGTGTGGGCTGGGAGGTGGAGGGTGAGAGAGGACACCAAGCCCACCCATCTCCTGAAGTTTCTTCAGAAAAGACAAAACTTTCCAAGTGAAATAGTCATTTTGGTAAATGAAACCAGTTGTAAATTTAGACAAGTTTTCTTTCTTTCATTCCAAAGTATCACAAGAAAACATACCCTGTGCTTTAAAGGCCATAAAGCTCTGGCTTAGAACAGGGTCAACAAGAGCTGAAACCACTAATGTCATACTCTCACCAGCAAGAACAAAGGGCACTGACGCCTCGGCACCACTGGGACCCCCGCTCAGCAGCCCCGCCCAGGCAAAAACCATATGCCAAGAACATGCCAGGAACAGAGTTTTACAGCCCAGGGAAAAATCTGTCCATTTAGGGACCATAATAAACATCCAACATCCTCAAGAGACATAAAACAAGAATATCAAAATAGGAAGAGAGGCACTGGGAATGGAGAGAGGGATAAACAAGGCTGGGACAAAGGTAGACACAGAAGCACAAGCAGTGCATCCGGAGATCGGTCGCTGCTGCAGTCATCTTAATGGTGTCCTAGATTTTACTTGTTGTAGGATGAGAAAACTGTGTTTATCTTTAAAAACATGTATGACTTGAATCCAGTCTCCTCTGACTGGAAGACATATACAAATGACAAGGATTAACTCTGGCTCTGGGACAGAACTCCAGGATTAGCTGGGACAACAGTATAGTTCGTATTATACACATATGATGCATAAGAAATGGAAGACTATCACTGTGGGACCAACACTTAGTGAGCCCTTTAGGTGTTTGAACTGTGAACAAAAGCATTTAGATGTCATATTCCAATAATCATCACAACACAGGAGACAGACATTTAGTTATTTTAAAAAATATTTATTTTATATATGTATGCATGTATGTTTGTGCATGAACTTATTTCCACATGCATGCCTGGTGGCCCTCAGGCCACAAGAGGAGGTCAGAGCCTTTGAGACTGGAGTCACAGCAGTTGTCAACTGCCATTGTTTTGCATTCTTAAGAACTAAGATCCTGAACTTCATCAGGTATGAGAACAGGAATCAAACCTACACTTAATTACAGAAATCACACATTCTCAGGACAGATCTGACAATTCTAAAAGTGCATTCATCAACAATATTTTCAATGAAAACCTGTGTAAAGACATTCAGGGGAAATAAATTATACTGTTTTTGAATTCTCCTTTCAAAGGAGGTGGTATGATGCACTTACATGTTTCTGACTCATGGCTCCCCCTGAAGAACAGAACTAATAGCAGCGCCGTTAACTCATGGGATTTTATAAGGATGGTGGAAGTGGAGAGATGCTTGGCAAAACTTGGTATTGTTTGCTATTGTGAGCTATTTGCATAATTATCATGCATAATTTAATATGTAAATCAGAACTAAGACTTAGAAGCAAGGTACTAATATCTTATTTAGTAAGCCAGCCCAAATCATTTTTCAAGAACATGAAAAGATAATAAAAGCTTTAAAAAACTTTAAAAACCAAGCAATATTTTCCTTTTTAAAAGAACATCTACTAAGTTGCATATATCAATAGGTTCTTTTTGTTAGATTGTTTGTTTGTTGAGGCAGGGTTTCTCTGTGTAGTCCTGGCTGTCCTGGAACTCACTCTGTAGACCAACCTGGCCTTGACCTCCACCTGCCTCTGCCTCTCAAGTGATGGGATTAAAGGTGTGCATTTCCATGCCTGGCTTTGTTTGTTTGTTTTTTAAAGATAGAGTCTCCTGCATCCTGGGCTGGCCAGGAACTCACTATGAAGACAAGAATGACCTTGACCTTCTGAACCTTCTACTTGGACCATACACAGTTTCTTTAGTTCTGGGAATCAAGGCCATGGCTTTTTGTACTCTAGGGAACTGCTCTACAAACTCTACATCTGAGGCCGCAAGAGATTCTTCAACACAATTATCCTTGAAACTATATGTGTTAAAGCAAACTACAGTGGGATTGCACCAGCAGTAGCAATGACTGATGAAGGCATTACACAGAGCCCTTAGACTTATTAATAGTTTGAACACATCAACCAAGCAGTTAGCTTTCTGCAAACATAAAAAAGTGGAGAACTTAAAACTGACTAGGAGTTGCGAAACTTCAATGATCAGGAAATGGAAAATTAATACATTTGCGTCTTAGGTTTATTTTCAGTTTCTTTTGAGAGGGTATTGCTCTGTAGCCCATGCTGCTAGATAGACCAAGTTAGCCTTGAACTTAGAGAGCAATGTCTACCTCTGTTCGAAAATGATGAGATTAAACTCATACACACAACTCAGGTACACTTTCCTATCAGGTTTCTTTTTTAAGCTTATTGAAAAGCTAAGCATTATCACTTATTCTGAGGATGTGGTAGAAGAACAGGTCTGAATAGACACTACAACAAGACAAAAAGCAACCATCATTTTAACATGTGAAAACACAGGTCGAGAGGATGGGATCTGAAGAGCCTTTACACATTTCCAAGTGGCTAAGAGCTCTGCGATCTTTACAGTGATAAATATTGTAGGGGCTGGCAGTCCATGGGGACGCCCCACTCATACGCTATTCCACAATTGAGGAGCAAGGTGTCAGCTCCATTTAGGATCACTGTGCGTTTGGCTTTTTTGAAAGCTTTAACACATATTTTGAAAAAGCAATTAATAATTCTCAGGGAAGCAGCATTCCTTTGCCTCCTCCATTGCCCTCAGCACTGGCTAGAAAGAATGAGCTGGGAGCTTCAGACACCTTATTTCTTTTAGTTTGCATTCTCACACTGGGTGACAGAGAAGACATGTGACCTTGAGTGAGCACTACTTCAGTGGGAAATCTTTTCTGAGTGAAGAGCCCTTACATGTAAACGTGCTAACTGGAATTAGGAACTGTTCATAACTTAAAGGTCTCTCTGTGACCTGCATGTGAACCCAGGTGAGCCACTAATACAGGAGTCTGACATCATCAGGACTGTATTAGGGAGGTTTGTCAATGGCTGTCTGAGGTGATACTGCTACAACTTTTTCCTTCTAGGATATACATACTCACTATATAATAGTGACTATAAGTATACTGGGAGGCTAAGGCCATGAGAAGTTGGGTAACAAAAATGGTGTGTGGGGCTGGAGAGGTGGAGAGCAGTTAAAAGCACTGGATGCTTTTCCAGAGGACTCAGGTTGTATTTGCAGCATGGTACAGGCAGTTTACAACCCTCTGTTACTACAGTTCCAGGATCCAATGTCTTCTCTGGCTTCTTTGGGCATCTTCAGATATCAGACATTCATGATGTGCACAGACACACACTCAAGGAAAACATCCATTCACATGTAATAACAATAAGAGAATATTTTAAAGTGTGTGTGTGTAACACACACTTCCTAGGTGTAACACACACATACCCACACTCCCTGATTACTTCAGGAATACAAAATTGGCAGTCTTGATCAACACATTAGCCAAGATCCTAGAGGATGCAAGGAAGTCCCAGAAGCACACTAGTGAACAACCAATCCTACAGAACTACAGAACAGCAGACAACAGTCATTCATCTTGACCTTGGCTGCTTTTCTTTTCTTTTCTTTTCTTTTCTTTTCTTTTCTTTTCTTTTCTTTTCTTTTCTTTGTAAAACATAATAAAAAAAAATCTGTAAGCACTTAAATTTTTTTCAAATTTTGTTTTGCAAAAATACGACATGTATGTAGTCTAAAAGACTCCAAGGGAAGAAAAATTTCCACGTCTTGCTGCTGCACAGTAGTCTCGAGGTAAGTACTATTTGCATCAAATATAAAAATGTGGTTCCAATGTTCTATTTGGAAATGTTGAATTCATTACCCTTACTGTATTTTGGGAATTATTTAGGGGTCAACAGAACATAAAGAAGGTGATGATCCAGTTACTTTAATATTTGATAAGTGTTAAGAGGAGATGTTTAAGAAGAGAGGAAGAACCAAGGCAGCAGAGTAACAAGAGAGGCCGCAGAGCCTCCAACACCACAGCAAGTTCTCACTTAGGACCCGGCCCTTCTTTGTTTTTTGGGTTTTTTTTTGTTTTCTTTTGTTGTTGTTGTTGTTGTTCTTTCGAGACAAGAGTTTCTCAACCCTGGCTGTCCTAGAACTCACTCTGTAGACCAGGCTGGCCTCGACCTCAGAAATCAACCTGCCTCTGCCTCCCAAGTGCCCAGGCCTTCTCATGTTATAAAATCAGACATTTCAGATACAGGGGTGGTGGAGGTGGGTGTAAAGGGGTTTTCTGAGACCTCTGCATGCTGAGAAAAGCATGGGTAAAAGCAGTCTTTTCTTTGGCATGCACACAGTCTACATTTTAAATAATATGGTCTGGAGAAGATGTAAGTGGGGAACTGTGCTGAAATTTCAAGCTTAGCTTGAAGGTTTTGTGTCCACATCTATCTCTATGGAAATTTCTCTTTGAGACAGCATCCCCATGTTGTCCATCTGAGCTTGAGGAGCCAAGGAGACACCATCGTAATTTTCTTGGACAAGTCTTAACCATGAGCAACAGGTACTTTCCAGATTTGCCAAAGACTCCATACACCATACAAAACCCAACCACACCCTCTCTTGGTGTTGCCTAAAACAAAAGCATATGCTGATAAATATAATTTTGCAATTCTATTACTAATTCTGGAACGTTCTAATAGTTCTTTTTTTCTCTCTTTTCTTTTTGGTTTCTCTGTGTAGCCCTGGCTGCACTGGAACTCACTCTGTAGACCAGGCCGGCCTTGAACTCAGAAATCCACCTGCCTCTGCCTCCCAAGTGCTGGGATTAACGGCGTGTGCCACCACTGCCCAGCTTGAAATAGTAGTTCTTTAAATTCCCTCAAGGAAAGCTGAAGTCAAGTTAGCACAGCCAAAAAAGCTACATCAATTATTTTACTGTATGCTTGCTAGCTCTGACCACAGATCCTAGCAAGCAGAAGTGTGTTCGCGTCAATGAGGTACAAAGGTAAATCCAATCTGCTAGGGCACCACCGAGTACAGTGCTCTAAAACCTTAAGTTTTATTGTTGCTCGCAATAGGAAACAGTCTGGGTAAACATATGCAGATTTTTTTCTAACTTTAAAATTTGACTTATTTACTTTATGTTTACAAGTGTTTTCCCTACATGTGTATATGTATGTACCATATGTGTACCTAGTGTCTATGGAATTAAGAAGGTGTCAGATTCCCTAGAACTGTGAGCCACTATATGGTGCTGTGAACTGAAAACAGGCCTCTAAAGGAACAGCAAGAGCTTTTAATAGCCAAGCTACCTGTCCAGTCCCAACACATGCATTTTTAAAAGAATGATATAAAATCTAACTTGAAACATTCTGAACTTTTGTTGTACATGAAGGAACAATGACCATAGTAAAATGACAAGCCTAATTAATAAAGGAATATAAGCCAAGAAAGTTTTCCAGGCTTAGTCATATAATAGAACTAAAGACTCAGCATACAAACTTCTAACCACTTGATGGTAGAATGCCTCATGTGTGATTGGAAGTCAGTGGCTCTGCTAGAACAATCTTTGTTCTGTAGTGTGTAAAACATGTATGAAGAGATTTTTAGTCTCTTAGACTTTCTTGTTTATAAAAATTAGATTTATCATGTATTGCCAGATGTATGGAAGTGGGAGATAACTGTCCACTTTCACCATGTGTTCTCTGGGGATCAAACTCCGGCCTTTATCCACTGAACCATCTTGGTAGCCCAGAGAGAGCCCATTACAAAGCATGGCTTGCCCTTTGCCCAAGGTTGGATCCTAAGATTCTACAGAACAGAATCCATACCTGCACCTCCCTCTCCACCCACTTCTTTCTGCCTATACTCCACTATTTCATGAGGCGCAGTGATCTACAGCACGGTCCACAGAACAAGGAACCCCATCCTTATCCTTGTGGCTGCCCTTGGATCACACCACAGATTCCGATTTCTCAACTCACTTTCTCAGCGTGGTATTTGATGGTACAGAGAGTGCCAAATCTAAAGTATTATTAAAACCTCTACTCAAATCTAGGTATTTGGCTCAATGAAATTTGAAAACTTCACAACCACAAGCTGTTCATTAAGGTTATAACTTGTGCAAGAGTCAAGATGGTTTCAGAGCTGATGCATAAACTTCCTTCTGTACCCAATGTCCTGAAGGTACAATGTTCTAATCTCATCTAATCTTACACCGCCACACCAAAGCCTCTTAAATGTAATGAAGAACACAGAGACAAAGGTTCTTTTTTGTTTGGTTGGGTTTTTTTTTCTTTTTGTTTTTGTTTTTTTTTTTTTGTCTCCATGCACAACTGAGCCCCACAACTCTGAATGTGAGTGTGTGTGTGTGTGTGTGTGTGTGTGTGTGTGTGTGTGTGTGTGAATGCCCAAATAATTATAGGTTCAGGTCAAGAACTCCAGACCTCCAGACCATATTGCTTACATCTCCATGGAGGAAGGACCCTCCAGCATAGTTTTTATCCACCCTAACAGGGATGGCTTTTAAGTATCTGTGACACAAAGAATTTCATTCCTATAAGTGCCAGAACTAGAAAGCCAATGACCAGTCAGGCCTGTCAGTTGTTGCCCAAAGCAACAAGGACAAGATGGGAATTCATTGTTCTGGAATGTCATCTGCCAGCTGCGTTCACACATTTTCACCACCCGAATAGCTGATTCTCTTGGCTCCCACATGGCTCATTTCAGCACACACGGATTTGAAATGAATATTTGATCAAGTAGAACAGAAAGAGATTTAGACTTACTGAGGTGTCACCATAATGCACTTTTAAGTAATTCTAAGCACCAGGAGCAAGGTGTCTTAGGATTTATTCTTGGGATATTTGGGAAATGGACCTGTGATCTTAAATGAGGAAATTAAATGAGATAAGACATGTGAAGACACTGAATACAATGTTGAGCATCTTGCTGCCTATAAACTGCTTCCTGATAGTGTTTCCTTCTGTAGGCTGGTGAAGACCCTACAAACGTCTCACAAAGCCTTATCTATGAGACAGGAGTCTCATGCTGACAGGGAAAGTTGAAAAATCAGCTCCTCTTTCCAATGTCCAGTTTTATCAAAACTGAAAGCCATCACCCAAACCTGGGGAAAGAAAAAGACAGTTGGTTCACACCTGGGAAGAGAGAGTGGTGCATTCACACCTGGGGGGGGGGGAGAGAGAGAGACAGTGGTGCATTCATACCTGTGGGGGGAGAGAGAGACAGTGGTGCATTCATACCTGTGGGGGGAGAGAGAGACAGTGGTGCATTCACACCTGTGGGGGGAGAGAGAGACAGTGGTGCATTCACACCTGTGGGGGAAGAGACAGTGGTGTATTCACACCTGGGGAAAGAGACAGGTGGATTCACTTTTCTTTCTAGCAACCGCTCTCAGAATTGTGCGTTTGCAGCCCTTCATATATTTCTTTTTACCTTATAAAAGCCCCTCCCTAACGTGTCTGCAAGACTTAGATGGCTACTGGCAACCACAAACCTGCTGGTGAAGCTGCTCCATTTCTGGTCTACTCTCTTCATCGTTTTGCTAAGTTTTGACCTGTTTTTGAAGGCATGGTTCTTTCAGCGACCTTGGTATGCGACCTTCAATTATTATTTTCTTGATTTCTGAGACGTGGTGTTTCAGTTACTTTTCTCTTTCTGCATGGAGACACCATGATCAAGGCAACTTATAAAATAAAGCAATTAATTGGGGGGCTTGATTACTGCTTCTGAGGGTTAATCAGTGACCATCGTGGCGGGAGGCATTGCACCAGGCATGAATGGAGCTAGAGCAGGTAGCTAAGGTCTACATCTTTTTTTTTGGGGGGGGGGGGGAGTCAAGATAGGGTTTCTCTGTATAGCCCTGGCTGTCCTGGAACTCACTCTGTAGACCAGGCTGACCTCAAACTAAGAAATCCGCCTGCCTCTGCCTCCCAAGTGCTGAGATTAAAGGCGTGTGCCACCACTGCCTGGCGATCTTATTCACAAGTTGGAGGCAGGGAACAATGGGACTGGGACTGGTGTAGGCTTTTGAAACTGACATACCTCCTCCAACAAAGCCATACCTCCTAATCTTCCTGAAACAGTTTCTCCAGCTAGGGACCAAGCATCCAAATCTATGAGGCTATGAGGGCCAATCTCATCCAAACCATCACACAAGGACTCATGTAGACAGGACTGGCCTGGAACTCCTAATCACCCTGCCTCAGCCTCCCGAGTCATAGTCATGCCTGGCTCAATGAACTATCTCTTGTAACATAGTTTATACTTTTGACTCACAAAATATCACTTCATATCTTTTTCAAATTTCATCCATTTTCTTCAGAGAAAATTTTATTATAAATATAATACAGGGCTGGTGAGATGACTCAGTGGGTAAGAGCACCCGACTGCTCTTCCGAAGGTCTGAAGTTCAAATCCCAGCAACCACATGGTGGCTCATAACCATCCGTAACAAGATCTGACACGCTCTTCTGGAGTGTCTGAAGACAGCTACAGTGTACTTACATGTAATAAATAAATCTTTAAAAAAAATACAAAGACCCTCTAACTAAGATCATATTTAATAGTAAAATGTTAATTCTTCACCCTAGGACTTGGACAATCATGCTAAATGACGCTATTTTGGTTCAGCAGATTCATGGAAATCCAAGCAAGTGTGATAAGGACAAATAGAAATAATGGGGAGAAAGAAAATCATCTTTACACAGTGACAACTATAAAAATTCTAGTGTTATTAAAAACATTTAGGTTTCTGGATATAACTAAAACATATAAAAAGTACTTCATTCTAGATAATGAAGACTGAAAATAAAATATGCTAACATGTTAGCATCAGGGACATTAATAAATAAGTTTTATTAATGATATAGAAACATATCAGGTAACAGGGAGATTGAAGGAGGTCTAAAAAAGGCATAGCTCTGAGGGGCTGGAGACATGGCTCAGTGGTTAATTAAGAGCACTGGCTGCTATGCATTTAACAATCTGACTTCTTTCAGAGACACAGGTACAGGCTCAGGGACCCTTCCTGTCTTGGCCTCCTACACTGTTGTAACTACAGCGTGTCTGGCTACATTCAGTATCTTTTTTTTGTTTTGTTTTGTTTTGTTTTGTTGTTTTTTTGTTTGTTTGTTTGTTTTTCGAGAAAGGGTTTCTCTGTATAGTCCTGGCTGTCCTGGAACTCACTCTGTAGACCAGGCTGGCCTCGAACTCAGAAATTCACCTGCCTCTGCCTCCCAAGTGCTGGGATTAAAGGCATGCGCCACCACGCCCGGCTACATTCAACATCTTAAAGATGGCAGCTCTCCAAAAGTACAGACATGATGAAACCTCAAGCAAATGTCATCTGAATTTCAGGTCCAGTATTCAGTGTGTGTGTGGGAACTCATACATAGCAGTGATTTACAATCAGTTTTTGTCAGAATTCCTTTGTATTGATCCACACACCACCCATAGAAGTTTCATTTATGTACCTTACACCAGTCAGCATTTAAAATACTTATGTAATATTTAATCTTAAGGTTAATAAAATCTTTTATGACACTTTTAAAAAAATTTTTTTTTGGTTTTTCGAGGCAGGCAGGGTTTCTCTGTGTAGCCCTGGCTGTCTTGGAACTCTCTCTGTAGACCAGGCTGGCCTCAAACTCAGAAATCTGCCTGCTTCTGCCTCCCAAGTTCTTTAATCCTCCAAGTGGATTAAAGGTGGGGGCCACCAATGTCTGGCATGACAGTTATTTTTATGTAGCTAGGGCTGACCCTGAATTTACAATTCTCCAACCTCAGCCTCCTTATGGCTAAGACTACAGATACATGCCGCTACACATAGCTAAAATTCTTATAGATTAAAACAGCCTTTGGTTGAACCATGTCAAGAAAAGTTGGCTGCACTCAGGCCTGCGATGGAAAGAACAGATCACTAACAGCATCTTAACTGTGGGATGATCTATGGATGTGAAGCTGACACCTTAGCTCCAGTCACTTTTCCTTCCTTATAACATTAAATTCTTTGGGAAGAAATACATAAAAACCTACTACAGCACAACATGAATTTGATCATTTGAAAAGAGCTGCATCTTTCATAACAATGTATGCTTTACTATATGATCTGAGAAATTATACTGGTTAATATCACACATTTAACTAGAAATCTCCTCAAGTATTGGGTCCAAAAGGGAGGACAGTAAGATACAAGGTTCTCAGTTTTCTAATTTTCAGTAGAAAGGTTTAATTTGATTTTTAAAATTATTATGATTATGATTAATCATTTTTCTCAAAGTGAAAGAAACATATTTTTTTTTTTTTTAAATCACCAGCCAGGCATGGTGGCACACGCCTTTAATCCCAGCACTTGGGAGGCAGAGGCAGGTGGATTTCTGAGTTCAAGGCCAGCCTGGTTTACAGAGTGAGTTCTAGGACAGCCAGGACTACACAGAGAAACCCTGTCTTGAAAAACAAAACAAAACAAAACATCACCAAAATACTAATTTACTGTTAACTGGTCTTTCAAGGAGAATTGTATTCTTCAAAAACACTTGCTAAGTCCAAATACAACTCTAATAATTAAATTATTATAGTAGTTTCTATCAGTGCAATAGCTAGGTGCATTCATTCTTGCATTAACTAGTGATAAACATACAAGGATCTCAAATCATTAACCAAAATGCTTTAAGTATATGTGTGAAATGATTCAATTACAACAAGTTCCAAAAAGGCAAAGCTAATTATGGTGCATTAGAGTCAGTACTGACTGAGGTAGGACATGGTAACTCCTTTATTGATAGAAATATTCTGTTGGTCTGAATGGTCTTTATATGATTGTAAAGATTCACTGGGCTGTATGATTAGCATATGTATAAAGTAGCAAATTGTACAGTAAATTTAAAAATGCCTCTAAGTTGACCCAAAGCAAGTCACATTTCCAAGCTGAAACAGACTGAATAAACCTAGCTCAGTTCTTCTTTTAATAAAGGACACTTTAACAAGGGTTTTGTTCATTTATTTGCCACTGGGTCTTGCTAGCTGTTCAGGATCCCCTCATATTCATGGGCTCAAGCAATCCTCCTGCTTTACTGTCACAGGGAGCTGTGGGGACACACACCTCAGAAGTGCTTTAATTCTGAAATCACTTATTTATAGGTAGAGCTGTGAAAGGAGTCCCAGCCGTCCTTGTTCTTGGCACCACAAGCTTCCAGAACTAGTCTTTTCTCAGGAACAACCATTTTCATTTTGATTATTTCCTTTAGCCTTTTCTGTGGCCATTCTCAAGCACATGCAGTAGATTATCAGGAGACCAGGTTCCAGCGTGTTGCCTTGGACACAACTGAGAACAGCATCACACTAACAATTTAACACTCATGTCACTGAACAGTCTCATTATTGGGGTGGCACTACTGCCTCAGGCTTCCAACTCCATGAACATTCCAACCTCATTCTTTCCTTAGGCTCAAACAGAGGTTTATATTTTGTTTTTGTTTAACCTATTCTCTAAAACTTACTTTTAAATTTTATACAGATGATAGTGTTCAAACAATGAGAGCAGATATATTGCCCATACTTGAGCATCTCTGATTTAAAACGCTAGTCTTAATAACTGAGTTTGGTACTTTCCTCCTCAGAAGGGCTGCTCACAGGTCAGCACTGAGCCTTCTCATTTCACCTTAATTCTCATTTCTCCTTAATCCTCTTATTGTTCCAACACAAGCTTTGAAGACCTAAGAGACAAGCCTAAAGTTTTCGTCACTTTATAATCACTCGCAATGTCTGGAACTTGCAAACCTTATCATTTTTTCAAAAAAAAAACTACCTTTGTATTTCTAAAGAACATTATATATTTTATATTTGGGAAATCACCTTAGGAAATTACTGGAATACATCTCTTAGAAGTAAAGAGAATCCAAAGTCTGTGTAGGAATTCTCATTTTCCACTTGAGAGCTCAGAGAACAAGAAGCTAGGTAGAAAAGATAACTTATTGAAGATTTGAGCATGAATATAAAAATCCCAGCTTCTCAGCTGCAGTTTTGTAACCACTGACCCACACTGCTGCACCAGGTAGATCTTCTTGTCAGCACCTTAGATGGTTTAGGATTATGATGGCTAAAAAGGTATACCTCTGATCCGAATGGCAACTGTGGATCAATTTACAAGCTCTGTCTCCTCTGAATGCAGATCCAGAATATCTGTCCTTTAATCTCAGTCCTTTGAATTTTTTGTTGGTAAGCATCAACCTCTAGGCAGACTAGGACACAATGTGACCTGGATCTCCAGAGGCTCTTCAATTTAATTATGCAAATCAAGAAACTACGACACCACTGTCTTTAAAGTAAGATGGACAAACCAAAGAACAAACAAGCGCATGTCTGTGCTCCCTGCATTGGGAGGGCTACAGCAGGACTGCTGGCTCTACATGGGAAGACTGTAGGAGGGGGGAACGGAGAAGCTAAATTCAAATGAGACACCAATTAAAATAATAGGTATAAACAATGAGAAAAGTGGGGTATTAAAAGTGTAAAAATTTATAGAGAAAATGTGAAGAAATTAACCTAAGGTTTTGCTCAAGAATATTATTTATGATTTAAAACCACAGTTTCTTAAATTATTTGGGTGTGTGTGAATATGAGCAATCAGGGCAGACCTATCTGCAATTGGGTGGTTTGTGCCATAGGGTAAAAGTGCAGAGACTTTGCTCCATAATGGTGCTCTTAAGATGGAAACAGCTCACAACCAAACACAATGTCTGCTATCAGTCACCCGTGGCCCCGGTGAGAAGCTAACATGCACATGCGTGCAGAGACAGGGTTCCCTGTGCTTAAACCATGGAAGTTCACAGGCTTTGTGTGTGTGTGTGTGTGTGTGTGTGTGTGTGTGTTCTACATGAAGGAATGGAATGGCAATAAGTACGTGGCAAATTGTGAAAGAAAGCTCTTAAGCAAATTGGAATAACATCCAGCTTATCTCTTTTGGTATCAACATACTGTCCTTTATGTGGTGCCACATCACACACAGACAGCCAAAATAAAAATTTCACATACAAGGTTTAAGAATCTTCCCCCTTTATTACTTTACTTTGTGTGTATGAGGTTTTGGCTGCCTGCATGTCTATGAACCCCATCTGTGCAGTGTTCACAGAGGCCTGAAGAGAACACTAGATCCCTTGGTACTCGACTGACAGATGGTTGTGAGATGTCATGTGAGTGCTGCAAACTCAACCCATGTCCTCAGGAAGAGCAGTAAGGGCTCCTAAGAGAAGAGACATCTTTCCAGCTCCCAATTACAAGGTTTAAAAAAGGTATTTTCACTTTGAAATTTACTGTCAGAAAAGTGTGTGCGATATTAAAGTTCATTTTACTATCTTTGTAAGGTTTTTATATAAAAAGGATCCCCACCACAGAGTTAGATAGAGAAGGTTCTGTCCCAGAAACTGAAGGCCAGCTCTAACACATGCCATAGGAGAAATGTAAATACATCCCGTGAAGCAGTATAAAATGGAAGAAGGAAATGCAGAGCAATGAAGTCTAAAGGAGGAGCTCCCATGCTGCGGATTTTCTGTACGTAACAGTTCACCAAACTTCAAAACACAACTCAAATGTGTGGGCTACATTGAAATCTGCACTTCCTGGTTCAGGGACAATTTCAACAAATTTATTGCCTTAAAAAAAATGATGGCCGGGCTCTTCATCTTCAGCATCGTCTTCTTGCACATGAAGGAGAAGGAAAAGTCTGACTGAGCCAGAACCTGGGATCCACACAGCACAGCCAAGGCCATCACGAATGGATTGGTCGGGTTCTGTTTTATTTTGTATAGGCCATGGGAAAATGGCACAGCCTTACGTCAGAGGGCGAGGACTATGGGGTGGGGGGCAGGGAACTTTTTTTTTTTCTGTAAGTTTTCCAAGTTTGAATCACTCTGTGGCAATTTTTGTATGTGCAGCCACCCCCATTTCTAAAATAAAGAGAATCACTGCCCTAAAAAAAAAAAAAGGATTAAAAAAATTAAAGTATTTGGGCTGGAGAGATGGCTCAGCAGTTAAGAGCACCAACTGCTCTTCCAGAGATCTTGAGTTCAATTCCCAGCAACCACATGGTGGCTCACAACTATTTGTAATGGGATCTGATGTCCTCTTCTGGTGTGTCTGAAGACAGCAACAGTGTCATGAACATAAATAAATCTTTTCTTTTTAAAAATAGGATCTATTCAAATTTACTCATAAATATCTTTCCACAAAGAACTATAATCAGTTAGTCTCACTGTGTTAATCATTTGCAGGACAGTAGTTCTGTTAACAGCAGTGCTCTGATTCAAGAAGATGGAGGCTGGATACAGAATATTATATACTCAACCAAAGTAATGAGCAACACAGACTCTTATCAAAAGGGGCCGAACCATGTGAGGTGTCCCAGGAGAATAACACAGAAATCTGATTCCCCACGGCTAAGGTCTCTTTGCTCACTGTCCTGCTGGTTCATGAAGGAAACAGATTTCAAAAGGAAAAATGGGCCGAGAATAAAAACGGGGCTTAGGCACGAAAAGATTGCAATTTCAGAGGGTCAAGGCCGCAGAACAACAACCCACAAACTCTCAGGCTTTGACAGTGGCAGAAGCAGATCGAGTGTGAAAACGTACTACTCAGTGCTGCTCAAAAATCAACCTATTCTGTTTTTGCTACATAAACAAACAAACAAACAAACAACAATACCTAATACAATGTATTACATGGTTCACTGAACTTTTTCTGTATTCATGAAACAACTTAACCTAGAGCAAAAATTATTTTATGATCAACATAATATGTATTATTACCTCAGGTTATCATATCAAATATGCCTAACACAAGGTAATCACTTTATCAACACATATTACAAGTACCTAATAGTTTGAGTGCAAAATTAATAATATTGTAGAGTTTAAGAATATAATAAAGGCCTAATAAGGCCTCATCTTGTTTTTTAAAGATTTATTTATTTATTTTATGTATATAAACATCTATACACTGTAGCTGTACAGATGGTTGTGAGCCTTCATGTGGTTGTTGGGAATTGAATTTAGGACCTCTGCTCATTCCGGTCAACTCTGCTTCCTCAGTCCCTGCTCACTCTGGCCCAAAGATTTATTTATTATTATAAATAAGTACACTGCAGCTGTATTTAGACACACCAGAAGATGGCATCAGATCTCACTATGGGTGGTTGTGAGCCACCATGTGGTTGCTGGGATTTGAACTCAGGACCTTCAGAAGAGCAGTCAGTACTCTTACCCGCTAAGCCACCTCACCAGCCCATAAGGCCTCATCTTAACCAGCACTCTCTGTTAGCACTGGAAGATCAAGGCTACCCAAATGTTTGTTCCTTACTGATCTCCAAAGTCCGATTTGATGATCTGATGCAGAAACGCCAGTATGGCTCTTACTCACCTCCCTGCCTGTTGCATGCGACAGCCATATTTTTAACTTAGAGCAGAAAAACAAGAATGAACTTTCTAATAGAAAACCCTACATTAAAGTTAAGGTATAAACCTGGATATAGACAGTTTGATAAGATCTAACGTACAATCAATGAACCCAAATGAACAAATAGCATTAGAAAACAGGCAACGCCTGTGCATGCTGAGCTAGAGTCAAGCAGCAGTTTTTAACGATTCCCTCTCTCTTTCAGTTTAAGCCTCAATCAAATCAGCCATTTGTGGGGATTTTGAAACCACCAAAAGATTAAAATTTGCTCTAATTCAACCCTTTTGACTACTGTAGAATTACTGATGAATGCACTTGTGGGAGACTTGGGACACACCCCTCCTGTGAGATCTTTAGACGTTCCCCACCACAGCAATGTTCTCCCTTTCTAACTGATCTTAGACACACAAAAGCTCATTACCACAAACAACCCAGGGATTCACCAGGCTTTGCTGAGAACACCTCTATAATTCAAAGGATGCAACTGTCACCAAAAAAATCAGAAATTAATGCAACACATGCACAGGCTGATTGCAAGGCTAGGAAATGAATAACTGTACTAGATATAGCAGGGTTAAGCTGATGAATTTCTAGGCTTCACGATCTCCACAATGAAACTAGCTAAGACAGCATTTGGACTGTCTCCACTGCCACACATCAGGCACGCTGATACTGCACAGGTTGAGTCAATTGAATCCATACACTGTATTTACGCTCTCTGTCGAGGTTGCTGCTTGACATTCCAAGTGATCAAAGGCAAACAGTCGTCAACCCCGTAGCCTTCGGTACCATGTTCATTACATTTAATCAAGGGCCAGTTCCACGGCCCACCCCCCACTCATAGACACCAGGAATGTTTGAGTGCCCAGCAGTTTTCAGTAGCAAACAGAGGCACACTGCTGTAAAAAGACATAGAAAACTCCAAACAACAAAACAAAGGAGGAAAGAAAATAAGCATCATCCTCTATAATGTGTAAGAAAATAAATTTCAAGAGCAAAGAAATGCTGTGTAAGCATCCTACCTGAGGCAGCATCGGTCACTGTGGAAACTCCCCTCCGATCAGAGACAGCACGGGATGACCCTGGCATGCTGACTGGGTCAGAGCGGACAGGCTGGATCCTGCAATGCAATTTAATTTAGTTCACATATGTTACTGGCAAGGAAACTAACAGACCTTAAATCATGAATGCTGGTATGGCTCAATCCATTAAAGAACCATACCTTTTAATAACAGACAGAAAAAGGAGCCTCAGTCCCAAACTCACACACAAAAGTAAAGCGGCAAGAGCTTGCCATTCTCCTGCCCACCCCACTCCAACCTATTGTTAACTCGTGGTGTTTGGTGGCTTAAGAAAGGAGTTGAAAAGTTAAAACCGAAGTAAAAAAAAGTAATAGAACTGAAAAAGAAGCAAGATAATTTACAGTGAATATTTTCCAAAGCACACATGCAAACAGCTCTGACACTCTTCAGTTTCATGAACAACATCAGAGAGAACAGCAAAAATTCAGGAGTGTGTGTGTGTGTGTGTGTGTGTGTGTGTGGTCTCTTTATGTAGTGTAGCCCTATCCTGGAACTCAACGTAGACCAGGCTGGCCTCAAACTCATTGAGATTATCCTGACTCTGCCTCCCCCAGGGGTTGGGATTAAAGATGTGCACAACCACATTCTGCCATAATTTTAAAACTCTGAGATACCACCCCCCATCATCACTGATAGCACTTTATTTGGAAGGATAAGACAGGATAACAGGTTGTGTTGTGCCTGTTATCACAGAGGTCAGACCATGCAGCTATTAAATAACTTCCTTAAAATTATCAATAATAATGTAATAATCAACTTGGACCTCAGCAAACTGACTTATTAAACACAATATCAAAAGGCTATCAAAAGAAAGATAATATATAAATGCTGAGTCTCCAGAGGCTTCAGAACAAATACTATTAAGATAATAACTACAATTGAAAGGTCTGCGCACCAGGCAATGTAGAGGAATAATGCATGTATGTACTTCTGGCAATCACACGGTGAGGGTTTACTGCATATATGCATAGTGCTATTTTACAAGCAACAGAATGAAATGTAAAACACGAAGAAAAGAGATGATAGACTGTGGTGAATCAGATCACACTACACAGTGGCAATATACTGTTCACAACAACAGAGTCATCACAGGACAATTTCACACCTAGGAATCCATTACTGCTCACATTAGATGGGCTTCTCTTAGAGGCAAGGCAGGATCTGATCTGTTCTGCTATGCAGACCAGACTGGGCTTGAGAAATCTACTGCATTTCTGCTGCGATTAAATGTAACTCTACCTTTAGAATTAGAAGTAAACGCGCAATTACACCCAGCACAACACCAACCTTAATGGTATATGAAGCAAAGGATGGTGTAATGAACATGAAGAATGTATTGTGATTTTTAAAAAATGGACGTCATAGTTTTAAACAAACAGTGAAGCCAATGTCCTGCCATGTGACCAGAGGCCAGAAGGACTGAAAGCACACATGATATCCACGGTGCCCACAGGGGACAGAGTCTCAAATTCCCAGATATACTGTGGGATATAAATGGCATAACTCAATGAACATATGTTCTGGGAGAAAAGAGAAGTGAAGAATAAGCCTAGGCCAGGTGAACTATATCACATCCCAAATCTCAGCATTCAACAGGAGGCTGAGGCAGGAGGACATCCACAAGTTCAAAACCATGTGGACTACACAGTGAATTCCAAGATAACCTGGGCTACAGAATCAGTCTCTAAACAAACAGGCACATAAAAATTTTAAAATTAAGAAGACACCCTGGATTCTGACTTCAGCAGCAGCTCTGAGTGGTTAGTGAAGGCAAGACAGCCGGGGAATGAGAGAAAGAGCTAATGCTCAGACATTTAAGTGGCCAATGCTCTGGAGACCACCAGAAGGAAAGTCAGGAGGGCTTTTATGTCTCCACCCCTCTAGACATGGATCCCATTTAAATTTTTGAGAGTCTAATTTAATTTAGCCTGGCAACAATTTTGTTTGTTTTGTTTTGAGAAAGGGTCTCTAGCACAAAGTCCTGCTAGCATCGAACTCACAGAGATTCAGGTGACTCAGTTCCCCGTGTTTGAATTGAAGCTATGTGCCATCACAGCTAGCTTAGCTTTATTATTTTTAAAAGCTGTTACTGCTGTTGACAAAGATAAAGCCATTTTGTCATGTGGCTGGAATATAATTTCCTATAATTTCATTGTAAAAGATACACAAGGAAGGTCAGAAGGCTATTTTAAAGCAAACTCTCGATGTGTAACAGGTATTTTTAAATTGTGCACAGGATGTTCTTATGCCTTGTACTCACAAACCACCAGTCAGACTGCTGAGACTAAAGATGTGGGCAACTACACCAAGTCAAAGCTTATTAACTGACTGGTAACTCTGCGGACGGAGACACAGACTGCACTCATTTAAGGTAACCCACTACCACCTAGCCATATTCCACTCTGATTTGAACAGGAAGATAAGTAGATATTGTATTACATTAAAATAAGCCCCTCAGCACATTCACACATATGCACAAAGCATAAATTGGCTGGCTTTTTAAAGTGTTCCATTTAAGAACTAAAATATGTGTTGCACTGATCAGCTCCTAATCGATGACAACAAATGACAGGTAACATGGAGTCAGCAACAGGACACTGTGTCAAAAGGAGAAGTGTGAATACTGAGAGGACACTCATCTCAAAGGAAGACTTGAAGCCTGTCTTGCATGCAACTTCCTGTTTCCCCTCTCCTACCTGAGGCTGTTAAGATCTAGATCATCCGTATCAAAGTCCAAGAGCGGCTGTGGTGTGTCGCTAGGTCCGTGCGATTGTAACACAGAAGAACTAGTTGATATGACCGTGGTCTGGCCTGAGGTTTGGATGGTTTTGAAATGGAATTGTGGGCCCATCCACAGGCGCCTGTGGGGTCCGGTGTGTGTCACAATTTCAACCTGAAAAAGAGACACAGTCATGGTTTCAAGGTACTATGGCCTTAACACCCACTTTCCATCTGAGTGAAATAAAGGCAGCCAGAGCGCCCAGAGCAAAATACAATCAACATTACGGCCTACATGGGCATTTCTGAAATCTTTTGACTGGATTTCATGGACATTAAGAATAAACTGTAGGAGGCTTGAGAGATGGCTCAGTGGTTTAGAGCATGCACTGTTCTTGCAGAGGACTTCAGTTAGTTCCCGATACCCACAATGGGTGCCTTGCAATGGCTTATGGCGCAAATTCTAGATGACACAGAACTCTTTCTGAATTCTCAAGTACATAACCCCATACACAAGCATATTAAATTAAATTATTTAAAATTAAATCTTAAAATAATCAAACTGTTCCCACAAGAGCCATATATAGTAGGACAAAAGCCCCAATACCAGGGATGAGAAGCCTTTTGAATTCTTGGTCAGCATTCTCCAGGAGACTCACAAAACATTATAGACTATGGCTATTGCCCTGGTATGTGATCAGATGTGAAAGGAAGACACCATGTACTTCAGACACAGAACCCACAGGGTCTGAGCTTGATTTGACCTTAAGGTGAGTACCCCGAGGACCAGCTTTCCTGCACCAAATTTGTCACGTGAGCTCCCAGCTATGCAAACCAGCTATGACATTTATGAACCACAACAATGACCAGCATGTTACAAAACATTAAGGGCACACTAGTGGCACCTTTGCCTTGGTGGTAAGCAACAGCTTGCTAATTGGACCAAGACCTGCTTAAAAAGGAACATCATTCCTGGTACTGAAAGCCCAGCCAACCATCTGGGACTACACCAGGCATACAATTGTGAGGACAACCTACAGCCTCCACTTTTACTAGGCCAGCACAATCCCTAGCTAATAGTTTCAATATTTATCATTATACCTACAGGTAGGTTACTTCTCAACTTTCATCAAGGAAACTTCTCTTTGCAACAGAAGAAAGACCGTTACAGAAAGCTATAAAATATCAAAATGCAGAGTTGTAGAGTCCAGTCCCAATGAATATATATCTACAATAAAGGCTCAGGGATGATTATGGAAGAGGAAACTGAATGATTCTAAGAGCCAGAGGTACAGGAAGTTTGCTGTGAGATTGTGTCTTCTACAAAGTGTATGCCCATGAAGTCTCACCAATATGGCTGCCTAACATAACCTAGACAAGGATAACACCAACAGACAAGGTAGTATGGAAAGGGGAGTATTCAGAAAGCCTCAACTCTACACAAAACCCTACAAGCAACTAAGGACTACAGAGGGGGAGAAATAGTCTTTCCTAAGGAAGAGCACACAAATGACCGCCCAATACTAAATGGTCAGCCTGGAAAACATACAAGTAACATTATGCAGATTGAGCAGGCTGCATTCATACTCTTGTGAATAAACATACACCACCAACACCAACACCAACAATTAAAGAGAAAGAGGCCATGGAGTTTAAAGACAATGGAAGGTGGGGGACTTGTACAAAGGAAGGTTTGAAAGGAGGGAAGAGAAAGGGAAAATAATGTAATTATATTATTATCTCAAGAAAAATTTAACCCCAAATTGTAGAAATATAAACACATTAACATACCCACAATATACACAACCACACCATGTATCCCAAACCACCAAAATCCCGAGAGGAAAAGGAGCTATAGATTTGAAAGTGCGGGTTGTCTGTCTCATGGAACTACTATGAGGTCCTTAGGGACTGACAAATTTGTAGATTTAGCTAAGTCAGTAGTTACCCCATGTGGGCATGCAGTGACAGTGACTAAAAGCAATCCTTTCAAGTTCTTGAAAACTGTGCAGTTATTTTTGGCTCTCCAATGCTAAGGTAAGGAATCCAATAATTCCACATATGAAGCTGCTTTCCATGTATAATACTGCAATATATTGATGTTGCTTTCAATTATTCTTATATCTAATTTTATGTAAGTTTTATTTATGTGTATGGATCTGTGTGAGGACAAGTCACATGTGTGAACGTGCCTAGGGAGGGCAAAAGATAGCACAGGATCCCTAGGAACACAGTTACAGGCAGCTGTGAGCCAGCTGATGTGGGAGCTGGGGACTCAGGTCCTCTGGAAGAGTCAGTGCTCTTAACCACTAAGCTGTCTCTCCATCCCTCACATCTATTTTTACATAAAGGAGTTGTTATGTTTTCTCTCATGTAACCGACACTTGATCAAAATGTTTTCTCAACTGTCATAAACATTGACACAGGGATCTACACACAGTAAAACAGCAATGCAAACTTATAAGCATCCCGCTCCATGTAAAGGGTGGGGGAGTTGCTAGGATTATACTCAATAGTGTGAGAAAAAAAGCAAATTGAAGACGGGGCGGGTGGGGGGGGGACCCAAATATCATTACAAATGATCTTTGGAATAACAGTTTAAATAAATCTTCAGGAAAAATCAACCGACGATACTTCTACCAGACTTGACAGCGCTGTATTCACCTCTGTGAAAAGGCTTTATGAAGTGGCTTCCCACATTCCTTGAGTGTCCTGATTGTTTATATTTAATTAAGTTTCTCAGATTATGACAATTGAGTCTGAACAAAAACACAACTGACAAGGTTTGGAATGCGGTTGTGTGCAAGGCTGAGAGGATGCAGGCTCCCAATCTAATGTCGGGAAAGACAACACAGATCAAGGACAGTGATTTCCGTTTCTGGGAGTTGCATTCAGCAATGTAAATTAGGCCACAGATAAAGAACTGTGTGTATTTTAAGCTCCAAACCATGAGTGTCACAGAGCCGAGAGGTAAACAGATGCCTGTGCAATCTCACTGAGGCCGTAGCCAGATGTTGCCATGCTCACGCTCCTGTTGTGTGCAGGACGAACATATTGTATACACTTTCACACTGACAGCACACATTACCCCTGCTTCTAACGGAAAAGCTGAAGTGAAGGACAGTGGTTTCTTTGCCAGAGCTCTTGGACCAAGCTTGTGCACAATGGGATATTTTGTCTTGAGATCACAAGGAGAGGAAGGGCCTCAGCATGTGGGGAGCCGGACCGCTGATTACAGAGCATCTGTGAGCATAGCTGCGGTCATGGAATAAATACACGCTATGTAGAAATGGTTTATTCCTCCAGTTTCTAGAGTCACTTCAGCTTTCAGGCTATCTTCCCTGAGAACACCACAAAGGGTTCCACTTCTCAGAGGCACCTGTCTGATAAAAGCTGTCACACTGGTAATGTGATACAGGTCATTATCCTCCCCTGTGATGTCAGACTGGAGACAGACACAACAGCATCTGTAAGGAAGTCACTGTAATCGCTCCACTGTGAAATCTGCCTGAGTCTCTTTTATTTCAAAGCCCTTCACTTGAAGACCCAGTCACCTGGTAAGGCAAGGAGTGGCTGGCTGAAGCTGTTTTAGGAAAGGTTTAGAGGCCAATGACTGCAGCACGTCAAGGACAGGGATCCCAGGGGGAACTATGCACAAAATAATGTTCAGCTTCCCGTACAAACACATTTGGACATTTGTATGTGCTACGGCAAAGCAAACACTGGAGATAAATGTCAATAAAATCCAATGTGTGGAAACTTACAGCAACATTTCTGAGACATTATTTTCCTCATTAATTTATTTATTCACTTTACATGCCGATTGCAGACCCTACCTTCTCTCAGTTCTCTCTTCCCCTTCTCCTCTAAGAAAAGGAGAGCCCCTGTGAGCACCAACCAACCCTGATACATCAAGTTTATGCAAATCCTCTCCCACTGAGGCCAGACAAGGCAGCCCAGTGGGGGGAACAGGATCCACAGGCAGGCAACACAGTCAGTGACAGCCCCCTCTCCAGTTGTTGGGGGACCCATATGAAGACCAAGCTGCATATCTACTATATTAAGTGTAGAGGACCTAGGTCCAGCCCATGTATGCTCTTTGGTTGGTGGTTTAGTCTCTGGGAACACCAAAGAGTCCAGGCTAGTTGACTCTGTTGGTTTTCTTATAGAGTCCCTATCACCTCCTGGTCCCTCAAACCTTCCCCCAACTTGAGACATTCTTAATATGGAAATAATAATAATACCCAGTGACCAATTCTCTTCGTTTTCCAGTAAGGAAAAGAATAAACACAGATTTCTGTTCTCCCTTATTGTAGTAGCCCCGATATATTTACCTGGGAAAGCCATTCTTCATCTTCCTGTCCACTATGGTCAGAGGCTAAGCTGTCATAGGACCCATGTCGAGTAATGGGGCCAGGACTTCCAGGGGGAAGAGCTACAGGAGAAAGGAAAAAAAAAAAAGAACTTAGACCTTTGTGCACTGGAGATACAAATAATAGCATAATCAGCTCAGATAGATTCTATAACATAAAACACAGGAGCAATTCAAAGAACTAATGATCACACAAGTTCATAGAAATATTTCCCAATTAACAGTAAATGCTGGCCAGGCATGCTACTCAGAAGGCTGCTGGAGAGGATCTCCTGAGGTCGGCTGGGGCAAAAGGAGGGGGATTCATTAAAACAAACAAACAAACAAACAAACAAACAACAGTTGTGGAGACTTAGTGATGGGAAGAGCAGAAAAGAGCAACTAAATCCATCAGAACACGCACAACCTCAATTCACTGAGGTGACACACCTGTCTGCTGGAGGGTGGCCGGCTATGGATTCAAAGAACCCGGAACCCATACATAAAAATGCATGACATTTGATTGAGAAACACTTTCAATCACAGCAAAAACTCATTTATTCAGATATTGTCTTTCTCGGCTATTTCAAGTAATTTCCAGTAATCCTCAGCACTAAGATACAGTTGAAACTAGTCTGTATTCTTCTACAAAGGGAACCTTTAGTTAGTAAAAGCAATAGACTTTTTTTTTTTTTTTTTCATTTACGGGTGTCTGCTTGTTGGAAACAGACTTTTTTTTTTTTTAATGCAGCCCAGGATGGCCTCAAAGTCACTATGCAGCTAAAGTAAGCATGAATTTTGAACTACACAGGGTCTTACTGTGTACCTGTGGCTGGTCTAAAACTCATAGAGAACCTCCTGCCTCTGCCTTCTGAACGTCAGACCCAGGCTTGACTTTTTGCTGGGACTACAGCATCTGAACGAACACTAGGATTCTGCAGTGCTAGGAATCCAACCAAGGGCTTCCTGCACACTAAACAAGTACTGCACATGCAACCAAACACTTCTAACAGTCCCAGAGTTTACATGTCCACAGCCTCACTGCTCTTCTTCACTTGATCTTAGCCAAAAGGCCGAGAAGCGATCTCACTGCTCTTCTTGAAGGTACAATTATTCCTGATTTCTATGCATCTCTCTCTATCCCTACTTTAAGAAAAGACTTCATTTTAGGTTCACAGCAGAACTGGATTTCTCCCTCCAGAGAAAACAAGCAATGGGGTTAACTGGGAAACAGAACAAAAGAGAAGATATGGGGTGCAGGGGAGGGAAGGCAGGAGATGGGTAATAAAGAACCACAGATTAGGACAGGAAACAATCTCACCCAAAAGTTCCTTAGGCTAAACTGCTAAAAGGAAAATGAGCAATTTAAATATGCTTCATACAAATTCCACGAAATACTTAATACATACTCCCATGTAATACATACTCCCAGTAAAGGTGATGTCAATCTTATTTGATGATGCCAGATAAGGTATGGAAAGAACAAACTCAAGAAATAGATAGAGGAGGAGGAGGAGGAGGAGGAGGAGGAGGAGGAGGAAAAGACAATAACAACAATGACAAGGTACGACTCAAGGCAAGATTTTAAAAGACTCAAGCCCATAAAACTTTATCTGAACTTGTTTCAAGAAATGAAGTAAGATCTAATTTAGTAGTTATGGCCAGACATGAACATAGTGTTGAAATGTAAGATTTGCAATCGTCCAAACCATGAACTGCTAGCTCTACAAAATCATGGCTCTCTAGCACAGGCATGCTGATGTTTAGCAAGAAGCCCAAATGATCACAAAGCCACACAGCCACTTCGTTTATGAGGGCAAACAAAAGAGTAACATAACAATTTTCCATTATTTTCCATTGTTCCAACATTCTTTTGGAACGAATTCTGTTCTATACTGCACAGATGTTAAGTCAACTGATGTTTTCAAGAACAATGTTCCTGAATCATTCATCACCTTTGTTTGATGTTTGTTTGATTCTTGTCACAGACAGAACCAAGAGGAACCCTCAATTTCCTGTCCTCCGTTAAGTGTAAGGCTTAAGTTTTGTATTCTAGATAGAGCAAGTGACAGCAACAGATGGTTTGGCACTTACTAGGACTTATGAAGGTGGCAGGGATGGACTTAGAGCCTGGCTGCAGTGGAACCACAGCCAGACGACAGGGGCCTTGAGCTGGCCGTTTATTGGTTTACTGTGCTATTGTTATCTGGATATGGGTATGCTTGGAATTTCCCACGGGGGGGGGGGGGGAGGATGAGGAAGTGGGGTGGGGGAGGGGCCTCTCTGTCCTGTCTGCTTTACAAAGGAAGTAGTAAATATTCCAGATATACAACTCAGAAATGAATTCTTTGTATATGTGAAATAGTGACAATAAATAAGTCTCCTTTAAACTGCCAGAAGAAAAAGACAAGGAAATCATGAATTTGAACCTCCTTCACGGAGATTTTAAGGCCTTTTGCTCACCAGTTTGCTCTGGAAATATCACAATATAGAAAATTAAAATAAAGTGTACTTTTCATATTTAATGAGTATCTGGGCTGGAGAGATGGCTCAGCTGTTGAGAGCATTGGATGCTCTTCCTAAAGTCTGGGGTTCAATTCCCAGGACCCACGTGGCAGCTCATAGCTGTCTTAACACCTGTTCCAGGGGATCCAACAGATGTTAAGTACATCTCATACAGACATACCCAAAGGTAAAACACTAATGTATATACAAAATAAAAATAAATATATTATAAAAATTAAATGAATATCCTTTTTTTTCTCCCCTAGACTTATTGACATTTTAAATGTTCTCCAATCCCAGCAGGGAGGGTATTCAACATTTATGTCTTAGGGAGGGAATTAACACAGGAGACATTTATGTCTTAGGAGGGAGGTCACATGGAAAAATAACTGCAAATGCTGAAGCTAGTAGGAAGGGGAAAAAAACGTCAAAAGGAAAGTCTGACTGAACTAGGACTATCCACTTTGGTTAGAAATGAACCCAATCCTATGCTGAGGGATATGGGATGTGGTTGGGAGTTGACAGAATCTCAGCCACTCTGTTAGAGACTGCATCACTGCTGAATGGATTCAGGAAAGCAAGACAAACATCTGGTCTATCACCATGTCAAGATGCTCACTTCAGCAGGCAGAGCATTTCCTACACGTTTAAAAGTAGCAGGCAAAGTTCAGGAGCACGAAACAAGGAGCAGAGACTGGGTGCTAGGGAACACTGTGTATTGATTACCAATAATCTCATTAGAAACTAGATGATACCAAAAGGGATGAAATGTCACCAAACCTTATGTTACAGCTTTTTTTATACAAAATTCAGATGCAACATTAGAAAGGATTACAGTGAGTCATTGTTCACATTTTTAATAATGTACGCTAAAGAACTATTGTAATTTCAAAATGAGAGTTTTCCTTTAATTCATTTTTATGTATGTGTGTATTCTTGAGTGTATGTTCATATATAAGCCTCACACATTCAAGGGCCTATAGAGGTAAGAAGGGGCTTATAGATCTTTAGGAACTAGAGCTATAGGCTACAAGGGATGCCATGTGGGTGCTAAGAACTGAAACCAGGTCCTCTACAAGGGCAATAAGCATTGTTATCCACCAAGCCATCTCGGCAGCACCAAAAATGAGACTATTCTTGATCCTACTTAATACTTTGTGTATCTTGCAAGCCCAATCTGAAAGAAACAAGACACAGACCAACTACCTGAAGAAAAATTGTTAGCACCTTTACAAACATTTGTCAGCCTTATTATTTTTCTAGATTTATTTTATGTATATGAGTGTGTTGCTTGCATGTATCTATGTGTACCACACGTTGTGCCCGTTACCTTCCCATGGAGGTAAGAAAAGAGAGTAAGACCCCCTGGAATTAGAGTCACAGCTGTAAGCCAGCATGGAATGCTGGGACCTCTACAAGAGCAGCAAGTGCTCAGCAGCCTTTCTAGTCTCTTATCAGCTATTTTTAGATAATAAACAAAGAAAAGGAGAAGGAACTTCAAGATATACAGCTCACCATTTATATCCCTACTATAGCTACAAGGATTAACAGTGCGTCTTATCACGCTACATGCAAAGGAAATACTGTCAAGTTACTTTAAAATAGCACCAGGCAGGCCAGGATGAGCACATGAGCACATGGTTACAAGGTAACTTTGAAGCAGACTGTTTATAGTATGTGTTCTCAGAGAAGCAAACATGCAGAGAGCAAGTAAACAGAAACAACAACAACAACCTCACCTAGTGTATTTTGATGTCACACGTTGACTAATTGCAAGAGACTGAGATAAGGGAGCATTGCTCACAAACACAGCTGCCCTCATCCAACCTCCCTTCCCAAGTGACAGAGTCCTTCCTACTTTAAAGCTATGCTGAAAAACTGAACAAAATTTAGATCTACTTAAGAACACAACCAACAGTTAGAAATCCACATTCTACGTGTATCAGGAGCACCAGCAAGGTCAGGCCAGCAGTGGACTGTTGTGAATACACTTTAGATTCAGGGTCAGAGTGTTTGTTTTCCATACCCTATGAAATCCCCACCCCACAGAAAAAGATGAAAAGCCCCTTGAAGCTGAAGTACTTAGTGAAGACCTAAGAAGCCAATAATGCGCCAGCAGTTTTGAGTCCTTTAGGTTATTTCAGGGAACAATGAGTCTTTTTCTAGCTACAGAGAACTTTGTGAATTCGATGACATCATGCTGCCCTGAATGAAGCAGCTCCCACTGAAGGTTCACCCAAAGGGCAACGGTGATAAACTCTCATTCAAGGACAAACTTTCACATATATTTGGTTCTTATTAAAAGCAGCATTTCTTTAACGGGCCTACAATATGAATGTGCTCTGAAGCAAACTCTGCTTCCAATGAGAAAGCACTTCGGCCTCCAGGGAGAACTGGTGGGCAATGCAGCTTCTTATTGTAAAAATGAAAATCTGCCTCTATAAACTAAGTCTCCAGAGCAAACAACCAGCAAAGTGAACACGCAGTTCCCAATGAGCCAAGCATCCCAGAAGGAACACGACCACCGTCTGTGCCTAAAGTAGTAACGAGTCCAAACAGCTAAGCAAGTCATTTTCTACCTATCAACGTAACAACATTTGTTAATTTTCAATGACTATGAAAAAAAGGAGAAAGTCATCATCTAAAAAGATAACACGCCTAAAATCCCTGAAAGCATGGTTAGTATCAGACTCCACTGCTACTGACAACATGGATGGAGCACCAGCAGTGCACTGAACCTGTGAGGTTGCAACCTCATTTCCGGCCTGCTTATTAGCAGGCATGCTTTGCAACAGCCCAACAGTAGTGTGACAATACATACAGAAACAAGTGTCTCCAAGGTTTATATTAAATGGATCAATGATCTTCCCTGCACCTAGGCCCTAGGGTACCATAGATGCTCACTAATTAATTATTAAAATTTTCTAGCATTCACTCATTGCCCATCTCTGGTTTCACTTTCCTTTTCTTCCACATTCCCAGAAGAACAGTCACCAGCAATGTATAATTAGAAAAATGACATATACTTATTGTCTGCAAGAGAATACACTTCCCTGAATAGCCTTCAACTCCGGGTACATCTTATCCCTCTCTCGCCAGTTTCCTTTTCCAGATTCTCAAAGTCTCATTCAACCACATGACTAAGGACCTTTCATTTGTTATTCTTGTTGCCCTAGAGGTCATTTTGCATTGTGTGTCTGGACAAGTGATATCTGGAGGCAGCCTGGCAGGGCTCAGTATGACCATAAAGATCTCGTAAAGTGAAGTACATAACAGAGCCTAATGGACTGCCTGCAGTTCTGGCTAGATCAGCAACTCTGCTGAACAAAAGTTCAAAACCATCCCAATGCACAACTTGGAACTGAACAGACTTTGGCAACGTCTTCAAGACATCTGCAACTAAGGTCAAGGAAGAGCTAGACACAACCGCATGTCCATAATGCCAACTTAATATGTGCATCTGCAACTCACTCAGCAGAAGACTTCAACACACACACATGTGAAATGACAGCACGGGAACTAAAATGTAACTCCTCCCTTACTGCAGTGTCTACAAAATCTTGCTGAGAACTTCTGAATTAACACTATCATGTTACAGTGTGGGCACATGCAAAGGGGCATGGGTAGGGGGTGGGGGATGGGTCACGGGGAGGTGAGCAGTGGGGAAAAGAGGCTTAGGGTGCAGCTCAACAGTAAAGTGTTGCTCTAGCACATGCAAAGATCTGCATCCAGGCCCCAGGGATTGAAATTAAAGAGAAGAGGGGACAGAGGCAAGGGAGGAAGATGTAGGGAGGGAGGGAGGGATGGAGGGAAGGGGGGAGGGAGGGGGGAGAGAGAGAGAAGAGAGAGACAGAGACATGAAGAGAGAGAGACAGAGACTGATCTGAGTAGATCAGTAACAGTAGCTGCAGCCTTACAACCAATTACTTTAATTCACATACATGCATTATAGTTGTACTTCTTACACCAATAATCAGGTCTTTATTTTACAGTCAAAGATTATAAATGTGCCAGACTTTATAAAAGAATAACGTAAGAAAGGGTATATACTTTGAACTAATGAAAAATGAAAGAAACACTCATTTGGCTCTTTAATAATCGGACATCAAGATTTTATACAAAAAACAAAACAAAACAAATTCTGGGGTGACAGAACTCGTCTGGAAACTCGGTGGCCTGGGCCTGATCACCAGCACCACGAGACACACCCACAAAACCAAAACAGAGCAGAGGGACCATTTACAAAAGCAAAAATTATTTTGCACAGAGTTAATGCAGTGTCTTCCATACTTTACTTGTTTACTGCTGAATATTATTCTAGGAAAGTCTAGGTCATTATACAGCAGAAAGAAAGAAATAGACATTTTCTCTTGCATAAGCGAAAGAGGCAAAGTTATCTTGGCATGAAAAGAGAAAAGCTTTTAAACCCTGGAAGACAGCAACATTTTTAACCCATACAAAGGAACACATTTCAGAATCCTTATAAACAATCCTTAAAGATACACAACGTGTTCCTTTAGGTCCAAATAGATCAGTTAAAAACACAGAAGCAAGAATCACTAACAATCACCTAAGGGCTCTGTCCAAAAACAAAACAACATTCTCCAAAGTTGATCTTCTACTGTGACACAATGCCAGCCACCAGGAGCTCTCCAAACCACTGTGTCCATGGCACCTATAGTTATAGAGTTTAATCAGCAGATGCATAGTGAAGTGCTCAGGGGAAAGGCACAGCAAAAGGCTTCCCTCTTACACCTTGTGCACGTGCACGAAGAAACAAAACCAAGGACAGGTACCAGGTAGATCCACAAAACAATCTGCTGTATTTTGTGAATTTTAGACCATTTCTATTATTTTTCCTAACTTTATTTTATTCTTTTTCCAATGCTGGGGATCAAACAGAGAACCTGAGAGGCATCCCCATTCCCAACATTTGAAAAGAACTGGATCTGTGACTTCTCATGGGAGTACTGACCATCATCTTGACTCCTTTCTTAGCTATGGGGTGAACCATGTGAACGAGGGTAGATTATTCAAAGAGCCACAACTGAACTAAATCAGAACAATGTCTTTCTAAAACATTTCTTTGTGTAACCCTCACTATTGTGTACCTTCCATGTCTTTATGTGAAGAACCCATGAGCTCTGATCCCCATGCCTGCTGTCTGATGGTGGCAATCCCCATGCCTGCTGTCTGACTCTGGTGAGCCCCGTGCCTGCTGTCTGAGAGTGGTGATCCTCATGCCTGTCTGACAGTGGTGATCTCCTTGCCTGCTGTCTGACAGTTGCTTTCTGTCCTTTAACAACCTACTTTTCCCCTCCTCCTCCATCATGCCTGTCCTGTTCTTTACTTTGTGTTTACTGTTTCTCATGCATTTCCTTTTTACTTCATAAAACTTTAATTTTCTTGGAAAAATAAGTTATTAGTGCAGTATGACTTTATTCATTGTTAACTTAAAAAATATTGAATTAAAAATGAAAGCTGTTCCAAACCCCCTCAACTCAATGAAACAAATGTTCTTCTTACACTTCAGAACTTTTCTTTTCTTTCTTTCTTTTTTTTTTTTTTTTTAATATCTATGGGCTGGAGAGATGTCTCACTGGTTTAGAGCACCAAATCCTCTTCCAGCAACCACCTGGTGGCTCACAACCATCTGTAACAGGATATGATGCACACTGATGATGTGTCTGAAGACAACTAAAGTGTACTCATATACATAAAATAAAATAAATCTTCATTCCATAAAATAGAATAAGACTTCACTCCATTGTGGCTTGTAACAACAGCACCCTCCTGCCCTATGCAAGCTAGAGGTGATGTGTTTTAAATGAACAATCTCACTTAATCTAACAAACCTCTAACAGAGGCCTCATTAATTCCCATTTGATAAAAGGATGCAAGAACATAGCAAAGTTTTAAATTAGCTATTGTTATCATTACTTTGGCATTATTAGGGGGGTGGAAGCAGGGTTTCATGTCTGTTAAGCAAGTGCTTAACTCCTACTGACCTATACAATGCTAGCAACCTTTACACTTTAATTTGGAAAAGAAGGAACTAACACTAGGAATCCTAGGAATAAAAGAAAGGATGAAAATATTGTTTAAAATATACAGCAGTTACCTTTGAGCCACGAAATCAAAGTTCTATCAATTTTTTGTTAGAAAATAAAAGGTGGCTGATCAGGCACTGTTTATGGTGTTATGTCCTTCTCTTTTGTATATGGCTGCTCTGCCTGTATACCTGAATGCACACCCTGTAATTGGTGTGCATGATTGGGAGCAGCCATGTGGGGGTGCTGGGACCAAACCCCAAGTCCCATACAAAAACAGTAAATGCTCTTAACTGCCGAGCTTGCTCTCCAGCCTCCTAGGCACTGAGTTTTTATGACATTCAGGATAAGTTACAAAAATCTTGGGTAAGGATTGTACAAGTTGTAGAGTTGTCAAGGAGTTTTCATTGCCTAATCATAAAGATGAGAAGCCCAAGGCACAGAAAACATTAACTCAAAGTAACCACTGAAGGAAAATGGAACTACCTCCTTCCATATTTCCTGTTCCCAAAAGGAAGGCCCTACCTTCTGTGCAGAGTTAAACAAGACAGACGCTAACATAGAACAGGGCACAAGTGAGAATGGAGACCAAGAGCTGAGCTACATGGTTCTCCTGTAGTCTCCTGGAGCAACAGAAGAAAAAAAAAAGAGTACTATGGTATTAGTCAAGAGAGCAATATAGTGTTCACACAGCAGGAAAATGTTGTCATCCACAGGACAGGAGCTGAGAGAAGCGGCTCTATTAATGGCACAGAGGCGTGGATGCACACGGAAGAAGCACTGCTGGGAGGGGAGAGCTGGGCTGTAGCAAGATCCATATTTATATGATTACCTTTCCCATAGTTGAGAGCAGCTATAATTAATGGCTTTCCCTCCCCTTCTTAATGTAGCCATTTGTCAATTCAAAAACAGAATGCCCAATCAATTTTGATGTATTTAGTAAGCAGTTTGTCAAACAGTGCTATAATCTAGTTAATATATTAATTCTTACCATGGAGAGAATGCTAACAACTATTAGGTTTTCTATAACTGGTTTGGGGAGAAAAATTTGTGCCTGGATTCATGGCCATGCTTAAGCCAAAATCAAATCACTCTTCTATCTCCTTCATGATCCATGTCTGTCTATGAACCGTGAACTGGAAGCAAAACCATTAGCTGTGCAGTGCTTCTTGGGAGCTGCTCCAAATTCACAGCACAAAAGAAACCCGAAGTTGGGCAAAAGACTGGCTTTTCAGTGTCACCAATAATCTCAAGAGCAATCCTGAGTCTATGAAGTTCATTCACTACATCTAAGACAGTGTGTATTTCTGTACCAGTAAACGTGAAATTACAGAGGAAGCAAACCACTTCTAGGAGACAAAATTTTCTGAATTGGAATAAAAGAGAGCAACACTGAATACTACACTCATGTTCCTTTTATTAGGTCCTCACTGGCCCCTTTCTGAATCAGCGAAGACCAAGGAAGGAAACTGACCATACTGACTTGGTGCAAGGTTGTGTATTCATTAAAAACCTGCAGTGTAAACTAGTCCTCCAGACTATCAGATATGCCAGTGTTTTATGTCTGCTGAGAAAGGTGCCCTATGTGTCAGAAAAGCACACTGAATATTCTTCTATGACCCAGAGGGCAGAGGTCACCTATTATAAATGGATAATGAGACCTAATGCAGTGCTCTGAGGATGGACAAAGAAAGGGTCTATCCATAGCCCCTGGTGGATTGGTTGTTGAGGCTTTTATTTCCTCTGCACACTTAATGGAGTCAAACAATTGACAGAAATTCTATAGAGAGGGCTGAAACTGAGAGAAACGACTGTATTCTAAGTCTGACAGACACATACAAATAGTGATCCTGAAATGGCGCCAGAGCTCCTGCTACCACTAACAGAGCAGACAGCTGAAGCATTCCCCTAAATTCCCATTTAGCCATTTCTTAGCAATTAACCATACTGATGGAGGCACCAGCACATCAAACCATGAGGTCCTGCCAATACCAACCCATTACGTCACTGCAGGTAAGCCAAGCCCAGCCGTTATATTCCAGCCCCGTGGTTTTTTGGAGAAAATGGTGAACATGTATTGCTGGTACCCTCTCTCTTCTATCCTCCTACCCACCTATGAGAAAGTACAATCCACAGCAGAAGGATCTACTTAAGAACCATAAATGTCACTCTAACAGAGTAAATGACATCAGATGCACAGAGCTTAATGGCCTACAGTCTTCTGACCAATAGTTTCTTTTCTCTCGATCAATGTCCTGTACCATTGAAATCTGCCGAGTCACTGCAATAAATATTAACATCATCAATAGAAAAGAGCCTACTCTGAACTGTACTTGGAAACATCACAGATTGTAAAACAATCAGAAAGGATACTGAGATCCTGTAAGAGCACAGAAGAATACTGTAACATTAACAGATGCTTGCAGGGTAGACACCTTCCCTCTGTTTCATTTCAGTTTCAGAAAGAAAGAGAGAGAGAGAGAGAGAGAGAGAGAGAGAGAGAGAGAGAGAGAGAGAGAGAGAGAAAGAGAGAGAGAGTGATTTGTGTGTACAAAGATTAATTTGATGCTCCAGGTAAAAACAGGAAATGAATGGAAGCATAGATGCCAAGTCCAGGGGCTGATATAATCCAAACTGTCAAACTTACATAGTTTAAGTTACCCATTTCATACCATTTTCATAATGGGAATTAATAATTTCATAAGGGTCATCAGGCCATAGAGCACACACAGTTCAAATGAGACCCTGTAGGTCTCCACCTTAGCTCCTCACAGAAAAGACCAAATTGTATGAAAATAACCTCTCTGTTGGGACAGCATATGCCAATTAGACGGTTTGAATAAGTGAAATATTCCAAGGTAATTTACGATTAAGAGTCAAACTATACAGGGCACCATGACACACCCTGTGGCCAACAATGGACTATAAATACTCTGTAAATAAGCCCTACATTACAAGTTTCCTCTACAAGAGAAAAACACTTCACTCTTCCTTTTCCACCTCTCCCCAGGACTGGGCAAACATTTATAATGAACAATGTAAGGAAATACTGCCGAGTGCCTCCTCCACACTCCATATACCACTCCATATACCACACCATAAGGCAAGCCAAGCCAGGGTGCCAGACCAGCACAACATGACACTGAGGGAAGAAGAAAACCCAGAAGAAAGGCAGCACAGAAGAAAACTGATGCATTTAGCTGGTTTCCCATGGCAATGATAATGTCACTCATGGACAAGAGGGATGTATGTGTGTGCGTGTGCGTGTGTCTGTGTGTGTGCATGTGTGTCTGTGTGTACATGCATGAAGGCAGAGCCAACCACTGTGTCTAGAGTAGTAGTGTTCAAAAAAGGATATCTCTATTCAAATGCAAAAAAAGTGGAAAGAAATTCACCCAAATACATAAATTAGAACTTGAAAGAAAATAGTGATGCTTTGTAGTCTAAGAATTTTATGTGTCAGACAAGCAAAATATAATTTATTGGGAATAAAGATGCTTAAAATCTAATGATTCCTGATTTTTAAAATTTCATTCATCCTACATATACATTCTTCATCCAGTAAAAACTATCTTTGTCCCAAATCCAAGATATCACTTATCTGGTGACTACCTCTTTTGTTTTGAAACTTGATAAATGATATGTGTGTATATATATATACACATATACATATACATATACATACATACATACATACATATATATACATACATACATACATACATATATATATATGTATATATATAAAAGCAAAATGAAGCTCAATATTAGATCTGAAGTAAAACATTTTTTTACAAGCAGACCAAGCAGCAGCAGCACAGGGAGGAGGCCTCAGTGCATTCAATGTGTGTCATGTAAGCAGGACAATTCTAGCACCTGTGGGGAAAACACCAGCCTCTCACAGCAGGGCCAACCTTTTGGAAACAATTTCTCAATAGAGACTTCCTGGTCTCATGTATGTTATGATGGCAACAAAGATTAGCCATAACACCCTCACCCTCACACACATAAATATTCATAAAGCTACATAAAGCCACTGGTGATTATGTAGCCACAATTGCAGTAGAGATGCCATGATATTGGCACTGTGTATGTATGTGTGTGTGTGTGTGTGTGTGTGTGTGTGTTGCAAGTGGCAGAATAGGAGCTGCCCAAGCCCTTTGGAGCCTGAAATATCATGAAGGAGCTCCAGATATTAAATGTGGTGCCTTTTACACCATTAGATTTTGGGTTTGATTTGATCTGAGTGTATCAGAAGAATTGCACTCCCATTCTTCACTTTTTAAAAAAAGATTTATTTATTTTGTTTATATGAGTACATTATAGCTGTCTTTAGACACACCAGAAGAGGGCATCAGATCCCAATACAGATGGTTGTGAGCTACCAAGTGGTTTTTGGGAAAAGCAAGCAGCCAGTGCTCTTAATCACTAAAACATCTCTCCAGTCCCATTTTTCACTTTTTAAATAAGAAACTACATGGCTTAATTTTATTTTATAAGAACTCATAAGAGACTTAAGATATTTTGAAGAGCATTCAACTTTTAAAGCATTGGAATGCTTAAAGGCTATGGGACAAATTTAAAATTATACCTCTTTATATTATAATATAAACGTGAGATAATGGGGATCAACAAGAAAAGAAAGGTTACAGCTTAGTAGGGTATATCAATGTGTCACACACAGAAGGCTTAAACTTATAATGGCTAATCTTGGTTGTCACACTAAAATACCTAAGAAGTGTGTCACAATTGAGAAATTGCCTCCACCAGACTGGCCTGCAGATGGGACATTTTCTTGACTGCTAATTGATACAGAGCTCCTAAGCTCTGTGGGGAGTACCACCAGAGCTGGCAGGCCTGGGCTGTATAAAGACAGCTGAGCAGGACCGTAAGCAGTGCTTCCTGTCTCAGCGTCTTGCAATGGTGGCCTGTAGTCTTGGAGATGATATAAACTGTTCCTTTCATGTTGTTTATGATTATGGTATTTATCACAGCAACTCACATTCAAGTTGTACAAATTTGTTATCATATCCATGGGTGAATATATAGATGCATGGTTAAGAACACTTGCAGTTCTTTCAAGAAGTACTAAGTTTGGTTCCTAGTACCTACATGTGATGACTCACACAACCTGCAACATCAGTGACAGCAAATCCAACACCTTCTAGGCTCTTCATGTAATTGTGAAAATGCACAGGCTTGTACACACACACAGACACTTACTTTTTTTTTTAACATTTTTTTTTAAGATTTATTTATTTATTATATGTAAGTACACTGTAGCTGTCTTCAGACACTCCAGAAGAGGGCGTCAGATCTTGTTACAGATGGTTGTGAGCCACCATGTGGTTGCTGGGATTTGAACTCTGGACCTTCGGAAGAACAGTCGGGTGCTCTTACCCACTGAGCCATCTCACCAGCCCCAACACTTACTTTTTTAAAAAAAGATATTAAATTGTTCCATCAAAATGAAGAGTTACAATGTACCAAGCTTCCAGAAATAAATTCTTCTTTCTTCTACCCCACAAAAAGAGAGCCCCATGGAACTATCAACAGTGCAAAATTTTGAGGTTGCTTTTTTTTCTCTCTTTTGCATAATTTCCTTGAGAGTTATCAAACTATGGCATGTATTAACAATTAATTAAGCCTTTCATTTAAAAGAGATATGAAATTCTAATATATGGATATGCTCTCATTTAAATGTCACTCAGTTCAATACGCTTTATATTCTTTATGACTTTTCCATGGAATATGGGTTCCCATGGGATCATACGGCCATGGACTATTTAGAAAGTGGTCCAAAGTCTGACACCACCTCAGGGCTGTGGCTGAGTGGTGCTTTATGCACTACCTGTCCTCTAGTAAGCTTTCAAAACCCTAACCCAGGCACTGCTTTACATTTACAAATTAGAAGGGGAGAGCAGGTTAAGGACAAGTTACTAAGTCTTTTCAACTGGAAGTCAAATCTGATAGGGTCTACTGGGCACTTTAAGGGCTAGTTTCAGTTTTGGCAAAGAAATATACTACAATGAAATGAGCTTGATTTCGGGAAAAGAAAAACATAGTATGAACAATAAATCCCTAGTCTCTACAATAATTTTATTTTTTATAAATTTATTTATTTATATTTAAGTAACACACACACACACACACACACACACACACACACACACACACACACACACCAGGGTGTCAGATCCCCAGAGTTGGAGTTACAGGCATTTATGATGCCTGACGAGGGTGGTGGGACTTGAACTCAGGTCCTATCAAACAGCAGGACGTGCTTTTCACCACTGAGTGATCTCTCCCGCTCAGAATATACAGTCTGGATTTCTACCTCTGCTATCTAAAAACATTTTGTTGTGTTTTGTTTTTTGAGATAGGATTGCTCTTGTAGCCTTGGCTGTCCTGGAACTCACTCTGTAGAACAGGCTGGCCTTGAACTCAGAGAAATCTGCCTGCCTCTGCCTCCTGAGTGCTAAGATCAAAGGTGTGCACCACCATTATCTGGCTTATATTATGCTTTTTTAAATTATTAAAAACAGCAATCTTCAATGGTCCAACAAAGCAACTTGATGTCCTCTCAGCCTCCAGTGTGACACCTGAATGAACCATTTGGATGTATGTGATCCTGTCCTCCACTGTCAGGGCCCCTCAACATTGGTATTCTCCTAAATGCAGAGGGGACAGCGACAAAGGTGAGGCTTTGCTTGCTTCGTCTCAGAGGTGAGTGAGACGTCATCGGGACACAGGGCAGGTCTCCAGTCTCTGCCCTAAGCTGCATCCATGCTTCAGTGTGGAACAGACTGTTTATGAAAACAGTGTATGTGTTGTGCTAACATCCTGATGTACTGCTCTCCTCCCCAAGACAGTCTCTTTCCTATTTATATTTACATCAGCCTTGCCTATTGCTGTATCATTTCCTGAGTTTCTGGAAGTTTGCTACACTTTTTCTACAAACACAAGAAGAACAAAAAAACCAAAATAACCCTGCAACATTTATGAAGTTTATATTAGAGTACAAAGTTCAATCAAAAATAGTTTTAAAAAGATATTTAAGTGAAAAATGAAGGGTAATTCCTCACCATCACCTGGTCATTGCTAAGGACCAATCACAGAGTCCAGCACATTGAAGATGAGGATTCTACCAGACATCAAAAGCCCCTGGCTGAAAGGTGATTTTAAACTTGGGTAAGTAATACACAATGAATAATAAACTTGGGTAAGTAATACACAATAAGTACACCCAAAGAACCAGAAATATTAAACGCGGTTGTGTGAGGTAGAATATCTTCCAGAGGCTTCTGTGAGGGGACTTGCAGATGAAGAGAGTCACAGCGGCTCCTGAATGAGATTCTCACAGGGGTAAATGGTGTGTGTGTGTGTGTGTGTGTGTGTGTGTGTGTGTGTGCGTGTGTGTAGGCATGGTTTAAACTGACACTGTACTGCCATACTGCACTGGAGACCCAATGTCCATAATCTGCAGCTAGTAGCTTCAGTTGCGTAAAACAGTGGCAGACCCAGAACTCTTTGGCAAATACCTTGAGTGTGCATGTAAAACTTTAAAATCCAGGTTGATCCTGTATCATTTCCATCAATGTAGAGAGGCAATAGAAGCATCAGAGATGGTTCACTTGGCAAAGGTCTCTTGGTGTAAGATTGCCTTCAGTATCTCACAGTCCTGCTTAGGTGAAGATCTCATCTTACTTCAGGAGTATTTGCCCCAATCACTGTCTTTTAAGTGTCTGGCAGCCAGAGGAGTGAGCTTTATACAAACGCCATCCACTGGTGGCAGAGGGAGACTTACTTGGTAGTGAAACGCTCATTACTACTATGTGCAAGGCCTTAGGTTCAACCTGCAGTACATGCACAGTAACTTTGATGGTGTCATTACTGTGCATGAAAGCACTGGATGGCCCAGTTATCGCCAGCAGAGATAGGTTTTGTTGAACGGGACAAAAGTGTCAGGGGGAGCTACATTGAAGGATATCAACTAGCTTACTCTAGTACGAAAAATGAAGAGATGTAGTTGTGGTTTTTAGCTTAGCTTTTCTTTATCTTCTTGATACTTATCACGGTGTGTCAGCTAATCAGAACTAACAGATACCAAATCAACAAGACCAACCCAGATTAACTGAGCCAACCACACTTCAATAATTCAATAATTAGGCTTCTGACTTTTATAAATAAGTAATAAAGCTGGGTGGTGGTGGTGCACACCTTGAATCCCAGTACTCCGGGGAGGCAGAGAAGGAGGATCTCTGTGAATTTGAAGCCAGCCTGGCCTATAGAGTGAGTTCCAGGACAGCCAGGGCTACACAGAGAAACTCATTCTCAAACAAACCAAAAACCAAAAATGTCATTGTTGATTTACAGGAAATTTCTAAAAGCATTCAGTACTCAGGGCCCTCCAGTTCAATTAGGATTCATTGTATTCTACAAAAAAAGTAATAATAATTGTAAAGCATTTTTAAGTCTATGAAGACTGGGTACTAACTAAGTATTAAATTGTCTCTTCATGCCTCTCACATAAAGTCTCCATCTGGTTGGATGAACCTCTATCATTATCTACAAATGGCAAAAGGAACACAAAGCCCCACTTAGTCAGAGCGCTTGTACAAAACCCTGTTCTAATCCCAGCATCATACCCTGTCCCAACAAAGCTAGGAGCATGAGCTACGAGTCCAAACGAAGCTGCACCACAGGCAGAGGCTGTTGTCTTGGTGTCCTGTGATGAAGAGCTTGTTCTTGTTCTCTCAGAAACAGGTCCTAGGCTCTGCAAAGCTGTTCTCCATATCCGGCTAGGCCACATATTACAGGCATTTTGCTTGTTTAATGGTTTTTGGTTTTGTTTTGGAAAATGCTAGCTGAAGACATACAGGCTATGGCCCTCGCTTGGTGTTGATGACCCACACCTTTAATCTCAGCACTGGTGAAGGCAGAGGCAGGTGGATCTGAGTTCAGGATGAGTCTGGTCTATGTTCCAGGACAGCCAGGGCTACACAGAGAACCCCTGTCTGGAAAAATAGACAAAACAAACAAATACCTTACAGCCTATGAACTGGCTCTATGGCCATTTACTCAGCAAGTTCTGAGACGATCATATGGAAGAAAGCATAAGCTGATGAGAAGTACTCACAGCCGGCCAGCAGGAGCTGGTAATACTGCACTGCTTCTGCAGCGAGGAGCAGAGGGTGATTCGCATTGAATGGCGGCTGCAGTTCATTCCACTGAGGCGTTCTAAGGAAACAGCAGAAGAATATTAATATTCAATCTTCAGAGATGGGGTGTAAATCAGCCACAGAGCCTGACAGAGACTTGCACAAATCAACGTGTAACCATTAAAACCAATGCTCTTTAACCTGACGCATAAATCCAGGAAAACGTTATACACTAAAGTTGTGGCGATGTGCCGCACAGGTAATGTAGATCTTCAGTGAAACAGACAGTGATCAGCTTGGTAAGACAGACAGAGAAAAGGAACATCAGCGATAGGGAGGCCATCTTATCTCATTGTTGACCAACATCAGACATTGTCAACATGAAACAAAGTAGCTAAAAGTGGTGGGAAGACAAAAGGAATTGCTTAAACTGACAACTTCCTTTGGATCTAATTAGCTACTTCAACAGTGAGACTGCCAAAGTTTAATCACATCTGCCCAATTTTGAATAAGCTTGATAAATCAGATATGGACCAGATCAATCCAGCACATTGAGTACTAGTAAAGAATGCTGGGGCCTCCAGAAAATCAATAGACTATTTTAAAATGTCAAAGGAGAGGAGTCCTTTTCATATCCATTTTTATCTGTTTCCTCTCATACATGCTGGGTGATTTTTTTTCTCTCCCTTGCACAATTCATTATATTAAATGGGTTTTATTCTAGGTTTCCTTTCTTCCTCTTTCTGCTAGCTTATAAAAATTCTGCTCATTGGATGCATTCTTAAACATTTCTAGATTGCTTAGCCATTGGATCCTGGATTATCACTTAAAGGAGACCGTAGGCTCTCTTTGTATTAGTTTATATTTCCCTTAGTGGTATTCTTTACAAGGAGCATGTGGCACTTCAATAAGGGAAACACAAACCAAGAAATGGATACATAGAGACAACAAAAAGTTCAAAAGGCTGGAGAGTAAAGGCAAGGCTCACAACCACAAATACAGAACGCTCAAACAAGAGATACTTTCTGATTACATTCCTGAGACAGTGCAAAATATCACCATGCACAGTTATGCATGTGAATACTTGCAGCAACGATATTAGTGACAGCTACAGAGCGGAAAAGTCCTCCACCTAATGAATGGGCAAACAAAATGTGGTACACCTACATAACACACTGCACTAATATGGATCTTCAAAATATGCTGAAAGAAATCAGATATGAAAGATAGCATAGCACATGATTCCATCATTTAGTGGCCAGAGCAGGCAAAGGCGGTAATACAGAGTAAGCTGTGGTTGGCTACAGCTCAAGGGGAAATGGAAAGCAAGGGAGCAGGATTTCTTTACCTGACAAGGAAAAGTGATTCAGGGGGTGCACACAGGACTTGCAGTGCTTACCTTTCACTGATGTAGAACCTACTACCCAATAGAAACAAAATGGACTAAAGGCTTCCCAGGTTACAAAACCAGGAAATACAGTATAATCCCAATTGCACAATATTCTAAAACCAACTTCAAGAATCAAGGTCAATATATGCAAGTAAGCATATCCTTGTGGATGAATATACTTCAGAGCCAGGTATTTACATTGAGATTTCACAAAGGGCACATTGTCTATCTTTTTGCAGCAGGGGTTGGGGGAGGTAGGATGGAGAACTACCTAACAAGTGTCCAGCTGGCACGGGGTGACGTCATTATCTCCAGTGGTGTGTCGTCACTTATCTTGGGAGCAGTACTGATCGGCCGGGGCTCAATCATGTGCTCCACTAAGGTCCCGTAGCAGCTGATGATGTAAAGAGATTCAACTACAACTTGTTTGGACTGATCTGCAAACAGAGAATCAAAATGAGACTTGGAAAGATGTCAGGGAAAGGTCACAGTGGGACTGCTACTTTACTGACCCCACTGTCTGACATGGAAAGGGAAGAGCTTTGTCCCACCGTGTCAGTACATCCTCAGAGGGTGCCTAGCATAAGCAGCTGCCAGTGAACATGCCACCAACATTATGGGATATACATCAATTGGTTTCAACAATTATACCATGATGTTCAAAATTGTATTATAGATAAACACTATGTTGTAAAATTTTGTATTTCTATACTATGGATTTTTGCATATTTTATGAAAAATATAAGGCATTGGTAGGACATGAAATGACTACCTGAAAATGAGGAATCTAGCCAACAAAATTTCATTACCCTGGCTTAAAAAATGAACTATTCCTTAAATAAGGAAAAGTTATGTGTGGAATTAAGTTATCTGAAAAGTTCAACTATGCTTTCTTGGTAGAATTAAGTTTGGCAGCTGGGGAGATAAGAATGCTTACTATGCAAACTCTAGAGCATGAATTTAAATTCTCTAACACAGCAAACAAACAAACAAACAAACCCCACCCAAAAAACAAACAAACAAAAGCCAAACCACCAACAGGCACAGTCAAACACAAGTCTGTAATCCCAACGCTGAAAAGGGGAAGAAAATGCAAGAAAAACAGAGCTCTCTGGAATCTGTGCATACACACACACACTCAGCACACACTCATTAAACATGGAGATGAAAACATACAAGCAAACAACACAAAAACATTTGTCTGTGGAAGGTCATCAGTTGAAATACGACTAAAACCAAGTGGGACAAGAAGCAAACAGAAATTCTCCAGTAAACAGGGAACAACATGGAAAAAAAAAAAAAAAAAAAAAAAAAGGAAAGGTCCCTCCTCCAATAGTTAGTTCCTAATCCATTTCTCAATGAGATTGTGGGCTCCAGTAGTAAAGGAAGGCCAGCCATCCTCAGAGACATCAGTGTTGGGTTTGAATGTCATCGAATGACTTTAAGGAATGCACATGTACTCGCTGCCCGAGCAGGCTCAGTGCTAAATCTCACGTTTTACAGTAAACCAAGGAGACTGTCTTATGAAACCTGTGTGGGTCATCTTATCTCTGTGTCAGACGAATCAATTACAGCTGATCTGAGAAAATGCCCAGTGACCAGCCAGAGGGACATAAAGGAGTAGCAAGCTAAAGGGGTAATTAGGACAGATGGGAGAAGCATTTGAAATCGAGCTTTGCAGAAGGTTTGAATGAATAACAAAAAGTCCTTTCGATAGCATCATCAAACCAAAGGCAGTAACAAAAAAATAAAGATTGGATAAGAAAATGGGAAACTTGCCTGCTCCACAAGCCCTTCCCATGGGAAGGGACTAGCTGTGCTAAGGTCCAATTACAAGGGAGTGGTCATGAAAGGTGATAGCAAGGGAAGAGGCTGAGATCTGACTGCCAGTCAAGAGTGGGGAGGAGAGCCACTTTTGCCAAGAACAAAACCAACTGTGGAACATCAGGGGAAAGCCAGTGCATGACCTAATTGAATCACAATAAAGTAATCAGGGGAAAACCCTAGCAAAGCTATATACTTGGTGTATAAATGTAGACATTCTCTTCTATACAGAGACCACAGACCCTAATTTCAAGCTCTGTAACTGGAAAAAGAAAAAAAAAAAAAAAAAAAAAACCCAAAACTCTCTTCCCTCCTTCCTCCGTCCCTCCCCCCTCTCTTCCTCTCTCCATATGTATATGACAGAGAATAGTCACACAAACATTCCAGGTAGTGATTCTGATGATCAAAGCAGGGATTAAAAACAGCAAATGGGGCTAAAGAATGGACTCAGTGGGTAAGAGCAAGCACTTCTGCAAAGGCCTCAAGCACCCACATAGTAGCTCACTCCTGTTTGGGGACCCAAAGCCCTCTCCTAACTGCCATGAGTATCAGTTGGTGTACATGTGCACATGCAGGCAAAATAGTCACACACTTAGATTCGGGAGAAAGAACTTCTTAAAAATTTACACCTGATAAATAAATAAATAAATGTAAACATAGCAGTACCAATGACTCAGAGGACCAATGATAACCACAGGAAGTGACAGTTATCTCTCAGGAACAGTCTGCCCTTTTTTTTTTTTTTTTTTTTTTTTATTTTGGAGCTCAGGGGGAGGTTGTTTGTTTTGTTTTCTTTTACCATGTTATTGTTTCTGTTTTTGATTTCAAGTGTGGTATAGCCCAGCAGTTGAGAGCAATTGCTACACTTGCAAAGAGCTGAACTCAGTACCCAGAACAAACAATTTGCCACTCACAAGCCCTGACTCCAGGGGATCAGCCAGGGTCCGCAGGCAAATGCATTCACACATGCTTGTACGTGTACACACACACACACACACACACACACTCCCATGTGTATAAATTAGCTAACATTAGCGAGACTGGTTGATTCCAAGTCTCCCAACTTTCTCCTTCCGAGATCAGAGGCAACAATGTGAAATTAGCTTGTGCAGAGGTAGAAGAAATGCAGTGGGCACAGCACTGTCAGCCCTGAGATCAATATGTGAATATAATTAGGAATAAGGAAGTGAAAGGCAAACCGGTCAATGCACCTAGGTGTGGTGGTACACAAATTTAAATGCCAGCATTGGAGAGGCAGAGGATGGAGTTCAAGGGCAGCCTTGGCTACATGTTGAATTTAAAAACAAGGTACAGAGACTTTGTTTTGAAAATATCAGTTGATAGCAAATTTATTTCCCATTTGTGTGAGAAAATAATTGTAATTCTTTGAGAAACTTGACTAGTGAAGGCCACTAGTGTTTATTTATTTTATTAGTTTTTATCTTAGTAAAAACCACTAGGTTATTAGATATAAAAATATTCTAATATATATATATGTATATATATATATATGTATATATATATATATGTATATATTCATTCATTCTAGAGGAGCTCCCAGCGCCGTGCCCTCAGTGGTGAAACACTGCACAGCAAATTTAAGCATCAACAAAGGACATACCTTTTTCCCGTTTCAGACCAGCGTTGTTTGCAAACCACGACCTGGAAGTCCCAAACACTGCAGCCACGCAAAACTCACCGCCCATTGATTTGCTTGGAGAAATTTGTGGAGGTGATTTAACTTTGCTTAAAAAGTAAAAGGACATTTAGAAATTACCATGTGAACCCTCAGTCTTCCAAATCATGAACGATTTTCCCAAAATTAAGTTCTAAGGCACAGTCATGCACATCCCTTCAAAGAATGGTTGGCCAGTGACATGAGATGACACCAATGGGTAAAATTTCAATGATACCAATGTTAAAAAGTCTTGCTACGGGAGCTGGGAACACTGGCACATGCCTGTGGTCCCCGCTACACAAGAGCCCAGGCAGGAAGGACACCTTTTTTTTTTGGGCCCAGGTTCCAGTTCTATCCTAGGCAACAAAGTAAGACAGTGAGTGTGTCAACAAAATGAAACAAGTTCTTCGGCACTAGGTGCTGGTTTTGGAATTATAGTCAATCCTTTCAGATGGCTAACATTTCACTGCATATTTAAAGATGGAGTAAAAGAAGGGGCAGACACACCTCCAGCATGAAAAGCTCATTCTGACATCAAGACAAGAGACTACCCACAGAGCACATAGAGACAGCATGCATGAAATGGCGATGACTCGAAATGAAGATGTGGCGGTGCCTGATGCTCCGAGGCTACAGTGTCAGCACGCTACAAGTTCTAATGCAGTGACCTCCTGCAATGAATCAGCCACATTTGTGGCTCTCCTTTCTTTTCTTCCTGGACTCCCGATTTAACCATTTTGTTCATTGAAAACACTAAGACAGAGTTAAATACTCACAGCTTATCAAATGCATATATGTTCTCTCTTTGCTGTGGCGGAGGACATGCTAACTGAGGTTGCCAAGCGACTTCCATAAGAACCTGCTTTCCAGAAGGCCCTCCCAACCTTCAATTTCCTGAGGTTGCCTATTTCCTTCCATTCTTTCTGTTGGCCTTCAGGGCTTTAGTCCTATTCCCTCACCCAATACCATATCAGGTTCCCCTCTCTCCACCACTCCCATCCCACCCCGTCCACTTTCCCTCCCCACTTGTGATTGCTTTCTTCTCTCTCCCAAGTGGGACTAAGGCGTCCTCACTTGGGCACATCAGCTAGTTGACCTTTTTAAGTTATGTGGACTGTATCTTGGGTATTCATTCTGTGCTTTTTTTTTTTTGGCTAATATCCACTTATTAGTGAGTAAATACCATGCACGCATCCTTTTGGGTCTGAGTTATCTCACTCAGAATGATATTTTCTAGTTCCATCCATTTGCCTGCAAAACTCAGGATGTTCTCATTCTTAACAGCTGAGTAGTATTGCATTGTGTAAATGATCCACATTTTCTGTATCAGTTCTTCTGTCCTGGGACATCTAGGCTGTTTCTAGCTTCTGGATATCACAAACAAGGCCACTATGAGCATAGTGGAACATGTGCCCCTATGGCATAGTGGGGCATCTTTTGGGTATATTCCCAAGAGTGGTATAGCTGGGTCTTCAGGTAGATCTACTTCCAATTTTCTGAGGAACCTCCAGGTTGATTTCCAGAGTGGTTGTACCAGTTTGCAATCCCACCAGCAATGGAGGAGTGCTCCTCTTTCTCCACATCCTCTCCAACATGTGCTGTCACTGAGGATTTGATCTTAGCCATTCTGATTGGTGTAAGGTAGAATCTCAGGGTCGTTTTGATTTGCATTTCTCTGATCACTAAGGACTCTGAACATTTCTTTAGGTGCTTCTCAGCCATTTGAGATTCTTTAGTTGTGAATTCTTGGTTTAGTTCTTTCTATACCCCATTTTTTGATTGGGTTCTTTGGTTTTTTGGTGATTAACTTCTTGAGTTCTTTATATACTTTGGATATTAGCCCTCTATCAGATGTGGGGTTAATGAAGACTTTTTTTCCCAATCTGTACATTGCTGATTTGTCTTGTTGACTATGTCCTTTGCCTTACAGAGCTTTCCACTTTCATGAGGTCCCATTTATAATTTTTGATCTTAGAGCATGAGTCACTGGAGTTCTGTTTAGGAAACTTCCCCCTGTGCCAATGAGTTCAAGGCTCTTTCCCACTTTCTCTTCTATTTGATTCAGTGTATCTGGCTTTATGTTGAGGCCCTTGATCCACTTGGACTTGAGCTTTGTACAAGGTGACAAATATGGGTCTATTTTCATTCTTTTACATACAGACAGCCAGTTAGTCCAGCACCATTTATTGAAGATGCTTTCTTTTTTCCATTGTATATTTTTGGCGTCTTTGTCAAAGATCAAGTGACTGTAAGTGTGTGGTTTTATTTCTAGGTCTTCAATTCTATTCCATTGATCAACATGTCTGTCTCTGTACCAATACCATGCAGTTTTTATCACTATTGCTCTGTAGTAGAGCTTCAGATCTGGAATGGTGATTCCCCCAGCTGTTCTTTTAGAGACTCTCAGGAATTAAAAGAGGGACCTTAGATGGAATGTCTGACAGTTGGAAGAGTAACTTATAGAGCCCACCTCCAGCAGGAAGGCAGGGCATCAAGTGAAGGATGGGGCTGCCATCCCACAGTCACACCACTGAACCAAAATTGTTCCTGTCTGAAAGAATTACAGGGATGGAAATGGAGAGGAGCCCGAGGAAAAGAAGATCCAGCCACAGCCCCAAAGTAGAATCCAGTTCAAGGGGAGGTTCCAAGCTCTGACTCTATCACTGAGGCTATGGAGAGCTTACAAAAAGAGACCTATCATGACCGCACTCTGGAAGACCCAACAAGCAGCTGAAAGAGTCAGATGCAGATATTTGCACCCAACCAGTGGACAGAAGCAGCTGACCCCTGTTGTTGGATTAGGGAAGGCTGAAAGAAGCTGAGGAGAAGGGTAATCCTATAGGAGAACCAGTAGTCTCAATCTGGACCCCCCCCCCCCATCTCCCAAATACAGGACCACCAAACACACAGCACATACCAGCTGATATGAGACCCCCAACACACATACGTTAGAGGGCTTCCAGGTCTGTGTTCATTCAGAGATGATGCACCTAACCCTCAAGAGACTGGAGGCCCCAGGGAGTTTAGAGGTCAGGTGGGGTGTGGTATGGGGGCATCCACGTGGAGACGAGGGATGGGGAGTGGGGAGGTGGGAGGAGGTGTGGGATGTGGAGCAGTCAGAGGGTGGATGGGGGTGCAGGGAATGGAATATGGAGTATAAAAAATTAATTAAAAAATAAATTTTAAAAAAATCCACTTTCCTCTGTTGTCCACAACAGGTTCTCATATCCTTGGTGTTCTACTTTCGAGCTTTCATCTTCTGTCAAATCTTGAATTTCTGTTCTCTTGTGGATTATCAAATTTCTCAAAGCTAAATAGAAATTATGTAGCCACCTTCCATAGATTGTCTCTCTAATTCCTTGCCCAGAAAACCACCTCACTGGCAAGAGCATAGGCCTGGATTGATACTATGAGGGTAGCTCTTTGAGGCTTGGCTGTACAGTGGGTCCTACTGTGAGCCAGTGTGCCTGCTACCCCTTCTGTTGCCTTTCTTCATCTTCTTATCTCTCACAAGCTGTGCTGGGAAGGGAAGGTTGTTTCTTGAGTTAAGAAGAAACCTGAAACGGAAGGTCCCACGCTGCAGTTCTTTAGTCATGATGCTGTTAGGCAGGTACCTTCCCACTCAGAGCTCAGACTACTAGAATGCATAACACAAAAGGGAAGGCCTAGTGTGCAGAGTTATGGGCATATTTGCTCTCACAGTATCATCTCCGAACAGTACAACCACGGAGAATTTCTCAGATACTTGAGTAAATCCTAATCAGTCCACATTCCAGATGTCATAAAGCAGAACTTTACAACAATTTCTGCAAATATAATTCTCTGAGCACCTCCTTGTCCCCTTCTTGTGTGTTTAAGAATAAGAACCTACTATGTTAGAGAAAGTAAGCCACGCTACCAGGGGTGGACCTCCAGGGTTGTAGAACTCAAGACACATTTAACCTACAGCTAACAGGTGTGTGTGTGTGTGTGTGTCTGTGTGTGTGTATACACTGGAACAGATGCTGCCTGATTGGCCCACCTAGCCTTCCATTTTGAACCATATCCATGGTGATACACACTGTAGTATATAAAAAGTCTTTCACCCACTATTAATACTCACAGAACACATCGTTCCCACAATATCCAAAGAAAATGTAAAAATCAATTGTGGTCAGACTCACAGAGAAGAAAAACATTGTGTCCATCTTTGAAGAACAATTTCTGAGACATCATGGGTAAGGTCCTACACTTTCTCTTCTACACAGCTGCTCTGCTAGAGTGACCCACCAGACGGGCAATCACATATGTGCCCATGTATCCTCCTCTGCTATCTTGATCACCAATCTTCTGGCTGCACTTCTCATGAATTACCTTAGAGTGTGGGCTGCCCTCCAACACTTCTCACCTGTCACTGAATCACAAACACTGAACTGACAAGCTCCTGTGACTGCCATCTGTGACAAGCCCCTGGCCACTGTCGCCCTTAGGGACTTCAAAGGCTAGCGGGAAGAGGAGAGAGAAACCAACTGGAGTTTTTCATTTCTTTGAATTAGTGTGTATAAAGGTGTATGTACATTTGTGGACACCAGAAGCCCACATCAGGAGTCTTCCTTCCTCTATTGCTCCCTACAACGCTGCTGCTGCTGCTGCTGCTGCTGCTGCTGCTGCTGCTGCTGTTGTCAAGACAGTTCTCTCACTGAGCCTAAGCCTACCAACTCAACAGTGGACTAGCAAGATGCAGAGATCCACATATTGCCTCACCTCCACTCTACCCCCTACTAACTGGAATTACAGTTATCTGAAAACATGCTTTACTTTTTATACAGGTGCTGGAAAACTAAATTCTGGTCCTCTTGCTTGCACTAAATCCCCAGCCTCCACTAAAGAGTTTCTTAGCAGAGTATTTGCAGTTGTGGGACTACAGCATCAGGTACCCATGAAGCTACAGTGCATGAGCATATATCCCAGAGACAAGTTCAAATTTGCAAATCACCGGATAAGATTTTGCTGTGGTCAGTGTTATTTAACCCTGCAATAATATCAAGTAGCCACGCCCTCTTGAGAAAAGTTACTATAGATCTTCTAAAGTACCTTTTAAAAAAGATTTATTTATTTTATGTTTGTAAGTATACTATCACTGTCTTCGGACATGCCAGATGAGAGCATCAGATCCCATTACAGATGGTTGTGAGGCACCATGTAGTTGTTGGGAATTGAACTCAAGGTCTTCTGGAAGGGCAGTCAGTGGTCTTAACCACTGAGCCATCTCTCCAGCCCTAAATAGACTCAAAAATAGAAAGACTGGCTTTCTAACAGAATCATGAGAAGTGGAAAAATGATTGAGTATCAATGTATTCTTTAGACATTCTCTCCATTTGTCGTCGTCTTACATTCCACAAGGCCTGGCCACAGCCAAACCTTAATCCCTCCCACAGGCTTCACAGCGCTCCACTGGGAAACTCAGCACCAAGGAGCGGCATTTCATACAAACTCATGTGTGCTATGTATGAGAAAGTGTATTTTATGGTAAGAATTATGTTGAATTTATGAAAAAACCTATAACTTTATTCATATATTTCACCATTTATCCTTTATCCACTGATAAGGCACCACACAATCTCATGACTTAAGATGTCAAGTTGAATAAAGATCTTCCCCCCCCCTGCTTGTCACACACTGCAGTGCTGCACACGAAGGAAGCATATTGGAGGGCACGCAGTCATTCCTACCAACTTATTTCCACCATCAGTCTACATCTGGCATGGTTTTGTCATTTATGTAAAACAGAAACATAAAATATGTACATGTATGAATCTTCTAGAGAAATAAAAAGATAATGTAATAAAAAAGATTGCTACTTGGAAAACATTTCTGATGTGATCTACTCAAAAGTTAGAAATTCTAACCCTGGCTTTGCTTGTTCCTAATCTTAATTTTTAAAAACTATGTGCTAGAATGCCTTGCAGGAGCAAAATAGTCTTTCTCTTACGTGTCTGCAATAGGCTGCACATGAACCTCTCTACAAGAAGCCAGAGCCTCTCTATCACAAAATGACCTTCTGTTGACAGAAGAATAAAGCAGAAAGACGTTATGCCAGTAACAGGACGATAAGGCGCTGCCCTGTAAACCGAGCAGCAGTACAGCCTGCTGGCCTGACCCACACAGCAGTCTCTAACAGGAACCTCATTTTTTGTTTGCTCTCAACATCTTTCTCCTCAGTGAGGGGTATCAACAAGTCCCAGTAGAAAACACTGGACTCTTGTGTGTGTATAACGAACTTAATTTATTTAACCTTATTACACTTATTATGCTGAAACACAATGATATCAAATACTACTTCCATTTTAATTGTTGCACAGAAATTTAACTGGATTGATTATGTGGATTCCTTCATGAGTTTAAAGAGACCTAGAACAGAACACAACATGCATTCTGATAGTTTATAGAGACATATGGGAGAACACAGCACATAGACAGTCCCTCAGATGCCATCCTACTGATATGTCCTGCCTCTTTACTACATGGAGAGCTTAGATTAACATTTTAGCAAAGCATGAAAGAAAAATAAAACGAACACATTTGCCAATCATGACAAAATAATAGTCATAAAATTCCACATGCAACAAGCCCTTCCTAAGAAACCCACGAGAAAAACAGAACACAAGCACAGAGCAAAATAAACACATGGCACATAAAAAGCAGGATTTAATTCTGTCACATTCTCTGAGAAAGCTTAAGAATGGGAACCAGTCTTGCCACCAGCTCACCAATAGCTCACCACTTCCCAAATATTTGAAGTCTGAAGAGCCTCCATCACTATCAAATTCAATTTCTCTTGTCTGCTTTACAATCGAGTGCACATGAAAAGAAAGAACAAAACCCTCACTTCTAGAGACACCTGCTTTATACTAAATAAAGGGCAATGATTTCCACCTGGACAACTGTGCCATGTACCACAGGGAGGGGCCTGAGGCTGCAGAAGAGGGTGGCACACTCAGCTGCAAGGAAGCCCCAAGTGCTGAGAGAGGGCACATCATGGCAGGGGCTAAGACAGTCACATCTCTTTTATTTTCAAAGACAAAAGTGAACTGTCAGTATTTGAGTTTGAATGGTAACAAACATTAGGAACTTCAACAGATACAAAAAGGACTGAAAATTAGTTTTCTTTATGAGCCTTATTAGTTTCTATGTGATAAATCTTTACAAAGGAATTTGGAAATTTTCTCTAATTTTTTCCCCTCAAATTAGACTTGAGAGGCAATCAGAACTATTTTATTTAAATAATTAAAAACATTAATAATCCACCCAAATCTACTTATGTTGTGAAATCATAGTTATTCTCAAAGGTGTAAGAGATACAGGATCTCCCTAACACAAACACTACCTTTCAAAGAGTGAAGCTGTAAAATATTGTCAAAGAACAGGGCTACAGTTCAGCCAACCACTCTCAGAGATTGGTTACCAAACAAAACAAAAACTGACTACAATTCTATACATAAATGTCACTTCTTTAAATTCTTCTTCATAAATAATACACAAGCCATTCATAAGTAATGGTAATTTTCCCAGGATATAACCATGACTGTCTGCTACATAAACATACAGCTTTTGAAAAGCACTTTAGAAAGAGAAGCTAATACCTAGCACTACACACACACTAATACAATACTGTTAACATGAAAATTAAAATTCCATTTTAAATGTCCCAACAAGCTGAGGCAGGTGGACTTTCAAAACATTTAGGCCAGCCTGGGCTACATGGTAATTTCTAGGACAGCATAGGCTAGTATAGTACGGGATAGATTTTGTCTCAAACATTTTTTTCTATAGTAATTAAAAAAAATCAAATATTCTACATAAACATAGAAAGTACTGGAAACTTCTAGGTTGCCTACTGATGTCAAAGGTGGCCTGCACCATTTAATTACCAGCCTGCTGTGATATCAAAGGAGAAAATGCTATTTTAAAATGGACTCCTCTGAAAGTGCATTTATTTAAAGACTTTGAAAAGTCCTTTACTGAAAAATAAAGAATTAGTGCAAACTGTGGTATATCAAAAGCAAAAACCTTAACTAGGTACAAATGTTGTAACCCAAAACTAATTTTTGAAAATTGTAAGAAATTTACATTTTAAAAAAAGCTGTAAAGATTTCATGTTCATCCAACATATATGTATTGCCTTACAACTGAAAGTACTATAAACATACTTATTTAGCATAATGTTTTGTTTTAGACCAGTAAATAAAAACATTCCCTAGTTGAATGTGAAGTATCATGGAAAACAGCAAGCACTGCAGAAACAAAGCAGCTCTTATAAACAACATGGAAGAAGTTGTCAAATCTATATTCATTTTGCTGCCTTAATTTGAGGTTTCATTAAGATCTTAATGGAAAAAACATGCACCCTGGTAATGTAACATATTTAAAAGGAGGACCTTTCAGTCTAGTGTAAGTGACTAAAAACGAGTTTCCTGTGGGCTAACGACAGCATCAAACAAACCACAGAGCCGTCCTCTAAAGGACGGGCAGGGATTTAAAAGTCGACCATATTTCATAGATCCCCTTCTTTAATCTGGCTCTTTTAATCTTGTTTCAACCTCAAATCATTTCTGGTTGACAAGTGCTTTTGCTTAAATGTGAGGAACACATAAGCTTTTGGGGTTGGACTTTTCCTAGTTAACATGCATTTGTTACTCCATCTTTAGTTGCATGTCGAAATTTCAATCTTTATTAACATGCTAAAACTCTGCTTTGTACTCAGAGTGTGGAATTTATCCTCAAATGGAATTTAATTCCACATTTACTACACAAAGACATTTAATACTATTTTGGATGTGGCATTTAAAATGACCTATTCACTCTGAGCCAACAAAATCCATGTATCTTACTAGTTTTGAGAAGAAATCTGGCTTATAAAAAGCAAGATCAACTTTCAAAGGATCTGTCTCTGTTTACTCTGAATTTGTTAAGAACAGTTTTGTTGACGTTCTTCCAATTATGATGCTGAACAAAAGGTGAATATTTGATGGAGATTCATTTTTCTATTAACTAGCCCTACGTGATCATGAGAGCTGCCATTCCCAGAGTACAGGAACACTGAATGCATTCTGTGAAACAACAGTCACTGTAAAAGACTGGTTGGTTGTAGAAACAGAATCTCACTACACGCCTCAAGCTGGACTTGAACTTGCTGTCTCACCGCCTCAGCTTCCTCCTGGGTGCTGCAATCACATGCATGCAGCACATGCCTACATAAAACATGGTTCAAAATATAAAGGCACAGTGAAGACGACCAGACAAAAGTTCACATACCTTACATTTCTACAAATTTACTCTGGCCTGATATGTTCTTAAAAAATAAAGCTAGGTGGACATGCTGGCACATGCCTTCGATCACAGCACTCAGGAAGCTGAGGCAGGAGGATTCTGGTTTATGTAGGAGTTCTAGCAAGGCAGGACTACATGTCTGCTTTTCAGACAGTGTCTACCCCAAGCACTGAAGTCCTCAGGGCAGTTATTATCTATTGAGTGGCTACTATGAACACTGTCATTATGGATAGCAATGCATTTATACATTACATTTCATTACATATATTTATAAAAAAAAACCAGGAAACAGAAAGTTCTAAGTATCTGAGATCACAGTGCTCATAAACGTATAAGCTGACATGTAAGGGCGAGACAGTTCTATTCTAGAACCCAGACTCAGAATTATTAAAGCATTTGATATCAGATTTTTTAACCCATCCTAACTGGTATCTTCAAACGAAACTATGAAATATACTCTGTCTTTTCTAGAGTTATCATGCTTTACGCTGACAACAGAACAGCATGGAAAGATCTGTATCAAAATATGTTTACCTTGCATTTTCTTAAATACCTAATCTATTCAAACAGAGTTCAACAGTCTTTGTGACCAAATAAAATACACTGCGACTTTGCTCTCAATACAGTTGCATTTAAAAACAAACTTCATACCAGTATCAACCAGTGTATCTAAGGAACTTCCTATTAAACATTCTCAACCTGGGGCTAGACATGCCGTGTTACTCACCAGCATGGTGAGAGAATTCTTCTGCCTTCTTTCAAAGCAAAGCAAAGCAAAGCAAATCAAATCTAATTTTTGTTTTGATTCAAGTAAGACCAAAGAAACTGCTTTTTAAAGATTTAAATATGTCTATTTGTCTGGAAACTCGGTGCATCTATCTGTGATCAGGTCATGCAACTGAAAACAAACTATAGAACAGTTATTCTTTGAGAGTACAGCAAATGAATTAGGCATGCGGGACTGAACGGGACTCACCATGGAGCCTTTATGGAAAAACACCCCGCTCCAAAGAGATAAGGCCTTGGTGGAAAAGGGGGGAAAATGCACAAAAAATTAGAGGAAAACTCATTCAACATTAGTAAATAAATGTACATTGTACTGTTATAGAGTATGATAAAAATAACGCAAATTAATATTCATTTGCAATTCTGCCACATATACTGTGATAGAACCAATATATATATATGAGGTACAGAAACAAGGCCCTTAGTTTCCATACAAATGTAGATTTGATTTTTTTCTATTTCTCCCCCTTTTCTGGAGCACCCCTGTGGCACTTCCAGTTTAAAATGAAGTTCATGGCTGAGCCCTTAGACATAAAGTACACATTAATCAGAGGGATGATCAGAGGGAGAATAATACATACTATATGCCACACAAAGTATCCAGTGTCAGCTGAAGACAACTGCACCATGACATGACAATGTGCACCTAGCGGCTGTCTCTCAGCCACACAGTTGTCATACTGCTTATCAGCAGTGAGCTGAGCTGCTTGCTATTCTGTGGATCACTAGCAAAAACAATGGAATGATTTCTAATTCTCGTAACATTCCAGAAAACGAGTACAAGAATACAGCCTCCTCTACCTGACTGCAAGTGGTGATGGTAGACAACGTGTTTAGGGATGCAAAGTCAGAATTCAATGATACATGTATTTCTGCTTAAAATTCCCAGTTATTTAAGACATGCTATGCACAAATAGACCTTGGTGATTTAATTATATTCATAAAAAATTTTTCCTATGGCATCTGACAATTGAAAGACACAAGAAATTGAAGAGGAACACATATTCATAAGCCATGGTTATTTCCTTTTCCAAAACTAGAGACTGGAATATTAAGAAGAAACATAATCCTGCTAATTAGCATTAATTTCCAAACAAACAGAATACATTCCAGAACAAATCAAAGGTTGAGCAAAATGTTCTCATAACAGTGAGCATGATTCTGGGATTCAAAATGCAACAGATACAAAGATAGACATAAACGTGGGCAGTTACTGGAGGGAGGGAGAGAGACAGGAGCATGAACCATGACAATAGGAGAAAGGTAGGGGGAGCTGAGGGGAGAGGGAGAGAGAGGGAGGGGTACACTAACCTGCCCACACTCAGGAAGATTTAAAGGGTTAGTTACAGACACCTGACGCCTTTAATCCCAGCACTCAAGAGGCAGAGACAAGGGGAACTCTGTGAGGCCTCATCTACAAAGTTACATAGAAAAACCAAAAACAGAAACAAAAAACAAAAACAAACAGACAAAGGTGTAGTTAACTGTCCACCCAAGCAGGAAGATCAACAGTGTGGCCTTCCATTGATTTCCCCAGTGACCCACAGAACATTATCTTTTAGCTGCATTAAAATATCACTGTAGGCCAGGTGTGGTGCTCACTCCTTTAATCCCAGCACTCGGGAGGCAGAGGCAGGCGGATTTCTGAGTTCGAGGCCAGCCTGGTCTACAAAGTGAGCTCCAGGACAGCCGGGGCTACGCAGAGAAGTCTTGTCTCGGGAAAAAAAAAATCACTGTAAGTATCAAAATACTGCTGATCTAAATACTGACAGGGCACACTGGATACTCTAATATTCACAGATATACTGCAAAGTAAAGAATTTGAAACTTTGTTTTGAAATTATCCACTCATTCCTCTATAACTCAAGACTTCTTCAAGTGTCAAACAAAACAAAAACAAAAACAAACAAAAATGGAACAAAATCTATCTGTTCCTAACATTTAGAGTTTTAAGTTTCCTGATTTATAAAACAGAAACATACTTCATCCCAAAAAGTGATGAGTAAACTTTAAAACAAACAAACGACCGAACGACAGACCGACCGACCCCCTTGATAATTTCCCAGGAAATTACACCATGTTCCTAGTGTCTCCAGTCATATACTCGCCCACCAGGCACAGTGACACCGAGTGAGCAGACCCTTGGTCAGTATCAGCACAGTGTGGCCTGGCTGCTTTAGTTGAAAGATATCCGGGCCAACAGCTACACAGAAAGGATGATGCCGGGCTGGGGACAGGGTGAGGACCTATGCTGGTATGTAGACCTAGCATGCATCTGACTCTCATTTGCCCACTCCTTGCCCAGTCTGGCAAACTGGAGCTCTGCTACACACATGTGAAAGATCTCCCGACTCCACAGGCACAGGGACTCACATCACTGCCGACTGAGGGTAGTGCCAGCTGCACTTTTAAAATGCTGCTGCTTAATCTTTCTTCAAGAGCAAAAGAATGAAAAAATGAAGTCACAAAGTCCGGGTCCATGATGCAGCTGTCTTCACCTGTGATTGTCCTCACACACCCGCCTCTGAAAGCCACAGCTGTGGTTCCCACTGAAGTGCAGGAAGGGAGGAGATCACAGAGTGAACTAGTGGGAGTGTTGGGTGGAATAAAGAAAGTCACAAGTCAGCTCAGAGCAGTAGAGACAGCTCTGAAGAATCTGCAGTCACTATCAGTTTTTCAGCCTTAACAATCTCATCACAGAAAACAGGCTCCATGTCATAACATGTTCCTGTGGGTCTGAATTCCAACCGACAAACCGAAAGGAAAAATAACTATTCAATGAATGAAAAACCCAGCAGTGGTTATTAGAGAAGTATAATCCTTTAGAAACTAATATAAAATTACCTATTAATTCTAACTCAGAGAATCTCACAAACGGTAATGAACAGTACTTTAAAGAGAGGCTGGAGGGGTTGTTCAGTGGTTAGAGAACTACTGTTCTTCCTGGGGACTTGGGTTCAGCACTCACAGCGGCTCGAAGCTGCCTATAACTCCAGTTCCAACAGATCTCATTTGAACATAATCCTCTATAACCTGGTTTCAGTGGTAAAAGGTAACTATTAAGATTTGATCAGTAATCAACGTGGCTTTCTATGTTTCCTAGGCTGGTTTCAAGTTTGTGATCCTTCTGTCTCAGCTTCCTGAGTTCTGAGACTACAGAGTGTACTACCAGCCTACCCAAGCCTGTCTGTCCCACTTCAGAGCTAAAGCAGCAACTGGAATTTACAAGATGAATCTATACACATACCCCATCGTGCTATTCTTTAGCTGATCAAGTTCTGTAATCAACTGAAAAAGCAGGGCTTACAATGATGTAATGATCAGCACACAGAGGTGAAGGGTAAACAGAAGGGAAAGGCTAGAAAACTCTAGCACGACACTTCAGTGACATGGTACTTAAAGCGTCTACTGCCTCTGTGTACCTTCTCTTAAGCAAATGATGTGACCAAATACTTCCTCTCTCAGTCCTGCAAATTAGCCCCAACATTTAATTTGTTCATTAATGGAATTTTAATTTCTCCCTAGCAGACAGGTCTATGGCATTGGTGGTTTTCAATCTGCAGATCTGTAAGACAAACTGAAGCCGAACCAGACAGCTGACTAATTTGAGACATATTTGGCATGCCAATTTAAATTACAAACTCAAGATGTAAAAGATTTTCATTAGAAAAAGATAGATAATGTTGAAGTTCTTCCATATGCAACAGAAGAGAGACTAGCATAGCATAAATAATGTCAAACTTCTGTCGACTGCTATGCCTGCTGACTTTCAATATGGTATATAGTAGACTTCTTTCAAATAAGGAATCCCCAGATTTACAGCAAAATGCAATAAACTATCGTATGGTTTAAGTACTCTACTTATTTGGCGCAAAAACTAGAAACTGAAACTATGGTAAATACATTACACATGTAGACAAAGCACACACACTCAAATGAACACACACTCTATTATTTTATATCGGGAACCAAACACACAGAGTTTAATTAAGCAACTAATGGCTACAGAAGAAAAAGATAGAGGTGGCAAATTTCCATAGCTATGATATCCAGGAGACTTTTGTCAGCTCTTCCATCCTTACTTCTCTGAACTTGGCTTGTAAGGTTCCAGGCTCAGATGCAAAGGTCAAGGTGAACTGAATTGAACTGAATCAAAATAAGGAATGGACTTTTTCATTTATTAGATGAAAATGTCATTTACTGTGAAAAGAAGAATTAATGATAAACCTGCCTTACAAATATCAACTTGAGATGTTCAAATAAATGCTATTAAGTGCTTCAATGTATGTGAGAACCACACACCTGTTTACTAAGCGTGGTTCACCAGTCAGGTTTACACGAGGCAATGAGATCAAGAGCCTACATCCACACACTGGCATTCTCGTCATATGAGAAAACTTGCTTAGGACATGGATAATAAGCCCAAGTGCAACACCAGAAGCCAAAGCTACCCAATACTCACTCTGTTTTACAAGGACAGGGCCCCAGGTTTCCAGACACTCACAGAGCAATGAGTACATGGGGGGTGGGGTTGGGGGGGGAGGCAAAACTGGATCATTAAGAATAAGTCATACTTCTGGTCACTTCCAACAGGGTCGAGCTAACTACAAGTAAGGAATAACTTCACTATCAATCTTTATGCCTTCATCCCTGAAAACTGTTCAACCTCATTCTAGCATCTTCTGTTCTCCTCCTGTGACCAAAGGATTTCCATATATCATGTTAGACATAAAGAAAATATATCTTAATTATTACTCAGCATTTAGATTTTTTCTCATTTGATACAACTGAAACAAATGACTGTGAAATGCTGCTCATATATTCTACCGCAAAAAAATCTAACCCCCAAACAACAATCCCTAATGCTGATTCCCATTTAATGGAGAACCTTCCTTCCTACCTACCTTCCTTCCTTCCTTCCTTCCTTCCTTCCTTCCTTCCTTCCTTCCTACCTTCCTACCTTCCTTCCTTCCTTCCTTCCCTCCCTCCCTCCCTCCCTCCCTCCCTCCCTCCCTCCCTCCCATTCTTCCTCTCATCCTTTCTTCCTTCCCTGTGGTGCACAGAACTGAACACAGAGACTCATACATGCAAGGAAAATGCCATTCCACTGAACTCAAGGTTTTCTTCTTTATTGAGCTCTATTAAAACCCGGTGATGTGGTGAGGGGCTTTCCAGTCCGCCTGTATTATACCAACAGAAAATGGACTCTGTTTACATGAGTGTTCTCTGAAGCCAAATAATTCCTTGCACTGCTTTTGCCTTCGTCCAAGCTCAGCCTCAGAGCTAAGCAGCAGCTGTTGCCATCAGAGGCTGTCCTTCCTCCAAGAGATGCTGCGAGGTATTCAACAGGAAGGTGTAAATACAGCTGTCTTCTGCCATTTGTAGTTATACTGGCCTCATGTGTGCAGAGAAGTGAGACAGATGGTCCCCAACACTGCACAGGCTTTCAGGGACATGGATTTGCAAAAATAAAAGGGCAGATGTTAAGTGTGGTAAAGACCTATTTTGTACCCTGAAGAGTTAAGCTGAGGTTTGTACGTCAACTTGGATGTCTGAACTCTTGAGTCCTAGGCACTCTTCATAATTCTGCACAAAATTCTAATACTTTGTGGCTATCTTATGCCTTCACACAAAATACCAACACAGGACAAATGGCAGGTGCTCCAGGAAACAACAATAACATTACCAGGAGTATCTGAAAGTCACAGCATTTACAGGGCTGCAATAGGTGAGCTCTGAGTGGTCTTTGTAAATCATCTATGGGACCATTTCTTGTTAGTTCTTCTAAAAGCACTAGGAAGGCACAGGTGATTCAGCATTTTAGGAATGAAGAAAATTGGAAAATAAAAACTCTGCTCGCTTATTACAGTGGTTACCTTCATGAGAAAAATCAAATTTCCCAGTAAATAAAACAAAATGGGGTAGAAATAATTAAGGTTAAATAGCCAGCTGCAATGTTGAGTGTTAGTCACAGTTTGGAAAATGTTTCAAAAGAATAAATAAATGCGTCTGTACACGCTAGCGAGTATAAAATCTAAGGGATGAAACTATCTGGCATTGACTTCAAAACAGTCTGTGACAAACTGAGCATTGCATTCTCAAGTCTTCTGTTCACTGTGGGGCTGCGATGGGACTGAGGCCTCACACATGCTAGGCAAGACAACCAGGCTCTCTGTGGCTCTGACCTTGGCTAGCTTTGAGCCTGAGATCCTCTGCTGGGATTGAGATTACAAGTCTGCACCACCAAGCCCAGACAGAAAATATATTCTTATGAATCAAACATTAATCTTAACAAGGCAAAATTTACATTTTAATAAACTCCTTTAAGACAAAAATTAAAAATCACATTCAGAAAACTATCCACAAATAGGTGGCTAGCATGCAGTATAAGAATAAGAAAAGTGACAAGAGCATGTTCTGAGTGTAGTCAACAAACACTTGAGACAGTGGCACATAAAGGAGCTACGATGGAGGCTGGATCGGTGGCTCAGCCATTACTAGAGCATGCGACCACCGGTTTGGATCCTAGGACCCAAGTCAGACACTGTAACTCCAGCCCAGAGGATCTGATTCCCCCAGCATCCATGAACACCCAACGCTGCCCCCAACACACAGATACACACAGTATTATTAAAAAGTAGCTGTGATGATGGTGACCATTTGTAATATCAGAACTCAGTACTGGGGTGGCAGTATCCCAAGCTCAAGGCCAGTTTCAGACAATTAACAAGACATTGTGAACAAAAATTAGATGGATAGGAAGGAAGGAAGGAAGGAAGGAAGGAAGGAAGGAAGGAAGGAAAAAAGTAAAAGGGAAAAAAAGAACCAAGTGTCTTCGGTGAACTAACTTGCAATCTGCAAATGGTCAGACATAAACTACAATCAAAGTGTCTTATCAGTCACTATCAGCTGTCAGTATCAGGAAACCTGTGCTAACTCAGAGCTCTGCTACAGAAGTAAATAACTCATTACAGACTGTAATTCCCTGTAATTATTAAAAATAATGAATAAGAATTCCTCTGAAAGCACACCCAACAACTGTAAACTGTACCTGTACCCTGTGCTCAATTCCCTGCCCCACAAGTCTGCCTCCTTTCTAGATAAGACAACCTCCCGTCCAAATCTTGCCCACCAACTCCCCTGAAAGCACCCCTACCAGTGTGGTACGCCGCAGCCCATACCCAGCCAGGAAATGGAAACAACCTAGACGTCCTTTAACCAAAGAAAAGACAAATAAAGACAGTTTATAATTTATAAAATGAAATATCACCTAGCTATTAAAAATAATGCCATCATGAAACTTGCAAGCAAATAGATGGAACTAGAAAAGACCATCCTGAGTAAGATAACCTAGACCCAGAAAAACAAACATGGTGTATACCAAGTGGCGATTAGCCATAAAGTACAAGATAACCATACTATAATCCATAGACCCAAAGAAGATAAGTAACAAGGAGGAAGATACTTGGATCTTACTGAGAATGACAAATAGAATAAACATCAGAAGTGGATGGAGTAAGGAGACTAGGGAGGGGAAGAGATGGGGATCAAGGATAGGGAGGAGAGAGGGGGAGAATACTGAAAGAGAAAACTGGAACCCTTAGGGCCCACATCTCTGGGGCAAGCTAGAAACCTAGAACAAACTCCCAGGACCCTATCTGGTGACCCACTGAGGTTACCATAGCTAAGAGGCTATGGAACCTGAAATGGCCTCTCCTATAACCAATCAAGACTTCCAATAGAGGAATTGGGATACCAACCCAGCCACAAAACCTTTGACCCTGCCTACAAGATATGCAGGGATAAAAGACTGAGCAGGACTTGAGGGAACAGTCAACTGATGACTAGCCTAGCTTAAGAACCATGCCATGAGAGGGAGCCCGCTCCTGACACTATTAATGACATTCTGCTGTACGTGCACACAGAAGCCTAACATAACTGTCGTTAGAGAGGCTTCACCCAGCAACTGCTGGAAACAGATGCAGAGACCCACAGCCAAACATTAGGCAGAGCCTGAGGATTCCTGTGGAAGAAGGGGTGGGGGGAAGGAGCCAGAGATATTAAGGAGACTATATAAGAAAATCTACAGAATCAACTAACCTGGGCTCATAGGGCCTCGCAGAAAGTGAATGACCAACCAGAAAGCATGCATAGGATGGAGCTAGGCCCTCTGCACATATGTCACAGTTGTATAGTTTGGTCTTCATGAAGGTCTCCTAACAGCAGGAACAGGGGATATCTCTTACTCTGTTGTCTGCCTTTGGATCCTTTCTCCCCAGCTGGGATGTCTTGTCTAGCCTCAATGGGAAAAGCTGTACCTAGTCCTACCGCGACTTGGTACGCCAAAGCAGACTGACATACCGGGGAAGCCTCCCCTTTTCTGAGGCAAAAGAGAGGAAGGGGATGAGGGGAGGAGAGGAGTGTCTTAGTTAGGTTTCCGCTGCTGTGAAAAGACACATGACCATAGCCATTCTTATAAAGGACAACATGGAGCTTTGTTATAGGTTCAGAGGTTCAGTCCATTATCATCAAGGCAGGAGCATGGCTGTGTCCAGGCAGGCATCACACTGGAGGAGCTGAGAGTTCTACATCTTCATATGAAGGCCAGTAGGAGGAGACTGCCTCTTCTGCACTGGGTGGAACTTCAAAGCCCACCCTCATAGTGACACACTTCCTCCAAAAAGACCACATCTACTCCACCAAGGCCATGCCTATTAATAGTACCACTCCCTGGGACAAGCATATTCAAATTATCGCACAGGAGAATCTGTGATTGAGGTGTAAAGTAAATAATTAATAAATAAGGTATAAATAAAATGAGGTATAAGGTGAATAATGACTAGAATTCTTCTTTTGATGTTTTCAGTGTAGCCATGTAGCAGAGTGCATCCTCCAAGTTTAGGATGGAAGACAAAGGGGGAAAGGGTCATTAACCTGAAAGTTATTCTGAAACATTTAGAAAAGTATCGTGTTTTGATGCATGAAAAATGTCAATGATAAATTTAGCATTTTTAACATTGGAAGATTTGGGGATACAAGAATTTTTGTTATCAGACTTTGCTATATTGCTGAAGTGGAAACTATGTCAAAAATATTAGAATCAAAGGTTCATTTTGAGACATGTCTAAAATTATTTGGCAACAATACCTGAAGACAGCACATTCTGAAAGGAATTTGAAATTCCTTTTAACATTCATCAAGTTAAAAGAAAACTGATGAAGTTCTGAGCCTGTTCGAAAATTCAAGCATCATACACTTGTGGTAGTCTGGATGAGAATTCTGCCCACTCTCTGCTTAGTCCCCAAGTGTGTCCTTGTTGGAGTGGGTGTGTCTATGGAGGTGTCTTCGAGATTTCAAAAGCCCAAGCCAAGCCCACTGTGTCTTTCTCCTTGCAGATTAGGATGTGAGACTCTCAGCTACCCCTACAGCACCTTCATGCCAGCCTGTCTGTCACCATCCTCCCTGCCAGGAGTGATCAGGGACGAATTCTCTAAAACTGTGAAGCAGCCCCAATTAAATGTTTTCTTTAATGAGAGCTGCCTTGGCCATAGCTGTCACTTCACAGCAGCAGCACAGTGACTGGGCATATATTAACGCTGGTTTCAAGGCACATAAAATTATTCAGATTCCCAATGCATTCATCAATAAGTTTTAAAGGAATCTAAGAGGGAGCACCGGGCCAGCCTGCACTGAGTGGTGGAATACTTTGCATGCCTGCATGCAGCCCCATGTACAGTCTGACACTGCAGGGGTAGTAGTAAATAATCACGATGAGACACGTAGCATGTATAGGCTCTAAGTCTGAGACCTTAAAGAAACATATTTGATTTGTCTCTCTACATAGCCCTGGCTGTCTACAAACTCACAGGGATCCTCTACCTGGGCCTCTTAGTGCTGGGATTAAATAAAGGTGTTCTTTTTATAGGGATGGGTGTTTTGCCTGAATGTATGTTTGTGTACCACATGAGCGTAGAAGAGGTTGCTGGGTATCCCAACTGGAGTTACAAATGGCTTTGAGGATCTGGGAATGCAAATGCTGAGTAATGATCTCATGTCCTCTGAAAAAGCAGTCAATTCTCCTAACCACTGAGCTATCTCTCCAGCCAGGAAAGGAGATGTAGAATCTTCTAACATCATCTACACCTGCCACCGTGCTGGCAGAGAGCATGAGAGAGCACAAGTGTCTCATCAGGGAACTTTCAAATTCAGAGAAAGGAAAATGTACATCCCAACACCAGGTATAAATATGTGTAATTAAATGCTAACATCTGCCCTGTGTGCCTAACACATCTGCACCAATCTTGGAGCTGTTTAAAAAGCCTATGGGAGAAGAGAGCTAAGTCTTTGTAGTGGATACAGTATGTCCTGTGCTAGTAACAACAAGAACTAAGTCTCCAGAGACAAACAACAGAATGTGCTGTGTGTCCCCAGGAAGCTGCTAGGGCTTCTTCTCAGAGAGTCCCTCACTCACTCGGAACGGGCAGCTGAATCAGAGGAACATTTAAAATACGCTCTCACTGAGATCCAGGAAAATAGATTTCTACCTGGAATTATATATTGCTGAAGTGAATAACATAAAATAACATTCAGGCACACTTCAGTGTGTCAAAAATACACTTTAAAATTGTTTTTCGGCCAGGTGTGGTGGCGCATGCCTTTAATCCCAGCACTCGGGAGGCAGAGGCAGGTGAATTTCTGAGTTCAAGGCCAGCCTGGTCTACAAAGTGAGTTCCAGGACAGCCAGGGCTACACAGAGAAACCCTGTCTCGAAACACCCCCCCCCCCAAAATTGTTTTTCAAGGCTAAGAACCATTTTTACTTGATACTACACACAGAGAGGACACTGGTTCAAAGCTTAGGGGAGGAGGGGACATCATAGTCAACATCTCTAAAACCAACAAAAAAAAACAAAAAACAAAAAACAAACAAAAAAAACAAAACGAACACACCGCTTAAAATTACATTTCTACTGAGCACAAAGAGTTAAACTACATGGCACCCAGGTCTAAGGATGGTGCAATGAGCTGTCATTTGGGAAGTTGGTTTTCAGGATTTTTTCCCCCCTTTTATTCCCCTTAAAACGTTATAAACTCAGCCTACTTCTGTCAACAGGCCTGCCTCACTCATAAACACCGTGTCAACTAGGCTAAGAGCCTATGTGACAGTGCAATCTGGTACCTGGGAACCATAATAGTTCTAAGAAAAGTGACTTCTATAAGCACTTTTACATTAGCAGTGTGTCAGTGCAGTGGCCAGATAATTTAATCTATTTTTTTCATGGGGGAAAACTAAGGACTATTTGGGACCAAGACAGGGCTTTCTCTATATTATTTTAATACAGATTTTAAATATACAGCTTGTCCCACTTCTAACACAATTAAATACTGGTATTGTATGTTGAGTAAAACAAATAATTTGGCTATAGACATGACTACAGAAATACAAATTCAATAGTCCAAAATGGATAGTCAGTCTCACCATAATACAGAATATCTAATGATATCATGTCAATGAATGCTGTAATTCATTTATAAGCTCAAATCCACATATGCCAAACAAGTAGAGATCAGCTAAAATGAACCCTGGAAAGAATTCAAGAACGCTACGAGGGTCTTGGAGAGGGTCAGGGAACAATCTTGTACTGGTTTTCAGCTATGTGCAATAGCACAGTCTCTAGACTCTAACAATAGATGTAGCTATGTGCAATAGCACAGTCCCTAGACTCTAACAATAGATGAGGGATGTAAATATGTTGGGGAGGGGTAATACACCCACACCAAATGAGTAGGTGAGTCTCATAAACTTCAGCTGTCATCTAGAAAACTTTTCTTAATATTTGACTCTATCAAAATGTGTTGTATTGTGGGCAGTGTGATGGCAAGGGCCAAAAAAATCAAACTGTACAATCAAACAATGCCATGCCACAAAGCAGAAAGTATGGCTGTGTGGAGGAGCCTGGTTTTCATTAGCCAATACTGGTTTTCAAAACTTTGTCGCTGCTATAGATCCGTGTACACAGCTGTGTGTGAGCATGTCTGTGTGTGTAAGCATGTTTGTGTGCATTCTGAACTCTGTACTAACTCAGTTGCCACTGAGACTCATGTGGGCTGGAAATGAAGAACATAATCAAAAACACACAATGAAAAGAAAGCACATTCAACTCCTATCCATCCCGCCTTTCCAGTGGCTGTGGAAACAGCATCAAGCTTGAGGCCTTACCCTGTTCGCTTCGTGATGGTTCCCAGTGTCATTGGCTGTTTGATTTGCGCAAGAGGCGTCACTACCATCAAGCTGGGGAGGGGAGAAAGCCGGGGATTGCCAGGGTTGTTGTTTGTAAAGTTATTGTAAGAGTCTTGGCTGGTCAGCTTCCCTACAAAAAGAAACAGAAAGCAGAGCATCAGGAATGGAAGCACCCCTCCTGAAAAGGGTTTTGTTTAAGAAAGAAATCAGGGCTGGTGTATAGCTAAGTGGGGAAAGGCATTTGCTCCCAAGTCCCGATAACCTGGGTGGTCTCCAGAGTCACATGGTAAAAGAAATCAACTTCCTACACGTTGTCATCTACTATCTACACACATACAAATGAATGTATGAACAAATGAATGAAAAAAAAAGCAAGATAAAATTTAAAGGAAATTGGTACAAGTATTATGAAACTTCATACAGACTGGAAGCAACCAACATTACAGGTCACTGAAGTAACCATAGCAACTAGTTTTAGAAATTGCAGATGGATTTTTGTTTTTCACTTTGCTGTGTACATGTGCACAAAGGTACACTCATGCGTGTGTGCACATAAAGGTCCATGTCAGGCATTTCCTTGGTCACTTTTCACTTTACACTCTAAGACAGGGCATTGGACTGAACCTAACCCACGCACGCGCTGACTCGGGTAGGTAGGCTGGATAGGGAGCTCTCAGGTAGGTTTCAGCCCTCAACACTGGGAATATCTGTGCTGTTGGACATGGCTTTGTAGATGAGTGCTACAAACCGAAACCTCAGGTTTTCACACTTATACATCAGCAATTTACCAGGTTTCATAGCCCCCAGAATTCTTGTTTCTAAATGCAGTATGGTTTTTTGTTCATCCTTAGAAAGGCCACTGTTTTGATAAAAATTCACTATTTCTCCTTACTATGAGAACTGTAAAAGAAGCTGGTTTGCCTTTTGATGGGTACTGAGAAGTAAGGATAGTTTTTCCTAATTTGTACCACAAATACAGATTCAATAAAAAATAGTGTCAGGAAGAGAATTCCAGAAAGTTCCATGTCCTAAAACTTGAATATATACAATTCAATGAGCACCACCTGAAGACATGTCAATGGGGTGGAATCTCAGTAGACACAGCCTGTGGTACGCTCCCACAATTTTAGAGTGTCTCTCTACTATTGCTAAGCATGACCTTGTTTGTGCAGTTAAGCCAAGAGGCTATGACTATATCAATGCTCAGACTAACTATACAGCCCTGAAAGATAAGAACAGCCACTTTCTAATCCTACCAGGAAGATGCTGACTTCAAAAGCAGACAAGGGTGGCAAAGTGCTGCTCTTCAAGGACACAGGTCCAACAGCTTGTATCATTCCCTGGAATTAATTAGTTAAGCTATGCTAGGGCTGAGAAGAAACTCAAGCACAACAATCTCTGACCTCCCCCCCCATACTAGCAAATTCCAATTTCATAAAAGTAGTGAAGCAATTCACACCTTGGCTGTGATACAAAAGGTAGCAGTTACAATACACACAGACAGACTATGTTTCACACACATAAGAGAGAGCCTTAAGGAAAAGATGAATGGATATTTGTAATACAATAAAGGAGAAAACGTTTTAATAGTTGAGTCACTGAGTGACTTAAATTCTCAAGGTCGGTAGAGACAATAGTTGACAATTCATTATCAGATGACTGTGATTGTATTGAAATGAGGATCCAACATTAATATGTCACAAGCTAATAAAACTCAGGATGTGTCTGTCATATACATTTATCAGCTACTAAGCACAGATCTGATGAGTGTCCCAGCCTAAGATAAGGCTCTGTGAGGGCTCCTATCCCTCTTATCACAAACCTTACAGCACACAGAATGAAGATAAGTACATGTGGCAACAACTACTTGGAAATGGGTTCATAGACCACACGGGAAGTAACCTGGGTAGACAGTGGGAGGACAGGGCAGCTCAGGGCCTGAAGGACAACATAAAGAAGTATACAGGGATGCCATTGTGGGAGCAAAAGTAGTATCTAAATACTACTGCTGAGGTGTACCATGACACTGTGGGAGATAAATTTATTTGCCTTTTAGAATCTCCCTCCCTCCCTCCCCCCTCCTTCCCCCCCCTCCCAACACTATGCATCCTAGGCTGGCCTCTAGCTCAAGGTCCTGCTGCTTCAGCCACCCTAACACTGCAGTTACAAATGTGTCCTATGTTGGCAGGCAGGCTTAGGAGAAACAGTACACACTAACAAAAGTTCTTGCGCAAGCAAACAGCACACAGACGGTGAGCTCACTGAACAGTACTGATCAGACTTTTTTTGGGGGGGGGAGGGGCGGGTTTCGAGACAGGGTTTCTCTGTGTGTCCTCCTGGCTGTCCTGGAACTCACTCTATAGACCAGGCTGGCCTCAAACTCAGAAATCCACCCGCCTCTGCCTCTCAAGTGCTGGGATTAAAGGCGTGTGCCACCACGCCCGGCTCTGATCAGACATTTTTAAGCTTTGGAATACACCTTAGTGGTAGAGCCCTTGCCGGGCACAGAACTCTACAACAGGAAATAAAAGAAAGACAAGTAAACATGAGTGAGAGAGGCACAATGTGATTCCATGGGAGTGTTCCCAATGGGATGCTTTCAGTGGCCAGCACGCAGCAGCTTCACTGCCTCCCTAGGAGACAGAACAGCACAGAAGGGTCTAGCCTCTCCTCAGCCTGCTCCTGCATTCTGGAGCACTATTCGCCTGTAGTCTCCTCCTCCTGGACTGTGTGTTTAAGATGTAGCCTCCATCTGCGAGACAGTATGCAGGAGTGTGTAGAGTTGTGAAGACTTTATGTTAACGGGGTAGGAAGAGTGGCAGTGTCTTTCTTACAAGGTACTAGATTTGGAAGAAGTTTATAAACAGATCTCCTTAATAGCATGGCTTAAATATGTTCTACAAAAGCTCAGTAACTCTCTTTTACATAATTCCCAAATAGACTGCCTGAACTTGAATCAGTATATTAACCAGAAATCTTATTTATAATAGCTGTTAAAGAAATAGCTAAAGGCTGAGAATGGAGTTCAACTGGTAGAGAATCACCTCACATTACCCAAACCCTAGGCTTGCTCCCATCACCGCATAAACCAGACAAGGTACACATAACTGTGATCACAGCATTGGGAAAGGATACAGGAAGACCAGAATGTCTAAAGCTGTTCTTAGCTATATATTAAGTTCAAAGTTAACCTGGGCTACATAACACTATCAGAAAACACAGAAATGAAGAGGGAATGAAAGGGGGAAGGAATGGGGAAAGGGAAAGAGGGAAGGAGGGATAAGAAAAGAAAGGAGAGTGAAAGAAAAAAATTAAAAGAATAAATTTAGCTAGAGAAAAGAAAGATCTCTCAGATGGAATGTGCCTAAGACACAGTATGCTAGGGATTTTAAAAGAAAACAAATTTAGGAAAGCAATCTATTCTTGTGGATTAAAACATTCATCATCATTAAAATGCCCTGCTTCCCAAAGCAAATTTAATACAATGCCAATTAAATATCTATGACCTCCTTCTCAGAGCTAGGAATGAGAATTCCAATACTAAGGATTCTCAGAAAACAAAGAATATCCAACAGCTTCTTAAGCAAAACCAACCTAGTAGAAAGCAATGCAAAGCTAGGGTGTGAAAACAAGGAAGCCTTCTTCTGGATGCTAATATGACAATTTGGCTCACAAACATCTATAACTCTAGATTCAAAGGATCTAACACCCTCTTCTGGCCTCTTTGGGTACCAGGCATATACATGGTACACATACAAATATGCAGGAAAATACTCATAAAAATACATATGAAGTAATAAATAAAAAGCCAAGCTCTGCCTGGTACCTGTAAATATGCATAACTTTTATATTTTCATGGATTTGGAGGTAGCTCTGTGCAGAAAGTATGAAGACCTCAGTTCAATTCCTTGAAACCATGAAAAAAACAAACAAAAAAAACCCCAATAATCAAAACAAACAAACAAAACAAAAAAAAACGGTGAGGGTAATGGCGGGGCTTACAATCTCAGCACAGGGGAAGCAGAGGCAGGAAGATTACTGGAACACAGTGGTCATTCTGACCTACTTGCTGGGTTCTAAGACAATGAGAGATACTCAAAGGGTATATCGTGTTCCTCTAGACAGACTGATGGCCACGCACACCATCCACCACCATCTGTACACAGAAACACAAATGAATACAATTTCAACTAAGAAAGAGGACTATGTAAGTTACCAAATGAACCATTAATGAGGCAACCTAGTATCTGGTAAGCTTCCATAGGAAAGTCCTACTACACAGGTGGAGAAGCCAATTGTTACGGAAAAGAAACCTGGGATCAGAAATGCCCTGTAACCGGTGTAGACGTGAGATTAAATGACTGTGACTGCAAAGAAGACACTAACAAGGGAGACAATGAGTCTCTCAGTATCCTTGCCTCTTTAACTCCACAGCAGGAGGCTGACTGGGATCACAGCCTGAGCTCAGCCCTGATCAGCAAGTCCATGGTGGTGGAGTGGGGGGAGGGAGGAGAAGAAAATGAACAGATGATGGGAAAAACATGTTACCACTGACATCTGAGAAACCGCTCGGAGACAAAGAGAAGGAGTTACTGTTATTGTTTTAAAGGACAACTTAAAAAGGGAGATGAAGCACATAAATTTTGCACACACAGGAGTTTCCTTGTCAAATAGAAATTGAAGGATAAAAAGAAAGAATCATGAATGATGGTATCAGGTTAGTAATCGAGGGACAGCACAGACAAGCCTCAGTAGCAGACACAGCGATCAACAGTTCAATAAGCATTGCCAAATGAATTTTCCAGGGGAGGAAGGGGAGAGGAGCTGACAGCCCCCCTGGCCCCCAACAATAGGGAAAAATACATTTTTGGAGAGATCTCAAAATACTTTAGAAAAGGCCAAACATGGTAGCATAGGCAAAAATCTCAGCAATTGAAAGGCCCAGGCAGAGGCTCAAAACCAGCAAAAGCTATGTAATGAACCCTGTCGCAATTAACAGGGGAGGGGATAAAAAGACAAGTGAGCGAGCCGATGGATTTGTGCCCTGCTCAGACTCATGCTGATCTGGAAAAGGAGTGGCAACTCCATACCTTTAGGAACACACAGAGACACTTGTCTGCAGTACCGAGGCTAGCTCTCTGTGCCACAGTCTCACAGTGAGAGTGAGCACAAAGGTGTTCTAAGTATACTGTCTATGGACTTGGAGTCCATCTTCCCTACCCTTTTCTTTGTGCCAACTCCAGGAAATAGTTTAGGAAAATAGGAAAACTGAAGAATTCAAGGAGATGCCACCGCACCGCTGAGTGCTTACATCAGCGAGGCGCCTCCCTTCCTGTCCCTGTCTCTCTTCACCACAGAACAGAAACTGCCTAGCTGCAGCCTCAGAGAAAGACTTCATGAAGCCTTAAGACCCATAAAACACTTCCACACGATCATACTTTCCCATCCCGGCAGACACGAGACCTGCAAGTGAAAAATGCAGTGAGAAAGAATGGATATTCTCACAGGGTTCCTGGCACAACCAGACAGAGGAAGTCCCAAAAATCTCCTGAGAAAATGAGCTCTTCTAAGACTCCTATCCAGCTTTCCAGGGTTAGGCTATATAGATAAACTTGCATAAGCCTTCGGGCTTTCGGGTCTTTATCCAAATCCACCAGAGCTTTGATCCCTTAGAGGGAAACCAGTCTCCACGATAGATGGGCATCTCACTGGGGGTGGGGGAGGAAAGACCAAATTCCAATAAGATGGTTTCTTGACAAATTAAAGCAGAAATTCTATGGCAAAACAGGACATCATTTAAAAATCTGAATTGAAAGGAAAAAAAAAAAAACTCATCATGCTGAAAGCTCTGATTCTTCGGTTTGACCTGTTTTCAGTTGTGTTTACTGTCACTGATCTTACAGTGGAAAGTGAAATAGAATCATGAGCTTCAGGATTCCAGCACTGCCTTACTAAGCGTATCTGAAACAAATTTCTATCTCTGGAAAGGAAACCACCTCACATGGTCTTTCTTGGCTCCTGCCACTTGCACAGAAAGACGTGGCTTATGCTTCATACGGACACAAGGTCCCACAGACGCAGGTGAGGGGGGCTAGGAACCACACAGCATTTCCTCAAACATTTTATACTACAAAGCTCACAGGCAAATGGATTACGTTGAGGATGAAAATGGACAGAGGGGAAGCACCAGCGTGCTTTGTGGCTGCTCCGGAGGAGCGGCATCCCAGGTCAGGTTTGCAGAGCGTCATATTCCCAAACCAGTCATCATTAACGGACTCACTTCCACAGGAAAGGAAAAAAAGCCAAGAGTCTGAAAACTCCGGACAAAAGAAATCCCTGCAGACAGAGTAAAAACAAATTAAAAGACCCATTATAAAACACAGATGCTACAAGGAAAATAAACTTTCCAAGATTTACTGGGCTTTGACAAACCCGGACATTTGTGGAAAAGCCATCAACAGCAACTCCCAGGTAATGTGGGAGGAAGCTTGGCTCCTTTCTGCTTTATCTTTAGCCTCTGTGCAGAAGCTGCCAGGACTGGATTCCCAGCTTCTGGATGCAGGGAAGTGAGAACATGTGAACGAGGCAAACTGCCAAGCACGAGACATTTCTAAGGGAAGCAAGACCCCGAAAGTGCTGAGCACTTCACATTCTGCTGAACGCTAGAGCTACTATCAGCATACTCTGTGCATGGACTTCTTCAGGACACGTGAGAGGAAACGAATGAACAAATGAATGAGGCCATCGCTCCTCCTGATCCTCTTTGCTGCCCAATCACACCATGAAGTAAGGAAAAGAAAACCACCAAGCATGATGTGCAGCAGTCACAGCTCTGGAATCTCCTGCAAGGGGGAACTCAGAGTGGGAGACAGCCGAAAACCCGTGCCAGGTTAGCAGAAGCGTGAGATACACGTGGTCATGAGTGGGAGCCTTAGAAAGACTCCTTAAGAAAGAGGGCTGTGAGAAAGAACACAGACAACGAACAATGGGGTGTCCGGTGAGCCTCTTAGGAGGTCACTGGGGATCCGAGGACAAACAGGCATAGAGATGTTAAGATTCCTTTACAAGAGCAAATTAGCGTGCCCATGGGACAGCATAGTTAGGAGGTCTGCAGTTTTCTGGGTTTTCCTGTGCTCCTTAGACATAGGGCCCTAACCCACATCAGGCATCAGGCAGGCTATTTAAAAGGGCTTATGACAGACACCATCCATGTCTCAGCAAACCAGATGCCTCAGTCCAGTCCGTTTTCATCAATCTCCACAGACTAAAGGGATCTGCCACAGTTGAGGGGCTCTGCTTCTCACCCCATCAAGCTCCTGGCTGCAAGTAATGGAAATTGTATTTGGAAATTAAAATAACAAGGGTACCCCTCAAACCCAAACTCGCGGGTTCCTGGCACTCCCAACCCTATAGAAACATCCTTTCTCCCAATATTTCCTCATCTCCATCCTCCTCCCAACACTCTCGCTATTCTGAGGACAGCGTACAAGCGTCCTCCTGTCTACCCAGTCCCAGAGGAAAGCTGGGTAAGAAGCGCTCAGAGCCTCTGCGCATGCGCACAGTCCGTCCCACACAAAAGCAAAACTGCCGGTCTGCTTTTACTATCCGGCCCTGGACTTGGCGGGTATAAAGCAGCAAAATTTACCAAAGAGTTTTAAGTTAATTCTGGAGTTGAAAAGTTGACTTCTTGACTCTGTTAAAAAGAATACAATGGTAGCTTGTCCTAAAACAATCACTGGATAGCTGAGCTCTGCAAAGCTAGAAAGCATGCTTAGCTCTTGCTTGTGGTCTAATTTAACATTAAAGCATTCTCAACTAAATCTCAACTATTATTTAATCAAAATCAAATAAAATCCTTTAAAACATATATATGTATATTTATTTTTTTTAAGTGCTCAGTACAAACTGGAATTTCTAGTATATGGGTTGCTTTTGGTCAGAAAGGGAGTGTCTGTCCCTCCCTCCCTCCCTCCAGCTCTGCTCTCCCTCCCTCAGGCCCCTAGCCCGCCTCCTTTCCCTCACAGATGAGGATGACAAGCTTCCCAGCTGCAGTTCCTGGACTCTCAGCCTTCTTTCTGACCTTTTCTCAGGCATGTTCCAGTATATTCTGCAATCTACTCAGTAGGAAAAGGAAACAGCAGCGCCCTGGTGTGAGACAGTGCCTTCTGACCCGCAGACCAGGCTGCACAGGCCTGGGATCTCAGCAGGAGATGGAAGGAAAGAAAATTAGCTCTGGACATGGAGGCTGGACACGCTTTACCAAACAACTGCGCGGACTTAAACAGAGGCAGAATCTCCAAGGATGATCCCAACTGCAGTTCTTATTGCTGTGATTGTTGCTCCTTGGGAAGGCAGCAGATGACAAAACATTGCAACAGAAATCTAGCAAAAGCATTGGTTGCTTTTTCTAAGAAAGCTTCCTGGTACCACAGTAACCACTACGGGTACAGAGGAGGAAAACAATCCATGTTTTTCAGGTGGAGACAGTTATTAGTGATGTTCTGCTACAGCACACAGAATGGTCCAGAACTCACCATCTGGTGTTCTCCAGTGTCAAGGAGAATTAAAAGTATACCTCCAAGAGAATTGGTGGTCTGCCATCATGTGACTGTTTTGAACATATATTTATACATAACACATTATACTTGTGTCAATAGCACAACAGTTAATTCTCTAGCTGTTCTCTCCTGATTCTCAGAATATCCTCACCTGTTCCTTACTCTTAAAGTACTGTATGCTATTTTAATGTGTAATACAAGTACTTCCTGGAAGCTAAAATGAATTTTGGATTTAGGAGCCTGATTTATAAGAGTAAAATTTAAAAAGAAAGTCACTATTACAAAGCTTGTATGTACAGTAAGTATAATTTACTCTAAAAGGGCAGTTTGTGGCTAGAATGAGGGGTGAGGAGAAGTAGGGAGAAATAAGGCTGCCAGGGGGTTGTACCAAGGAGCTGGGATGGCTACATGGCTCTAGTACACAGAGGGAGAAAAGAACACAAAAGAGAAAATGGGAGAAATTCTACTGAATTAAAAAAAAAAATTGAACAACATTTTAACATTAATAAAAAACGTTTATTTACTTATTTATTTCGGTTTTACGAGAACAGGGTTTCTCTGTGTAGCCCTGGCTGTCTTGGAACTCACTCTGTAGACCAGGCTGGCCTCGAACTCAGAGATCCGCCAGCCTCTGCCTCCAGAGTGCTGGGATAAAAGGTGTGCGCCACCATGCCCGGCTAGTAAAAAACTTTTAAGTAAGTGATCTATTCATGACCACACAAACAAACAAGTTAATATCAAATGAATAAAAACCGTGGCACGTTCCTTCACTCCTTCAGTTTATTATCTCAGAGCACCCTACACTGTGCGACCAGAGAAATGGTTTAAGAGCTCACACTCACTGTTTAACATTAAGATTAGACTATGGTACCCACTCAACAGAGTTCATTGAAAACCCAGAAAATGACCAATATTTATATGGATATTCATGGAAAAAGTGAGACAGACAGAGAGTGACTATACACCCTCTAAACATGATGCATATTCTTCACATAAATAAAGAACAAAGAGAAAAGATTCTGAGCCTTTTCCCCTAAGATTCAAATTCCTGCCCCAAGTTGCAGTTCCAGCATATCACACTAGCGCTTGAAAGGCTGAGGCAGACTTGCCTTGAATTGAAGCAAGCAATGGCTAAACAGCCAGTACCAGGCCAGCAGGGCTACACAGCAATAATCCATCTTGAAATAACCAAATGGAGCACCCTGGGACACTGCACTTGCCTCTGAAGCAAGCTCCGTTCAAAGATAAAAACTGTATTATTTCAAAACATCAGAGTCTGACATCCCTGAGAGCAGTCGGGCACAAGCACGGCACAGGCGCAGCATCCCACCTCAGCAGCCAGCCTCAGTAGCCCTGAGCACCTACTCTTCATCCTTATCTCACAATTGATTTGTACCATGACACAGAGGAGGTAGATTTACAAAATACTACCTCATTTACATGGGTACACATATGATGTATAAAAGTATCAGGAATTCAGTCAGAAGCAAAAACAAACAAACAAACAAGCAACCACACTGTGCACTGAATTAGCTGCAATCCATAAAATATACCTTGTTTTTCTTTATGCAGTTAGCAAGTTTGTTTGAACATTTTCCCAGTATGACCTTGAATTCATGGAAACCCTCCTTTCTCTATTACCCAAGTTCAGAGACTGCAGAGAAGTACCAGCATAAAACCCTATAAAAACAGTACTAAGTAACACATGGAAAACTAATATGAACAATATGAGTTTTTTTAACCATTCCTTCTGAGGGACAATCACATTTTAAAATCGGAAGTTTCACACGGTGACAACACCTGAATCCTGGTACTCCTCAGGAGGAAGCTGGTGGATCAAAGATTGAGGTCACCCTTGGCTACATAGGAATTTTAAGGACAGCCTGGGCTACGAGACAATTTCTTAAAAACAATTTTTAAAAATAGTAAATACATATGTTGTGTTGAATAACAAATATAACTAGAAAATATAACCAACTTTCTTAATAATAAAAAATTAAAGATTCAAAATTTAAATGGTAGCCTTTCTTCTCTGCACATCCCCCAGGCCCCAGGCACTACTGTTCTCTGGCCCTTCACCCTCCTCCACTGCTAACGGAAGCCTTCCTGCTTATTACCCATGACTGTTAAGAATATTTTCTGGCTCTATTTCAGCATCATGACTCAGGTCATGAGAAGTGTCAAAGATGCATTTCCTTCAGCTGGGAACGAGCACCAGATCTCAAGGGCACAGAGAGGCTGGAGCGTGGTGTAGAAGGCCACATCAGCAGTTCCTGATGAGGAAGAGAAACCCTTTGTACTCGAATGCATTTTCATTCCCAGCTTGAAAACAGGTGCTTACACACACCAGTTAAGGAAAACAAACAGGAAACTGATGCTCAATTATAGCTCCCTAAATAACCAACAAATCCTGAAATAAAACTGTAAGCAAATAAATAAATAAATGGTATAAATTTAGCACATTTTACAAATATTAGAATGAAATCAAGATCTAGATGGCTAGCTCCAAGTTTGCAAAGGTGCATTTATGAATTAACCTCTGTGCTGTAGAATGTCCTTGAGCACTAGAAGCATGGGGTTCTTCGACAACAGCCTTGGACGCAGCACACCTGCAAGGGAGAAAGCCCTAGCCTCCTGGGACCCTCGACTGTGAGGGCCTGGGTGACTGCAGGAATGTCCTATTCATCTATCTATACGACAGACACCTGATCTTTTTTCCACATCTATGACTTTTATAAAAGGTGAAGCTGTTTCATCCCGTGCCGTGTCAATGCTAGAATGAAAAGCGATAAATCGTTTGCTACCCAGGATAGACCTTGACACTGAACATGAAAAGCTGGTCTCTTCTGCAGTCACCAGGAGGAGCCATGCCCTCAGGACTCCTCTGTCCACTCTGAAATACTTCTCTCTGGTGCCTCATTGTGGCTTGAGAAATTCTCACCTGCACAAACACTTGAGCCCAAGTGAGCAGCTCTTCCAATGAACCGGAAATCCCTTCCCTTTCCTCGTCGCCTCCCAGCTCCCACGCCATCCACCGTGGAGCACGGGGACCCCTCCCACCTCCCACGTGCACATAACCCTGACACAGTGTGAACCCACTCTTCTTTTTCTCGTCTTTCTTCATATTTTAACCATTTTGTAAGCTAACATTACCAACACCAGATTTACAATTCCTCTTCAGATAGTCAAACCGCAATACTAGTCTGCCTGTTCCACTCAGCTCCAACTTGTCACTTGGGTGTTTTAGTAATTAACAGCTCTAAGAGGCATCTGTCCTGAGAGGGTTACTGACTCTCATTGCCTTCTGTACTTTCTTCAAGACCAAATACTGAAAACATTGCTTCCAAATGTCTTTCTCTGGAGTACAAAGGGGACACCTTCCTGGTCCCCTCTGGGATGAGTTATCTACCTAACATTTTGTCTTTCTCGGAAACAACTAAAATGTCTTCCTCTGTAATTCACAGAAATCTCTCTAGAGCAACAGAACTAGGACAGAGTACTTACTCACAGAAAAGGAAAGAATAAGAACAGGATCCCTCACTCAGAGAAAAGTAAGTTTTCGCAGTTTTCTAGATCTTTTTTAACTCTTAACACTAAAATATTTTACCTTCCAAAATTATCAAAACCAACTTCAGTGTTTGTAGTCTTTTTTTTTTTCTTCTTTTTGAGGCAGGGTTTCTCTGTGTAGCCCTGGGGGTCCTGGAACTCACTCTGTAGACCAGGCTGGCCTTGAACTCAGAAATCCGCCTGCCTCTGCCTCCCAAGTGCTGGGATTAAAGGCGTGCTCCACCACCGCCCAGCTCAGAGTTTGTAGTCTTAATCCTGTTTTTATGCCTGAAATGGAAGATAGACTGATCCCTTCACAGGGAAGATAATCAATCATTCTGTATTGACTTTTACTTCACAGGTATGAGTGTTTACATGCATGAGTGAGTGTGTGTGTGTGTGTGTGTATACCACCTGCAATGACATTAAATTCCTGGGAACTGAACTTACAGACAATTGTGAGTCAACATGTAGGTAACAGGAGTTGAACATAGGTACTCTGGAAGATCAGACAGTGCTCATAACGACAGAGTTGGAGGGGCTGGAGAGAAGGCTCAACAATTTTAAAAAATTAAATAATGAAATAAAAGCAAATTAGTAAGTAATAAAACTAAAGACTGAAACAGTCATTTTCATGTAGTGGTCAAGGATATTTTGGCTTCATCACAGCAATGAGTCTAGGTGTCAGTACTTCAAAATCTATCCAGTGTGAGCACAATGTCAGTCAGAACTACAATGCCAGTCAGAACTACAATGCCAGTCAGAACTACAATGTCAGTCAGAACTACAATGCCAGTCAAAACTACAATGCCAGTCAGAACTACAATGCCAGTCAGAACTACAATGTCAGTCAGACAAAGAAGAAAATTAAACAATGGAGATAATAGCTTAAAAAAAAGACAAAAACCTGTAAAAACATTAAACAATAGAAAATAACATAAGAAAAGACATGATAGTAAGAGAAATGTTCAAAGAAAAGTCTCTGTTAGAACACACTGTGGGGACAAGAATGCAGTAGGACATGGGATGGTGGCAATGGGGAATCTCTCACAAATACAAAAACACAAAGCACAAACAGGAGCTCCAGGCCCAGACAGGAGAGCCAAGATTCATCTCACAGCAGCTTTAGAAAGGGGCATACAGGAAAACAGTGGAGAAGAAACAAGAAGTGGAAAGCAGAGGCTACTGGGGACTAGATAAGGGAAGGAAGGACAGGGCCAATCAGTGGTAAGAACAGAGAGATGAGCTGACAGCACTAACAGTGCCTGAATCATGGCATCCAGACAACTGCTGGTTTACAAAAAAGCAGGACACACATGCTCCGGGACAGGAGGGCTGGGAGCACACTGACAGCACTTAGGAAATAACACAACTAAAATGTTTCCATTCACAGCAGTCGTCAAGAGTCACACACAGGAAATGAACATCTGTACAAAGTACTCAAAAGAGCTGTAAGTTGGTGATAATACAGAGTCCACATCCTTGTGAAGAATTTGGAGAAGAAAACACAGAAAACACAAGAAAACGAAGAGATGCCATGGTGGTATCTGCTCCCAAGATACCCAGGTTCAAGCCCTGATGACAGGAACAGAAAAGCTGAGAGCACACTGCCCTCTAGAGGTAGCATGTTTCATTAACCATTAAATGCTAAACCCAAACTGTTCATGATTTGCAAATGCAAATTTGTATTCATAAGCAAAAAAAGCAAATTGAAAGATTGTATTTGCATCAAGTGATAATTACATTAAATTTATATTTATTTTATATTTTCTTGTTGCATTTATTTTAAAGGAGTTTATCTAAACAACATAAAAGATTACAGTAGTTAAATTGGGTTTAATTTTATGTTTAAAACATTTTTAGACAGCACTGTACACTAACAGGCTCCTGAGGGTTCTCATAGCTTACTTTACTTCTCTCACACATGGGACTACGTATGCCTCCATTTGGCTGGTGTGAGTAGTGCCTGTGTATGTGTGTGCACACAGACATTCCACGACATGTTTCTTGTTCTAGTGCTTCCCTGCTCAAAGAGTCTCTCACAGACCCCAGAGCTTTGCAGGCCCAAGACTGGCTACCCAGTCAGCTTGCTCCGGGGATCTTCGTGACTACTCCTCCCAAGTGCTGGAACTAGAGGCGGCTCCTGCAAGATAAACGTCCATGTGTGTAGCAAAACTACACACTGAGCCATATCCTTATGCACTCTATGTCCCTCTTAATACTTCTGTGAACTACACACTGCTATAAAGATTATGAACTACTAGAGGTGCTATCTTTCTTTAATAGTTTTTTTCAATTAGTGACTTAAAAAGGATAATTTGAGATGGGATATCACCTATCAGCATTAGGCTGGTCCCAAATTCATGACAATCCTCCTGCCTCAGCATCCAGAGTACTTAATCACAGACTTGTGTCATATCTTGGCTTCTTATGTGGTTTTTAAATTAGACATCTTGCTGTGTGAGGCTACCCTTTCCCAAACATTTGCATAAAGAACTCATCCTCTATCTCTGCACAATTACAGAAAATGACATGAAAATATTGAAAATGTGGGTGGTGTTGGTGTATAGTAAATGTCAAAATGAGCATAGAGTTATGCCAACGTTTTCAGAGGATGCCTCGGGAACCAGGAAAACATTAGGTTTTTACAACAGATTAGAAGCAAGGCTTCACTGACCTCAGGCAACAGGCTACAAGGAGAGAGCAAACTCCAGGTGCTAAGCGACCCAAGGAGGGCTCTCCCACATGGCGTGTCTGCACCATTTATATACTCTGTGTCAGATGAGGCATGGAATTTAAAGCAGAACTTCAGCGCACATGATTGATTTTTCTTGGCAAAAATTAAAACACTTATGGAAACTCCACTCCACAAGTAAACAGTGACTAGAAGGAACAGTCAGGACATGGCACTCTGGTGCTGCTGACTCCCAAGGAGGTGAAGCTATGTGAGGAGCTGGGTGGCTGCTGCATATTTACAATAGGATGCGGTCTATATCAAGAAAACTCCCTATCGACCAAAGTAAATAACTACAATAAACCATCAAATGAAGGCTGTAAACAGTCTCCAAGTGGTAAGACGGGAGTGCCGTACACACAGATGCTAAAAAGACAGAAAGACTGCTGGACTTGTAAGCCATTTGCTGAAATATAGCAGCTCTGGGTCCAAGAAATGAGAGGCCTCCTTCAAAGTCCTCAAACCTCAGGTTGGGAGGGAGCAGGGTCTGGAATTCAGTTGTCAGATGCTGCAGGCCTGGCACAACTCCTTCTCCAGACCAAGCCAGAAAGAAGCTGGGTTAGGGGACATACTCAAACCTTGGGAGGTGGAGGCAGGAAGGGAGAATCAGTGATAAAGGGTAGCCTTGGCTACGTAAGGGGTCACATAGTTACACATAACTACTAGTGAGGCCAGTCTGGGTTATCCAATGAGACCTAGGAAGAACGGAGGGAAAAAGAGGGAGGGACAAGAGAGGCAAAGGGAGGTCAGTGAGTCCTTAAAAATCTCAGGACAGGGCAGACACTATATTCTTAAACCTAAAAGGAAAACCTACTTCACAAGATAAAGAAACAGGAAAAGTAAGCAGGGCCAGTGTGGTGGGTGAGCAAGGGCTTGCAGCCAAAGTCTGACTCTTCACTTGAGCTCAATCCCTAGGCCCACACAGTGAAGGGAAGACAGGCAACTCCCAAAGATTATCAGAAACACGTACGTACATATACAACCACACACACATACACACGCAGACACAAGCACGCACCTAAAGAAACAAATGTAAAAAGCACATCTATCAACTATGTGAGCTCACGTGTGGAACCGTGACTAGTGCCACTTTCAACTGCGGATTTGTATCATCTCCCACTTTAGAAATACTCACAAGCTAATGTCCATACTGAAAGCAATTAAAAGCAAAGAAATAAATTCAAATTTTTATTTCATTCAGTAATATTGTTTACTTACATTGTTTTGTTAAAAAAAAAAAACATGAGAAATGAATCAATCCTGCACACTGCTGACGAACAGCAGCAAAGTTTGAGTGACAGCAGTTGATCCATACGCACTAAGCACTATTCTAAACACTGAAATTTCAAAGGTAACCGTGCAAGACTGGGCATATTATTACCTCTGCTTCATAGGTAGCGAAAACCAGGTCTCAGTAGGGAGACGGAGCAATTTGTCTAAGATTACAGCCCGGAAGAAGTCTAACCCTAGGTCCTCTATTACCCTAGGCCCTCTATCCACACACAGCTCAGTCACAGAGACTAGGAAAGTCATCAGCAGAAAGGTGAAAGGCCCTGGATTTGATCTCAGCATCACAAATAAACGGAAAAGCCAGATGGAAATGCTGAGCAATTGATGCAGGAAACAGAACAGAAAAGACAGCTTTTCTTAGGAAAAAGCAGGACTGTATAACTGCAGGAGGTAAGAGTGCAACTCCAGATGTAGCAGGACAGACAGACAGAAAGACAGTTAAGCTAGCTGGAAGGCCGTTGCCACATCATAATTTAAGTGGTGAACCTACAGTCTACGTCCCACCTTGGTCTTGATCATTCAGCTGCACTGGCCATCATCCACTGCCAGCACCTACATCTGGGAAAACAGACCAAGTCGCCTGCAGCCCTAACTTTCTCCCACTATCTTGCCCCTGTTAATATTACATTCTAAAAGAAGGAATAAAAACATGACACCATCAATACTTGTGGTGCCAATTTTCTAACTAAAATCCCCTTAGACAAATTCCTTACACCCCAGCAAACTGTTCTGTCTTCTCTGTCACTAAACTGACTGTCAGCTCCAACCTTCACCTAACCAGATGCTGGAACTTAGCACAGTCACCACCATCCTCCTGGCTACTGGCTACCTCCTGTATATGGTTTCCCACTTCGTGTCACTTGCTAGTAACTTCTGGATGACACTTCTTACCAGGAGCTCCAATCCTGCAGGTGCTGTCAATTGAAGCCTTCCTCCCGGTCACTATCCCCATGCAGATGCATTCCCAGTGATTCCAACCGTGCTAGGAACACGGGAAGCCTTACCCAGTGTCCAGATACACACAGGTCACCCCAGCATGCCACCCGGGCTACAATAGGAGACCCCGTCTCCCAAGAGATGTAGAAAGACAGGATAGAAAGACCCTGTCTCCACTCTCAGAGTGCGCTCTCCTCCATACAAGTCCTCCCTCAGAGCACCCAAACCAGTCTTCTCTCACTCCTGTTTCCAAAACCCACCACGGAGTTCCCATCAGCTAAGTAGATACATCACTACATGGGACCCTCTGTGCTTGACCAGAGCAGCTGTCTTACTGCCCCCTTAGTACAGCAGGTGTATTCTCAGCTCAGCATTTAGAAGTGCTGCTGTCCACTCATAGCCATTAGATCTTTGCTCAATATCACTGTGGTGACATCCACAAACAGGATGGTAATTTAAAGTTGAAATCATTTCAAGACATTTCCTAACTTCTATTCTTTTTTGAGACAGGGTCTAAGGATATATACCTGACTGGCCTTGAACCCACATACATCTGTCTCTAACTCGGGAATTCAAGTACTAAAGGTATGCAATACCACAGCCTGTATTCCCTCCCCTTCTTTAAAGTTGTCAATAGCTGCAAGAAAACAGACTTATTTTGATTGGTCACCATATTTACTTGCTCTCAGAAGAGCTTCGACACATATATTAAAAAATAATAATAATTAATTCACAGTGGCTGAGTAAGTGACCATCTTACATGCATCAAATGAAAAGCAATGTTACTATGAATAAAAATCTCTTCAATTTGACAAGTTTAAATTATTTAAATTATTATTTAAATCCAAATTGGTTTTTAATACACAAGTGAAAATGTCATAATTCAACTGTTTATGTCAACTTAAAGAATAACTTAGAAAAAATATCAAAATACACTGTTTCTCTGGGAATAACTTCTTTGATTCTACATGGTACACAAGGGGCCAAGATAACAGGTGGAAATGCAAAGATTCTGCCATCCCCTGAGTTTGATTTCCAGGATCCACTTGATAAAAGTGATTCACAGCTTGTCTTTTAGCCTCCACACAAATGCAGTGGGGCACATGTGCACACATGCATACAGTATTGCATACATTAAAAATAGAGGGCTGACACCACTTTGTTAAGGATGATTTTGTTACAGGAATGGTCACACTGGGGGAATGGAGGTTAAGCTTGGCCTTTGAGCAGATGCTGTTACCAGGTGATGGAGGTGGGCTAGGGCAAAGCTTAGTGCTCAGAAAGAGGCACTGTAGCTGTTGGTTGGTTCGAGTTGTCTAGCCATTGGTTGGGTGTGCACTTCACTTAATGTTGCCAGGTAGTAGAGGTAAGTCCCAGTGCATAAAGGATGTTAGAAGTAGCAAGAGTCACTAAAGGCCAGGCTCATCTTTGGGGAGGACCGTCTTCTGGGCGTGGCCTTTGTTAATCCTCTCACTAGCATCATCTGCACTTAGGAGGTGCAGTGAAGAGGATGGCTGAGGGAAAGGCTGCTGGCGCCTCTGTCCAGAGGACAGCTCTACCCAGGGGCCCTATGTGCATCTTGGTAAAATCTGTGTTCATTATGCATAGTCGTCGTCTGAATGTTACATCCTAAAGGAGAGCACATGGTTAAGAGCAGAGCTAATGGCTATGGTGTTCCTCTTGAACATGGAACTGCTAAGCCATGTCTGGACAATGTGGGGAAATTCATGTTGCTAGGCTGACTGGAGGGACAGAGAAGTTCACAGGACGAGGTCTGCAGGTGTGTTGAGACTGACATCCTGAGAGCCCCTGCTGTAGGTGCGTCTCCCAGCTGCTCCGTGTGGAATACATTTGTTGAGTGGGAAGATCCCTTCTACATATACTAGTATATAGATCTGATGTTAAACTTAGGAATGCTATACTTAGTGTGGTCTGTTGCTCTGTGTTTCCTTGTAAGCTGAGACTGAGTGAATGCAGAATTTAATTGTAGCTTTGCCAGTACATCTATCTAGAAGCCTGCTGCCATTTTTGTCTTCTATGAAATTTCTGTTGCCAAGGAAGACAGGATTACAATTTTGTCTGACAGATTGAGATGGCATGGTACATACTGTATAATCTCAATTACCCAAGTGTGTGTATGCTTGCAAGATCTAGAACAACATATCAAGCTGAGCTGCTTGTGACTGGGTGACTTTGTTCTTGCTTTCTTGTGTTTTGTTTCCTGTAATGCATATACTAAAAGAATAAACAAAAGCTTCTTTAAAGAAGAAAAAAAAGATTCTGCCATCCTTAACATCAATAAGAGATACCAACATGTCAATAATTAATTCCTATATTCAAAAAAGAGCAACACTGAGACTTACACCTGCAATGATAGCACTAAGTAGTGCTTGAGAAGTGCAGTTGTACGTGGAGTTTGATAAGCAGCGGAGCTGCAGAGACATCTGCAGGTAAGGAAACACAAAATGAGGGAGCTTCCCATGGGTGACTGCCATGTGGGCTGAATCCTTGGTAAGGTGAGGTGGAAATCAGATTTGGGACATTCTCCACCCTAACCAGCTAACAGCTTGATGAGACAATTTCCACCAGAGTTAGAGAATCATAATATGGGTTCATGAAGAGACCGGTTTCATTCGTTTCTTTCAAATAAGGATAGAGGCAACTAGCTGGACGTGGTGGTGCACTCAGGAGGCAGAGGCAGGCGGATTTCTGAGTTTGAGGCCAGCCTGGTCTACAAAGTGAGTTCCAGGACAGCCAGGGCTACACAGAGAAACCCTGTCTCAAAAAACCAAAAAAAAAAAAAAAAAAAAAAAAAGATAGAGGTTAACTGAAATGGGTGAGAAGAAAAAGTCAAAGAGTCAGTATTTCTGAATGACGGAGCATTTGCAAATCTAGAAAAGGCTGTGTTCTCTGGGAATAATAATTATCTATTATAAATAAACGTAACTATTAAGGAAAACGGCACTCTGGTACAGTCATTCTATGTTTTACCGTGGTGTCATAGTGGTACCTGAGTCACATTAAAGTCAAAGGTAACTGCAAAGCCGTGGTAACGCCTACACTCAGTAACTGCAGCCCCTCCATGTATTACCCCAGATATAATGGTTAATGTGAGAAGGGACTAGGGCCCTTGCCTCCGGCCACTGCTCGTCACTGTCACGTGTTTCTCACAGTCAGAGTGAAAGCTGAAGACTGCTATGCCTCAAGAATCTCAACCTGAGAGAGAGATTTATAAAGAATACACTTCAAGTAAATAAACATCCTCTGGAAAATTTAAAAAAAAAAAAAAAAAAAGATAACATAATCCTAACCTAAACTGGATTGGCTCCAAAGAACGAAAAGGAAATGCCCTATATCAATTGTTATTTAACAGTTTCCTTTACTTTGCTAAAGAGAGCACAGACAAACAATGCAATGCAGCCAAGACATGATTCATTTTCAAGATGAATCCCTCCCTGCTCCAAGGTTTACATTGTTTTTAACCAGCATCAGACTGTTTACCCACACAAACTGTAAATACATCATTTTTAGAACTAACCAACAACAATGCCCATTTTGTTTTGACATGAAAGACACAACGAGAACATGAAGAGAAACAACCACTGATTGAGGTCTGTTCCTCTAAGACAAGATATCCCCAAAAGAGTAAGGGTGAGCTATAAGAAAACGTCATGCCGTGTTGCCAGGAGAAAAGGCTGCATGGAAAGGCACCTGACCAGCTTAGAGGCACAGAAAAAGCAGGGGTCTGGGGTGAAGAATAAAGAGTAAGAGACTTCTTGAAGCATAACCGCTCCCTGCTGCAGACGGAGATATTTGAGAGATGGGGGTAGCAGCTGACAGAATGAGTTCACATTTAAATGATATTCTATTTTATAAGAGTCTTTACTGTGGTTGCCATAATCTCTCCATGTAAAATAACTCAGGCTTAAAATCGGGCACTACTAAGGAGACCATGCAACTCTCCAGAAAATAAGTATCAACGCATGAAGTCCTCCTGGAGGACTGAAATGTCATAGCCAGACTGGGGTCACCTTGGCTGGGGATGCTGCAGCACATCTGTGACATAGCTCTCCAGAGGGAAAGGCAGGAGGGCTATGAGTTCCAGGCCACTGTGTGCTGTCTGTGTGAGACCTTATAAACATGCAACAGAAAAAGAAAATACCATAAAAGCTCCACAGATGGAATGACTGCGAATTTTCAATCCAAAATGAATATACATTTTTAACAAGAAACATTAGAAAATGATCATTGCATCAACAGAATTAATAATTTCCAACTAGAAACCACATGCGTGTACTTTAGTAACATCAGGCACAGTAACCAACAGCCAGTGGCAGCATGTCTGCATACAGAAACGAGGGAGCTGCTGAAGCAGAACCTTTCAAAAGGGTTAGCCTCGAACACTTCAAAACCGACTGAGCTAACTGTCAGCCACATAAAACAACTCAGCACAGGAAGGGGCAGGGCAGAGTCTAAGGTGGAAAGCACAAACTCAAAGTTAGCCATTTGAAGAGTAACCATCTTCCAACATGAACAGAACTTATAAAATGATATTACAGAAACAAAACACATCAACACCATAAAGGCCATTTACATCAAATGGAATGTACTTACTTAAGGGCTTCTCTGGAGTAAAAGTATTTTTCAAATTCAAATGAATACCATAAAAGCCAGAACTATGGTTTAGTATTTTAAAGAAGTGGACAGGGAATGATTTTGGTGATGTTTCATTTACTGACCAGGATGATGGCATTGGGGTAGGATATTTTGTCCTGCGATACCATATGGGAGGAATCCCAGAGAACTTTACACAAACATGAAGTACAAGTACAGAGATGATGACAGGCCTACTGGAGGAACAACAAATATTTCTTACTGAATGGCAGTACCAGGCCAGTACATTAAGAATGTTCTGAAATACATACTTCAAATGTTATGAAAACAGACTCAATCTCAAACCCAATATCCCTTACACACTGAGAAAGAACACCCGTTAGAATACCATGAAAAAGATCACCGTAGTCACTGTGGATCATACTTATTAATTGATTTAATGAATGTGAATTTCTTAACTATGCTCAGCACAAACAGAATAAAAATTTGCATCTGATCCCAGGTGATAGAGCAAGAATCTACTGGAAAGCAGCATGAGAGGAAAGTGTTTACCATGCAGCGGGGAGCCAGAAGGGCTGCTGGACAGGCCTGGAACAGGACTACAGCGGCCGCCTTGCTTAGATGTCAGCTCTTGTTCAATCTCTTCCAGCCCAGCACTTTTCTGGAAACGGCTCATGCGATTGACTACTCGTGGTGACATGTGTGTGCGGACACAAGGCTGGCCACCATAAGGATTGATGGGGAAAACGTGGGACGTACCCCGGAGGGTACTGACCACCACCCAACGACAATCATGGCTGAAACAGATGTCCTGAACCTAGGAAGGAGGAAAGAGACAAAAACAGCTGTAGTCACTCGGGTGTATCTAAGGACAGGCATAAATGGAAATGCAAATAGAAATGGTTGCCTCTTTAGCAGATTTGCATAAGAATAGATGACAAATGTATAAAATATTTGATAGGTCACCAGGACTCCATGTGGGGATCAGATAAAACCTGGAGTGAAGGGTTCTATTCCCTGCTATTCAAAGTGAGAGGCAGGAATTAGGACCTCCACGTCTCCTGCACCTGACCCACAGAGCTTTGTAAAATAGATACCGCGTGTTTCAAGGCAGGGCACTGGCTCTGAGTAATGACCCTGCCATAAAGAATATGACAGCCTGGGCTCAGAGCACCAGAAGCATTAAAATAAAGTCAGGCATAGCGGTATATAGCTATAACCAAAGTGCTACAGTTGGGAGGAGGGGCCTGGGTGGGTCCCAGAGCTTGCTGGTAAGCTAGTCTAACAAATCAGAGCACAACAGCTAGGTGGGGCCTCTCATCTCAAATGGTAAGGGGGAGAAGGAAGGTAGGTGGAGTCTAACTCTGGCCTACACAGGATTAAAGACTATACACACTCACTTATATGGCACATGCTCCCAAAAGGATTTCTATTAAGTACAAAAAAGTAGATAATGCAGTCAATGTTACTAATTCAATCACTTGCTTAAAACAAACAATTCACCAGGAATGAAGAGATAAGTGTTTGTGGATACGGTTCTCAGGAGACATAAGTCCTTGTCTCAATAAATAAAACAAGACGAAAGGCCTGAGATGTCCTGTGTATCAATACAAGACACATCAACATAGTTGGGTGTGCGTGGTGTTCAAGAACTGAGGCAGGAGGACTGCAGTGGTTTCAAAGTCACATAGACCTACACAGCAAGATTACTTCAAAGTAAAACTTTTTAAATCCAACCAATGTATTTAAAAGCTAAAGGATTCCTTAGAGACCACTGTTTTCACAGTGAAAATTCTGGTTCCATCTCTGAAGACAGCTTATGAGTCTGTGGTAATTTAGGAGACATATTTCTAGAACTAAAAGAGTCACTGTGCACCTACTAACTCAGGGCCTAAGCATCTCTGCATAGCAGGAAATAAACTATGTTCTTGGTACCACATTCCTCAATGCTATTAAGAATTAGGTATGGTGGTATACACTCCTGGGACTCCCAACACTGCGAAGAGGCTGCAGCCAGTGGGATTTCTCCATCAAAGTGAGACCCTATTTCACTACAAAAACAAAACCCTGACTGCTACAGAAATTCAGCGGAGAAAGGATGCTTCCGTGAGTACAAGTCCTTTGCATCTGAGGTCAACAAGCTTGGCCTTAGCAAGCTCTGAGTGTAACAGGCCAGACAGTTAACATTTCCCTCTATAGAGGCATTGTGTATGTGCTTGCCAAAACACAGAAGAGAGTAAGATATGGCTGAAAGAAGAGTTTGGGCTGTTAGATCATCTTCATTATGATCACTGAGGAACTGAAAGTAGAAAAGGCCTCAGAACTCTACATTAAACAGTCAGGACTTGAGGTGGCTATAGTTTAGAAGATTCACCACAGCTTGCATGTACACACACACACACACACACACACACACACACACACACACACACACAATTCACAGAAAGCTTTGGCAGGAAGACCTGCAATGAGTTAGAACAGGAGGCTTGATGACATGAAGGCTACAAGTTCAACAGCAATAAATGCTTTGTAGTGAAGGTGTAAGATGGCGCATCCTGACTTTAAATGATGGGATACACCACAGGCTGTGTCTAGGAGGATGTTTGCAGAGATGTTTAACTGACAGAGAGAGAACCATAGGGAATGTGGGTGGTACCAGTCTGGGGTCCAGACTTATAAACAGGAGAAGAAGGGTGAAGCACCCATGTCCAGTCTCTGATTCCTCTGAGGTCACACTGTGACCAGTCATATCCCACTCCTGCTACCCTGACTTTCCCACCATGGTCTCCACCCACCGTCAACTGTCAGGCAAGACAAGTTTCTGAGTTACTTCTGGTCAGGCGTTTCAACACAGCAGTGAGAAACATAACTCACAGTTGGTAAGAACACATGATATCTACGGAAAATTACATTAAAGACACATTTAAATCCAACACCCAGAGATGGCTACTTATTATCTAGAAGTACAAGTATTTCTTAATGCATGATGTATAAGTACATACCACATAAAACATGAGACTCTAAAAGTAATCCCAAAAAAGAACCAGTTAGCAAAAAAAAAAAAAAAAAAAAAAAAGCTTATGCCCTCTTTTGCCTCATTTTCAGACATGCCTTAAAGAAAGTTCACCTTCACTGCCTCGCCAACCCTGGCAGATGCTTTGGTACAGCCTGCCCTGCATCTCCTCTCCTACCAGTGTGTGTGGTGACCTCAGAGTCGGTATCAGGTTGGGCTACTGATTCTGGGAAAGTCACAGAAAATAATAGCACTGGGGTTTGGGATGACAAGACTGAGACGGGGTGGAGCAGCCCATGTATGACAGTAGTGTAGTAGAGGCTGAGTCAGAAGACGGAGCCCCCAAAAGTAAGAGGAGCACACGAGGAAACACAGCAGAAGACTTCTTACATTCTGATGAGAACAACCCAACTTTTGAAAAGAATCTATTGCCTCTGTTCCCTGCTCACTGTAAAAAGCAGAGTATTAGGCTAATGGCTGAACTAGGGAACCCATGAGAGAAGGAGTGAGGCGGGAGAGAGGCAAGCAGAAGAAAGAGAATGCTCGGGTACCAATTCTAAAGATCAAAAAACCTCAACTCTTAGATGCCCCCGAAAAGGACAACTTTAAAAAACTAAAACTAAAAAATAACAAAAAAGAACTCTAAGTCAGCATGGGCTGGAGAGGCAAGAGGATCTCAGGAGGGTCTGAATTTGAGGCTAACTTCCTCTAAAAAGTCAGTTCCAGGAAAGCAGGGAACACAGAGAGAACTGTCTCAAAGAACAAACAGATAGAAAAGAAAGGAGTTACTCAATACTGAAGAGCCTGAGTCTAAACCATCAGAGGTCATGACATTTATTTAGGGAAATCAGATGAAAGCAGAGAGTGGAGATATTGGTATGAGAACTGAAACACAAATTCAGGTCCCAACTACACATTTGAGCTTTTTAAAAATTTATTTATCATTTGGAATCAAGAAAAACACCTTTCTCCCATAAGGCTGTATATGCACAAAAATTATGACCAATTTAATGGAAATAAAGGCATGTTTAATGAGAACATTATTGACATATGAGTAAATGGGGTTTGGAGTTTGCTATATAAATCTTTTATTTATTATTTATATTTCTTTTCTCCTAACTTTATTTGTTCAATATAGGACAGAAAGACCACTGGGAGATTCATAGGTTGGTTTTTTTCATGTAAAAATTGATATGGAAGTTGGAAATGACTTGAAGCAGAAAAGGGAAGTGGTGCTCGGAGTCAGACCTCTCCTGTCCTGCAGAGGCGTGCAACCTTCTAAGTGGATACCTGACAAAATACTGCACAACTCTAAGACAGTGTTGGCAAAGTCAGCAAGCTTGTATCTATGCACAGCACACGGAATTATACCTGGCTGTCTCAGTGGTATGGTGGTGAGTGGTACGGTATTATTATGTCACTGTAACAGACATGCTGGTATACATAAACCTCAAAGTTCAAAATACTCCTAGGAATGAAGTCTGTATGCTAAGTGACAGGCTTGGATTATTTTTAATTCATAAGTAGAGATTTCAAAATTAACTGAGATGCTAATTCTGTTTGGTCTTAAAGACTTTTAGCAGAGCTTCAAATAAGGAACTCACTTTGTTGGCTACTTTTCTGTCCCTGTATTTAATGAAAGAGATGAAAACCAATCCTAGGAAGGGTTGGGGAGGCATATTAAATAAGCAATAGGAAAAAGGGAAAAGACAATTTCACCACAGTGCAGACCAGGAGCTCAACACTCTCACATTTCTAAGTTGAAAATATGTGCTTAGCCACCAAGGATGTTAAATTTTTGACATTAATTTATTTAAAAAAAAAACAACCATTATAAAAAGCAGTAACTTTAAATTATCTTTAGTACAACTATTAAAATTTTCTTCATCAAAGACATGAAAACCTCCATGTTTTCTGACAATAATCTAACCACAAATTAACAGAAATAAAGGAATTGGGGGACTAGCATGGTCATTAAACAACTCATTATTAAGTCACCCACAGATCAAAGCAAAAGCCTCACAAACACTGACAGACACATGGGGACAAATGAAGATGAATCAGAAGATACAGCAACCCCAGTGCAGTGTGGGAGAGTCACAGGCAGAGTCTGTTTACCTAGGAAGGACTCAGTGAGCAAGCTCTGACACCCAAGGAATCGGAAGAAGGAAAGAGAGACGACAAGAGTGCAAGTAGGAGAGCGGCCAGGATGAGAGTGAAAACCAATGGTATGCAAAACAAACAAAACCAAACAGATCAGGAACTAGTCAAAACGGAAAGGAAAGGGGAAGGGAAAGGGGAAGGGAAAGGGAAAGGGAAAGGGAAAGGGAAAGGGAAAGGGAAAGGGAAAGGGAAAGGGAAAGGGAAAGGGAAAGGGAAAGGGAAAGGGAAAGGGAAAGGGAAAGGGAAAGGGAAAGGGAAAGGGAAAGGGAAAGGGAAAGGGAAAGGGAAAGGGAAAGGGAGGGAAGGGGAAGGGAAAGGGAAAGGGAAAGGGAAAGGGAAAGGGAAAGGGAAAGGGAAAGGGAAAGGGAAAGGGAAAGGGAAAGGGAAAGGGAAAGGGAAAGGGAAAGGGAGGGAAGGGGAAGGGAAAGGGAAAGGGAAAGGGAAAGGGAAAGGGAAAGGGAAAGGGAAAGGGAAAGGGAAAGGGAAAGGGAAAGGGAAAGGGAAAGGGAAAGGGAAAGGGAAAGGGAAAGGGAAAGGGAAAGGGAAAGGGAAAGGGAAAGGGAAAGGGAAAGGGAAAGGGAAAGGGAAAGGGAAAGGGAAAGGGAGGGAAGGGGAAGGGGAAAGGGGAAGGGAAGGGAAAAGGAAAGGAAAGGGAAAGGGAAAGGAAAGGGGAAGGGGAAGGGGAAGGGGAAGGGGAAGGGGAAGGAAAGGTGGGGAGGGGAGAAGAGGGGAGAGGAGGGGAGAGGAGGGGAGAAGGGACAGGGCAGAGGAGAGGGGAAAAGAGGGGGAGGGGAGAGGAAAGAGGGGAGAGGGAACAGGGGAGAGGAGAGGGTAAAAGAGAGGAGTGGAGAGGGGAGACGAGGGGAGAAGATTCCCAAGAGAAGGGCACTCACAACTAAAGGACAGTGTAGGGGTGAGAGCCACACCCAGCAGACACTGTGCATGGAAAATAGCCATAACCTGAACATTTGTACCTAAGTAAACTAACAAACTCAGAAAAAAATACAGCAGTTCAAAAGCTATAAACTGTCAGGTACAGGAAAGGAACTTAGAGCTTATAACTTCTATTTGAGACATAGAACAGTCCCCACAGTGATTTTTCTGCAGCAACTGCACCCTGACTGTGTAAATGTACAGGAGAAAAAGCCTTCAGGTTTGAGGTCAGGTAACCATTCTCCATCCTACTAACATGAGAAGGGTACACTCACAATCTATGCACATCAAACTAAGTTTTACTCTGAGTTAACATCAGAAAAAGGTAAGAGACAGGTTACTGGGGGGAGGGGAGAGACTGCAAATCTCTTGCTTTACACTGCTGGAGAAAGTGAAGAAATCTCATCAAAAACAAAAGAAAGGACTGGGGAGACAAATCAGCCAGACACACGCATTCATTTTCTGCCTGCCTGCCTGCCTGTCTGTCTTTGTGCATGTGAATATATGTAATAATAACTAAAATTTAAGAAGTTATAACAAGAGAATTCCTGGTATTCCTGATCTGCAACTGAGTCTGGACTGCGCAGTGAGACACTGGCTTAAAAAAAATAATAATAAAATAAGCCAGGTGTGGTGGCATAAAACATATAATCTCAGCATTTGTGAGGTGGAGACAAGACAAGATTTCAAAGATAGCCTGGGCTACAGAAGGCCCTGTCTCAAACACATCAACAAATTCAACAAAAGACCCCAAAACACCTTTTTTTTTTTTATGAATTTTATTTTATTCATTTAATTTTTTTAGATTTATTTATTTATTATATGTAAGTACACTGTAGCTGTCTTCAGACACTCCAGAAGAGGGAGTCAGATCTCGTTACGGATGGTTGTGAGCCACCATGTGGTTGCTGGGACTTGAACTCCAGACCTTCGGAAGAGCAGTCGGGTGCTCTTACCCACTGAGCCATCTCACCAGCCCCACCCAAAACACCTTTAAGAGGTAAGCATTCCAACAAACTGAGCAAGGTAGGCAGGACAAGAGATAAGCCTGCCACAATGAGGGATCAGGTAAGTATTTTAAAATTGGTGGTACAGACACAACCTACACATACAAAAAAAAAATGCTACAAAATTGAATATACACACGTTAGAACAATGACTCCATGTAAATCTGGTTTATCTAAAAGAGAATGGTAGAATCAATCAAATGTTATATAATATTATGGAACATTTTTCTCTGAAGTTGTGAAAATTATCAGGGCATATTAAAAGATTTATGGAATTTTCTAATTTTCTAATTTTCTGTACAAGTGCACATAAAACTATAATCATTTCAATTTAAAAACAGAATGTGTTGCCATGGACCTGGTTCCTGTGACCAAGTATCCACTCATGGTAGACATGAAGGAAGGGCAGACAGAAATGCCAGAGAGTGAGGTTGAATAACCTTGCTTATAGAAAGAAGGTATATCCTGTTGTGTGTGGATGCTCCCTGGACCCCACCACAACATCTTGGAACTGTGGCTCTAAGACCAAAGTTCTCAACCTATCCACAAGTTTGATTCACTTGCCACCCACGGAGTGGATAGCACCACCTCATTACAGTTGTCTTCACCTCATGAAGGCTAAGGATCACACTGAATATGCGGTGTTTCCATAAGGGACACACACAGGCACATGTAGGTAAAGGGTGGGATCCCGTCGTTCAGATCAAGCAGCTACACACCACTGACTAAGGCTGAACTGGTTTAAATGCTTGTTTCAGAAATCTTCACCACCCACAGGCTCACCACTGACCGCCAACCAGCCTTCCAGTTCTTTCCTGTGCTGTCCAGCAAGACCAATGTATAGTTCCATAAGGAACTCTGGGTGAGATTAAGGCTACTGAGACGTTGAGGCACTATCTCAGCGCAACATCACCACCTACCAGAGGGAGAGGCTAAGTACACATGGGGTTTTTGTTTTGTTTTGAGGTTAGCCATTTAAGGAGTTGCTTAGTTCTAACCAGGACTGAAGAGCTGACCCAAGGAGGGCAGGGGCATGCTGGTTCCACTTTGGGATGGGCAACTGTGAAGGTGAAAGAGGTCAGAAGTGAGTAGGATCAAAGTCTCCAAGAGGAGAGTGTGATCTCAAGGTCCAGGCTCCTACATCATCTTCTCTGCCATCGGTTCAATAGCCACTTGACCCACAGAGCTCCTTCCCAAAGTTCTTGATGCCTTGACTAAAAGATGGACATGATGGTGCCCCATGGCCAGGAGAGGTGTGTAGCCTCAGTAACCCAGGAAGACAGAGGTAAGCCGCAATTGGCACTGGGGAAACAAAAATGGACATTTGTCTTGCCTATCTCTGAATCAGAGAAAGACAGTGAACCTGGGCCAAGCATGCCAGCTCAATTAATATTGTCTACAAAGGCTATTGGTTAACAAAATGAGCCAGTCCAAAGGCAGAGACGAGCAAAGATGTGCAAAGTAAGTCCAGTAAAATGTATCTACACACAAAATTAAGAAGGGAAGACGACCCAGACTGGGAAGACCCACAGTGACCCCACCGGTAGAACTGGAGAGAGTTGCAAGGAATGGCACCTTGATCATAACCTGTGTGTTTGGACTTCCATGAACGGTATGATCATGGCAACATACATCTCATGTCCCAGCACACAAGTGGTGAGGGTATAGTATAAGGATCAGGAGGAGCCTGTGGTCATCTACACATGGTTCCAAAGTCAAGGAGGTCCAAAGAGGTCCAGGATAGATGGTTCAGCAATCAAGGCATTTCTACCAACTCTGATGGAAAAACTGGGACAGAAGGAGAGAACTCACTCTAATTTCTACAAAAGCAAGCGTGTGAAACCACATGCCCACACACGTATGCACATGCACTAAACACACACACACACACACACACATTTTTTACACTGAGCCCAGGCATTCATTCCTCCCTGCTCTCTGTGGACACAGGAGCAGCTGCCTCCTGAGACCATCACTCTCCTATCATGATGGATTGCCCTCCAGAACTTCCAGACAAAAATGCAGCCTTCCTTCCTCAAGTTTCTTTTGTCAGTATTTTGTCACACCTACAAGGGTAACTGACCCACTAGGCAAGCACTCTGCCAACTGAACTTGCTGATGGTTCTTAAATGGAATCACAGATTCAAGGCAGTCTTCTCCTTCTAATGGATTCCTTTAGAAGACAAGTGTTTTACTTTAATGAGCCTAAGTTTATAAATTGCATGCTTTAATGGATTTTACTATTAGTGTCACATTTTAAAAAATCTGTGGCAAACCTAAGGGACATTAGTTTCTTTAGTTTCCTTATAAAAGCTATGTGGTCATTGGTTTCACACTTGTCCATCACTCCCCTGAGTAGACAATCAAGTGCCAAAATCCCTCCAAATTATTTGTATTTGTTTGGTGGTTTTTGATTTGTATTGAGACAGAGTCTCACTATGTATCCTGGAGGGCCTAGAACTCACTATGAAGACTAGGGTGAACGTGCTGTTTTCTCTGCCCTTCCCTTCTGAGTGCTGCAATCCTAGGCATGCATCATCATACCAGACTGGATTCACGTAAATACAATAAGGCTTTCTATAAGGTATATACTACAGAAGAAAAAAATCTCACTGAGATTTCCATAGAAATTACAAGTAAACTCAGAGGAAACTAACACTATAACGCTATAATGTATTCCAGAGTCAGGCATTTACTGATTTTCAGCAGTGCTTTCTAGCTCTCCCAGGATGGATATAATGTAGTATTTTAGACACTGAGATATATTTAATTATCAACTAATTGTTAGGAGAGAGTGAGAGAAACAGATAGAGACAGAGAGTGAGCCCTTCTGTAACAGTAAGTGAACTCAGGGTTTTGCCCATGCTAGGCAAATACTGTAACTGCTAACCTCCATCCCAGCCCCTTTTTGAGCTTTTAAGGCAGCATCTTTCTGTTTTGCATTCCTAAATCACTGGGATTTTAGGCCTTCAGATTTGGTCTTTATGCACTAACTTTTACCTTCTAATGTTTTTAAAATAACTTACTGTGTGCTATTTTAAAAGCGAAATTTATATTTTTCTGCCAAGGCACTCATGTCTTCCATGCATATAGCTTTATTCACTCATTTCCTGATGACAGATGTGCCTTTCACATTTTCAGATGTCCCTGGTGCATCTCTGGCATGTTCCCTCTTTCCAGTTCTCTGTCCTGAGAATCTGTGACTTTGGATGCCTAGAGCTGAATCTCATTAACACAGGGAGACAGCAAACCCAACAGGAGCTCCCTTGCCTGTCCTCAGTAAGCCCCAATGAAACATCATGTACAGACTACCACTTTTCTAGATAATTAACCTGAAGCTTAAAGAAAGTAATCTGCTTATCTCAGCAAAATACACAGGGCAGCTGGAGGCACAGGATGCAGAAGGAGGGCTATGACGGAGTGTGTATTTTCAGAGACGAGAAAGGGACAGAAACCAAACACAGATGACAGTCTAGACCACCGATAATATACTAAGGTGCCTGGGAACTGTACACTTCAACAGTCTGTGAACAATATCTTAATAAAATGGCGGTTTGGCGGATCTATATGAATGACTGGGATAACCAGTAAATCACAGGTTTACCATGATTCCAAACCACAACCAAGTGGCATTTCTTCATAAGCATAAGCACACAGTGTTTGGAACATATAGACATTAAAAATTAACTTTTATCCCAAACACAAATAGTTTTAAATAATAATATAGTTAGGTTCATTTCAACTTCAGAACTAAAAAGGTGTTAATCATACTACATTGTAAAACTGTTTTAACATGAAAATATTTACATGTTTCAAAAATGATATTGCTACTTATCAAATAAATTACAAAATAACAACAGTGGGCTTGAGTGAGGCATGACGTAGTCTATGAAAAAGGTCTTGGTATGGAGGGTTGAGCAAGCCACACTGGAGCCTACTGACAAGGTATCTGTATAGAGGACCTGAGCAAGCCAGGCTGGAGCCTACTGACAAGGTATCAGTGAGACTCAAGCCGCTGCTGGAACAAGGGCATTCTCCTCAGAGCATATGTGCTTCAAGGGGAAAATTACTGTCAGATGCAGAGGATATCCCCAGTCAAAGACCACAAAACAACTTAATTCAGCATAATTAGATCCATATACTTTTTTTATTCCCTTGCCTGATTAAAGTGCCCTTGGAGTTCTTGGAAGAATTCAGAATAATATGATTTTTCAAGTACTAAAAGATGGCCAGATAAATCATGTGCCAGACAGATTTCATGATCGGTATTAAATTTTATCAGTTCAAAATAATTTCAGTAGACTTTATAACGATTAATTTTATGGTTACCAACTTATATCCTTATATCTTTATGTTTGGTTTTTAGAAATTCCAAATTACAGGGTAGGCCCTGAGCAAAATCATTGTTAGCAATTTCTAGTTCATTTGCCTACCTGATCAATGGACAAATGGCTGGCAATACCAGATATCAAGGGGGCAGCCACTGCCCTAAGACTTACAAGATCTTGATTCCTCACGGAACGCCTAGGGTTGAAGTTAAATAACAAATAATACTCAGAGAAACAAGGCATTAAAAACAGGGGTCAGGTGCTGAAACATTCAGTCTCAATGGTTTTGATGAGGCTGGGGGATGCCTTAAGGCAAAGCAGGTTTAAAAAAAAAGAGAATAGGACTGTGTCTAGAGATATGAAATAAACACAGGATGCTTGTCTCACACTGCACCACTGCACAAAGCAAAGCATGACGCTGGAAATAAAGAAGTCAGCTCCTTGGCAAAGAATGCTCAAGACATGACAGGTATGTCAAGACATGTCTGAGATACATTCGAGGCCATGTCAATAGCTGCCCACTTTCCAAATCTGGACCACTCTAAATGCTAAAATAACTATTGAGCAAGGATATGCTTTCTAAAGAAGAATGAAAAATTAAAATATTGGTATCCTGACCAAATAATTAGCAGAACTGAAGACCTGTTATACCAACAGAGGAAAGAGGAAAGAGGCTTCCAGGCCAGCCTAGAGAACAAAATGAGACCCTATCTCAAAAGCCACAGTCTACCTCAGAATAGAGTGAGAATACAGACACCTGTCACTACTGAGGAAGACACCACAGAAGAAATGGGCTGTAACATTCAATGTGCTGAAATCATAAATGGCTGAGAAATAATGAGCAGTTCCTGAAAGAACCAGACTTAAAACACGACAGCTCACTTTTCTGAGTTAGATCCTTCTGCTACTTTTTGGAACAATGACAAATGACATTGAGCTGGGGTTTGACAGTTAAAAGGGCAGAATTATTTTTACTTAGTCTTTTAGAAGCTCCTTATGGCTATGAGAGAAGATGTTCTTATTTGCAGTAGACGCAGGCTCACAGAGGGAGCCAGGGCCATGCTGACCATTAAGAGCTGAGCTGGGCCGTAGCTCAGGGGTACAAGTGCTTGCCAAACATTGTAAGAGGTCCTGAGTTTGACTGCTGGTCCAGCAATAATAAAAATAAAAACCTGAGAGAAAATTATGTCTGGTTTACTAAAAGCCTAAAATATACAGGAATCATTAAGGAACAACTTGTTTTTAAAATAAAATTCCAGTATTGAGATAGACAAGTATCACAAAGTTAAAACAGTTTGACATATTACAAAATAAAGCGCCTCTGGCTGTGCCTCCTCACCTCCTTTCAAATGCACATTAACAAGCTGGTGTCACCAGGTGTGGTGGCTCACGTCTTTAATCTCAGCACTTGGGAGGCAGAGGCAGGTGGATTTCTGAGTTCGAGGCCAGCCTGGTCTACAAAGTGAGTTCCAGGACAGCCAGGGCTACACAGAGAAACCCTGTCTCAAAAAACCAAAAAAGAAAAAAAAAAACAAAACAAAACAAAAAAACAAGCTGATGTCAAAACACATGATGGAGCCTCAGCTGGTTCCCTTTGCTTTCACCTCGCCAGTGGTGAAAACACAGATACTGTCACCATATCTAGTATTTTAACAATGATGAATTCTAAAGTGTAGCTTTAAGTAGTGAGGGCTGGGATGTGCAGAGCCACCAGCTTGGGGGAAATAAATCACCATGAGATTTTATGAGAAGAAGAAAACATGGTGCCTGCATTGCGATGTTACAAATATTGGCCAGGCATGTTGGTGGTGTATGTCTTTATTTCCAGCACTTAGGAGGCAGAGGCAGTCAGATCTCTGTGAGTTCAAGAACAGGCTGATCTATAGAGTAAGTTCCAGAACAGCCAAAGCAAGCTAGTGAAACCCAGTCTAAAAAAAACAAAATGAACAAAAACCAAAATTGAGTACAAGTAAGAATCCCGGTACCATACCTAATAAGATAACCATTAGATTCTATAAAGGAAAGTATAGTGAAACGCATGCTTACATAGCATTTACATATCTGTATCCATAAGTGTTTAAAAATTAATTCCTGCATACTATGGTGGTACACAGCTGTAATCCAAGCACTGGGGAAGTGGAGACAGGAGGACCTGGAGATCAAGGCTATACATAGCTACACAGCAAGTTCAAAGCCAATCTGTATAATGAGACCCTGTCTCAAAATACAACTGAAAACACTCTCTTAAAAGAAAATATGTATGTATCTACTATACTGGCCAATTTACATAAAAAAGCTTAAAAAACACAAAGTGCCTAGCAAAAAGGCCCTCAGAAACAGACATCAGCTGGCAGCAGGGTTTCCTTTGGAGCAAAAAAAAGGGAGACAGGATAAAGAATAAGGTCAGGCTGATCTACTTACATGTCAGCATTTTTAAAAAGATAACTTTATTGTTTAACTGTGTGGATGTTTATGAGTGTCACACGAGTGTGTGCAGGTGCCTACAGACAGTAAAAGAGAACACTGGCTCTCCTTGATCTTCTCCTGCGGCTGCAGGAGGTTGCGAGCTGCTGGGTGTAGGTTCTAGGATTTGAACATAGGTCCACTGAAGAACAGCAAGAACCATTTCTCTAGTCCTCAATAACAATGAGGTAGAGTTTTTTCACTATGAATCATTAGGTAGACTAGGTATCTTTCCACAATTTACTAGAACTTACTCTAAAACAGAGAATATTGTTTTCTCATAAATACTAATCTCCAAATTGGTATGAATCTCCAATTACCTTAAATGCCATACTGCACCAAGAAATCAATCCCTTCAGGGAGAGCGCACACTTACTTTGGCCTCGGTCTCTCCCCTGTGAAGTGTGTACAGATGATGGACAGCACACTGTGATGATGACCAAGGATGAGTCAGGATTTGGAAGACATGAAAGTCATGGCCAAGAGTATCTGTTGTGACTAAAAGCATTCCTGGAAGATAAAAAAGTAAAGGATAAAAATAAAAGTGATTATGTATGTGGATAAGATATTTACAGAACAACCAGTGCTATTCTTAAGTATTAAGAATAGGGAAAAGGATATTAGTTATAAAATAAAATGATTAAAATAAAGCACATTCTTTCTATAATATCACACCAGTACCAACAGAGAAGCTACTAAACAGAGGAAGCAGGATGTCCTTTATGAGCAGCAGGAAGAAATTTTATATCCAAAAATTACCAAGTTCTCAGCAATTGTCAGAACATGTTGAGACTTGGGAAGATGGTTGGGCTGGTGTGGTGCCATGATGGTTTTTATGTGGAGATCAAACCTTTAGAATTCACGTAAAAATGCCCACCCTGGTGGTGCACACTGAAGACAAAGAATAGAAGTTTCCCAAACCCACTAGCCAGTCTAGCCTAGGTGGTGAGCTCCAGGCCAACGAGAGACCTTGCTTCAAAGGAAGTGGAAAGCACCCTGAGCATGGCTGCCAAAGCTGCCTCTGACTTAGATACATATGCACATATGCAACCAACACAAAATTTAAAAAGTACAATCAAGATGAAAATGTTTCAATATATACTAATGAAACTGATGTAATTTACTCAATTAAACATAACCATCACGGAGTTAGGGTGGTGTCATACATCTCTACTCTCAGCTAGTCAAGAGACAGAGGCAGAGGGATCATTTGCACTCAGGAATTCAAGACCTACCTGGACAAAAGCTGAGATCCTGTCCATAAAATAAATAAACAAAAGATGTGCAACACACACACAAGTGCACAATACATAGATAGGTGTAATCTTAGTAATTAATACAGCAAAAAATAATCTCTACTCTTGCACGGTATTAACAGAAACTGCCAACAGTACTTTCTATAAAGTATACTCTTGACTTTGCAAAGTTGTCCATGGTCATGAGTTACAAAGATGTCCTAGTTTCATGTTTTAAGCCAGTGAATCATGAAATAACACATCTAACCACAACCGAAAGGAAAAAATTACAAAGGGCTACAGGTAGTAAACAGGTTTTGGGTGTGTGCATATCTGTTTGAGTATTTAAACCATTTCTGCAGAGTTCCTGCTTTTCACACAGAAGTCTCTGGGGGAAGACTTACACATACTTTGTGAACATGCAGTTTCATTTGGTCCCCTGCAGTTAAGCTGCTGTCCACAGCACAGCGACCTCCTTGGGTAACCAATGAATGTGAGACTGCAGATGCTGTGTGTGAGATTGCTTGTCTTTGTGCTTCTGTGCCTGTCTACTTCAAACAGCAATGTGCTGTCTCTTTCCTGAATATTATCCCATCATGTAGAGGAGTCCCTGTATTAATTGCTAACCTGAATTCTGAAATTCAATCCTCCTGCCTGGGAGGACAGGAAAAGCTACTGCGTGGTGCCGCTTTGTCAAATTATGGACCACTGGCATCTCTCTATAATCCAATATGACTTTAATTATTTCATTCCCTACATTCTCATGTAGGACATTAATTAGTGGAGTGAAATTTAAGTTCATGTTGATTAATTTATCTGCTTGTCTGCGTACTTTTTCTTTGCTTGAGTAGAAGAACGTTTATTTTTACTTTGGGTTCTTACTATACTACTACTATTACTACAACTATCCTCCTCTTCCTCCTCCTCCTCTTCCTCCTTCTCCTCCTCTTCCTCCTCCTCTTCCTCACCATCATCACCACCACCACCATCATCATCATTTTTCGAGACAGGGTTTCTCTGTGTAGCCCTGGCTGTCCTGGAAATCACTCTGTGGACCAGGCTGGCCTCGAACTCAGAGATCCTCCTGCCTCTGCATCATCCCCAAAGCACCTAAATCTTTAGCCTAATGACACAAGAGCGCTGGGGGAAGGCATGTCCCACCACAGGCTGGCGCTTTAGAATTATTTTAAGTGGGCTGGGGAAGAATGAGAACACGGTTTCCAGCTACCGTAAATTAGCAGTTGAGTTTCCCGTTTTTGAGGAAATCCCAGGGTTGGCAGAGCCATAGTGCAACAGATGGAAATGGCCTTCTTGGTCATGGTATCTGCCCTTCTAGGGAAATAAGAAAATTCTCTTTTTAATATTGAGCTTTAAGCTGTTGTTCTGAGAAATAATCCCTTTTTATTCTAAATTGACTGTTCCATAGTGCATGCTGCACACACCTAACTTCCAAGGTCTGTTCTTTTCTTTTATTGTGTTGAGTGTTTTGTTGACACACAGTAATAAAGGGCATGAGTAAGTGGCACAGAAGTAAGGCCTATCACTAACATGGGAGGATACAGTCCATCTAAAGGTGAGATTTCCCTGGCTAACCATTTTTCTGGCTATATACATTTTAATCAATGAAAAGTAGCAACCATTATATTAATTTAATAATGGGTAATAATTAATAGACACATTAGGTTCTCTCCCACCATATCTAGGAATGGCCATGAGGTGCCCTCACATGCCTGTCTTACTGAGAGCCACCCTGTGTGTGTCTATGCTCCGTCCCAGCCATGCTGAGACTCAAGGCATGCATGCTGTTCCCACTCCTGCTTTCTGCTCAGTCACAGAAGTCTGAATAAGCCAACTCAGCTGCCATCTTCTGATTCTACCTTTCCACAAAAATCAGTTTGGGGCACTTAACAAACAACAGAAACATTTTGTAATGGGAGAGAGAGAGGGAGGAAGGGAGGGAGGGAGGGAGAGAGGGAGGAACGGAGGGAGGGAGGGAGGGAGAGGGAGAGGGAGAGGGTGAGTGTGTGTGTGTAAATGTACACTCACAACATTCTCCTCAGAATGAGCATGTAAATGAAGGGCTGACTGAATCAGGCCACTACTGTTCTACATGTGAGTAGCAATCACAGCTGAGCATTTTAAATATGGTCTTTCTGGTTGTTTCTAAGTCAACCTCTCTTGTAGAGCAATAGTCCTTACCATCTGCACCTCTATATGCACACAAATCCTACCTCAGATGCTGTCCTCTTCCATTCATCCAAATTTGGCTTCCTAGTCTGTAATGAGTCTATACGCTCCACAAAACGTTTAGAACATAAGCACTTGAAAAGGCAGAGGAAAGGAAGAAACAGCTAGTGCCTGTCTACAGAATCAAGTGCTTTTCTTAATATACAGTTTCCTCTTTTACATACGTACTGAAAACAGTAAGCTCTTTTTTTTTTTCTGGAAAACAAGTTTTAAAGCACATATACATAAAAGGAAAAAGTCATACAGCATAGACTGCGGCTTGAGAACTATTTATGCAGCATCAGAAGACTAAACCAGACGCTGGCCTGGCCATAAACTAAACCCACGCCCCAAACGAGGTGCCAAGCCACAAAAAGCATTTGCGTCATCTGGGAATACAAGGAAAAGAAGGGCTTCTAATTATAGGGCCTGGAAGCGGAAGCCCAGAGTGATTAGCTATTTAGGCGCTGCTGTGTGTTTATCTGGAAGCTTCCTCTCGCTCACTTGAAGCCTCAAGTTTGATAGATGAGCTTCAGTGTTGGCGGGTGGGGGCTGACGCCCTGATAGTACGTGGTGTTCTCTAGCGTCTGAGGGGGCTGCAGAGAGTGAGCTTAGCTGAGGCTGTTGTGGCTTCTGCAGAGCTAAGTCTTTTCACATGGGCGAAGCTGGTCAGACCAAAGAGTGAAATTAAAGACTAGCAAAACAGCAGTGAGCACAGGCTATAAAATCTTGGAAACATGATTTGCCCTTTTTTCCAAAATCCTATTTATAACACCTATCTAATTGAATGGTTCTTCAACATGTACACACACGGGAATTCAAAGACAAATTACCAGTTATTCACACTCTCTTCCAAAAGAGTCATAAGCAGAGGACAGGGTCAGACACAAGTCTTAATGGGACATCACACTGTAGTACTCATAAAACAAGATTTACCAATTATATTTTATCATTAATTTTTGCAAGGTGTTATATCTGACCTATACTTGTAAACTTTCAGTGGCACAAAGTCAAATTTGTAAAATAAATAAAAAGTAGAATCTCAGTATTGATAGAAAACCAGTGGTCTCAAAGCTCAAAGTCCCCAAGTACACAGAGTCCACTTCTGAATTGCTTTCTCCCACCACAGTTATCTGTCTGTCTCTCTGTCTCTCCCCCTCTCGGAAGCTTTGGTTTTGTTGTTGTTGTTTGTTTGTTTTTGTTTGCCATGTTGTAGCTAGAGCCACATAACGCACGCTCCCTATTTCCGGCCTAAGCATCTAACCCTAGAGCATGAATTTCTCCAGCAGTCACTTAGGCTTTTTAAAGACACTGATAATCAACCCCATCAATGTACTCTTCCGATTTAGGAAACAAGAATGTAAATCTTTATAAAATGCACTACAAAACATCCTGTGAGAAACACTGAAGGAAACAGCGCTAAGAAAACAAAAGAGATGATTGAGTTGATGTCATTCCTAGAGTTGTCTATATCTGTAACCAACATAGGTTCAAAAGAAGGACGATATTACACACATACATTGCACTTCTGACTCATTTTTTCCTTTAACATACATGCAGCCACCTAACCTCAGCAGTTAGAGAATAAAAGATTGAACTCTGAGGTTTTTAGGATTATGGAAGTGCCTATGGCTCTCTCCCTCCGGTTTCAGTGTTGAACACTGTGACCTGGGCATGCCTGCACCAACAAAACGCCAGGCCTCAGGCCTGAGCTGCACAACAGAGCCTATGTCATAATCCCCAAAATAATTACTGTAACGTTACAATCTGCAGTAGGTCTGTGTTATCAAATAGAAAATTGTAATATACTTATATTTAAGTATATGTTTATAAGTCCCTTATTTTTCCAAATGTTTAAGTTATTCTTATTATACATCAGAATATATTCCTATTTTCTTGAGCCTTATTACAATGAATGTATTCATTTTTAAGAGCTCATTTTTATGAGTCTAATACATCAACACAGTTGTTATCAAAACTAAGACAGAGGCGTCAGAAATGTATTGCTAATGTGTGCAACTGTCCATCGCCTCCCCATCACCAGGCTAACCACAGACCTCTTTCTTGAAATGAATTCATACTGCCTGCTTTAGGACTGAGACGGTGTGTAAGACCTTGTCAAAGAGCACCCACACAGGAGTTCTGGGTCTGTTCACCAGAAGCAACAGCAGCAGTTGGCTTGCTTACAGCACAGAATAGGACATGCTGCGGTCTCTGTATCCATTCTCCAGTGGTCCCCGCTTTCTGAACACTGTCACTCAAACTGACTGCTATTTATTCAGTATTCAACACTACTTTCTGTGTGGCTGCTTTACTTCTATGAGTTTATTATGGAAAGGCAAGATGCTGTGGTCAGATATTAAATGCTTGACAATGCCAAACTCTGTTTTGAAAATGACAATCATCTTACATTTCCCAGATGCTTACAAATTTCAACCACTGTCTATCCTTTGAAATTGTAATCATCCTAGTGGCCAATCTGTTATGTTTCCTGGTTTTACTTTGCATGTTGCTCCACTCTACGGATATTTACATCGTGACTTTCACAAATTTCAAACTGAGTTTTCTTTTCACATATCTTGTTTGCTTAGAATTTATTTTACTATTTCTAGCTCTGAGCAAGCAGAGACACGTGAGTGAGGGCAGTCATCCCCCCTCTGCGTCCAGGGGAGAGCACTGGGGCCGCTGGAGCTGCCCTTGTTTTGGATGACAGCTAATTCTTTAACAGCGAGAGGCATTTCCCCCATCTCTGAGTCAGGGGGTATATAACCTGCACTCTCTTTTTTGAAGTTTCCCTGTCTCAGATTTAAAATTCTGTGATCTATTCCAAGTTGATTGTGTGTATGTTTTTAATTAAAGGAATATCCTGTTTTCCCAGCCAAATTCACTAAGAACATTATACTTGTCTTGATAAATTAATTCTATTTTTCTTAAAAAAATTAATAGATTATTCTATTCCTACCTGTGTTTAACCATACAGTCTTTATTTTGTATATATAAATAGTTTTATTCATCTTTCACATGATTAGTTTGACTAATTTTATATTCTTTGCAACTCCATATAAGACCAGACATTATCAAGCAGACATTATGCCAGCAATCCCAGGATGTGCAGAGGCACAGATCTCTGTGGATTCAAGGCTGACTCAGTCTACAAAGCAAGTTCCAAGCCAGCCAAGGCTGCACAATGAGACCCTGTCAGAGACAGGAAAGAGAAAGAGGGGAGGAGGGAGACAGAGGTGAGAGGAGGGAAGAAAGAGGTGAAAGGAGGAGAGACAGAGCAGAGAGGGGGAGTGGAGAGACAGAGTCGATTATATTTAGCATAAACACTCTCAAAAATTAACCATTAGCAAAAAGTAAAGACAGAAAAAAAAAAAACCCTACAAGTGCAACAAGGGATAAACTTGATAAAAATGTCCCTACCCTACCATTACTAAATGAAAGCTGATGAGAGGGCAGCAATATTAAATCATAGAAAAGGTGAATCCAGGGAGGTAACTATGGCGCAGGGAGGTGGGGATAAATTACAGCCTGGTTGACAGATGAGTGGAAACGTCTCGAGGTTTATCTCTGTAAAACCCGAGGAGCAGCATGCTTAGCTGCCATCCACATTCAGAAGCACGGAAACCCAGACAGCAAGCAATGTATGTTCTGAAGTCTAAGGAGAAAACCATTTGTGTCCTCTATGAATACAGAACAAAGTAATACTAAATCCTCAAGATCTGTAAGTGGCCAGACCTGGTGAGATTATACCTCTAAACCCAGAGCTTGTATGATGAATACATAGCAATTTTATCCCATGGAAAATTATACACAGACATATACTCAACTACAGCTAAGTTAATATCTCAACTAATATTTAATTTATAGCAAGAAAATAGACTAATCTGAACGAAGCGAGCTCCAGGCTGAAGCACCTCACTGGAGAGCAGAGGGGCAAAGCAAGAGACCAGGTACCGAGCAAGGGCCCTGGTGCTTTAACACACAGGCAGAGTGCACAAGCAAATCATCAAATAAATCTTGGGTTTTTTTTTGTAATGTATGTATTTGAATATATTTGGGTACACCCCTCTTTAGGTTCAATAATATGTGTTATAGGTACATCTAGACAGTTACATAATATTGATATCTCTCTCTCTCTCTCTCTCTCGTATGTGTTTACTTATAGAGGTTGAATTTGGTTATCTTTGAATTTAAATCAGTTTCTCTCTGTATTTTTTGAGACAGTGTCTCTCATTGAATCTGGAGTCCAGCAATTCACCCAGCTGACTCCCAGCTAGCAAGAGTCTAGACACACTGACTGCCACACCCAGCTTTACCCATATGGGTGGTGGGGATCCAAACTTGATCCTTCATATTTTTGTGGCAAACATTTCACTGACTGAGCCATCCACCTGTGCCTTGTAGGTCCAAGTCTACACAGTACCCACTGCATACATTCCCACTGCCTACTAATTCAGTGTCACCCAACCATAGCTACTCAATCAAGTATGGATGGGCTACTGCAAATTCAGAGTTGCTTTAGAATTTGCATAGCACTAACATGAAAAGATATTTGAAATTATGTTATATAGATGTTTTATCATGTTACTTAATATAATAAGATATTTACATTGTATAATGTATTCACATACATTATATAATGTATAAGATGTGTAAAACAAAAATACAATTTCTTCTTTTCAAAGTATCAGGTACTACACTCATTAATCCTAATCCCCACCAAGCTCTCTCTACTCTCACAGGATGACACTATGACAACTAAAAAGGAACAAAAATATCAAAGAAGACATAATACATGCGTATATGAAATCATCAAAGAACAAATAGTTTTAAAGAATAACCTTTTAAACCATGAGTTTGAGATGAGGCTAGGTTTGAGGTACAAAGTAGTTTAGACTATACAGTAAAATTATAAAATATGACTTGAAAATACAACTGTGAGTCCTTATTGTTGTTAGTAAAATAAAGACAGGGAGTCTCATGACACTTTGCATCGAGCAATAGGAATAGCTTCTGTGGGGAAAATATCCAATTAAAACCTCTTTAACAATTAACTGCCAAATGGCCACCTCCTCTCAAAACACAGCATTAGAGTAACTAGGAGAACTTCTATTCTGTTAAAGACGCAGGAACCGTCCAGAGGCGGAATGTTTAATCTACTTTGCTGGAGCCCTGACATTCATGTTCCCCTTGTTAATGCATGGAAAAGCAGCGTGCCTGCTGAGGAGGAAATCATTAACATGTCACCGTGCTTCACTTCATAGCCCCAGCAGCTTAGCTGGCAGAAGTGATGCCTCTGCAGAGCATGACACTCTCACTGAATGCCAGTGAGGAGGTTTAGCCCACAGGTGCCCTCAGCGCTGCACCCAGTCAGTAACTCACTTTCATTCCTGCTTCCCAATGTAATACATCTGTCTTGACATCTAAGCCGATACAGTGTGGAACATACTCACCTACTGTTTTTATTTCTCAAATAAAATGTAGTTTTCACAGGATATTTATAATTCATATCTATTATAGAGTTTAATTTTGAATATCTTTATAATGTCTACATGCCAGCGTGAACCACCCAAACAATTCAGATGAGGCAATAACTGCTACTTAAGGAATAACTTAGAAATGAGTGGATTTTATTCAACACATGAATTGAAAATAATTTAACTTGGCAGTGCTAATGGAATTAATAAACTTAGCTTTTCAGTGTAAATTCATGAAGAACTAAACAGCTCAGTAAGCAAAGGGAGCTTACTTCTACTCAGAATGCCTAAGGAAATATCCTTACTGGTGAAAACCTCAAAACATCACAGTGAAGGAGGCAAAAAGAGGAGCAAACAACACCTGGTGGGGGTCACTATGTGTTCAGACGCTGTTTGAGATGGCAATTTTATACCCTCTTTATTGATTAGAAAAGGGAGGCAGTATTGGTGCAGGGCCAAGAAGATACAGTAATTGTTCATGTGAACTGAAATAGGAAGGAATGCGGAGGACATAACATTTCATGAGCTTCAGAGAAGGCTTCTTATATAGCATCTAAAATGAGGCCAGACAACAAATGGTGCCACATGGGGTGGTGGGAAGCTTGAAATTGGTTGCCTCTGTTCCTCTACACTTTACTTTTTTTAAAAAAACAGGGTCTCTCATGGGATTCCTAGACTGAAGCAGGAAGATACCAAGTTACAGCTGAAATTTGGCAAAAGTGGGAGGTGGGAGAAAGACTAGACAAATACAAACTTCAAACCGGGCAGTGGTGGCTCAGGCCTTTAATCCCAGCACTCGGGAGGCAGAGGCAGGCAGATTTCTGAGTTCGAGGCCAGCCTGGTCTAAAAAGTGAGTTCCAGGACAGCCAGGGCTACACAGAGAAACCCTGTCTCGAAAAACCAAAAATAAAAAATAAAAATTAAAGATAATAAAAAAGAAAAGAAAAGAAAAAGAAAAAAAATGTCTTTTCCTCTGAGAAAAATCATTAAGACGAAAGAAATGCAATTTCTTACTGATTGGATAAGAAAACTGTGTCCATAACAAAAATGGAAAGGAGGAGAACACTCTTCACTAAGCAGAGAGGACTGACTAAAGGTGGAACATAGAGGGAGGAAGGGAGAGCAAAGAGCAAAACAAAAATGAATCAAGTCCTGACCATAGGTTGACCTGGCACAGAAGTTCAGCTGTGCAGACCCAGCTGAGGAAAAGGCAGGGCCTCTTAGACCTGTGAGCACAAAGCAGGGTTCTGTAATCTCCCAGAGGTTACAGCTCACACATGTGAGCAGATTATAGTAAGAGACAACAGCTCAGTGGCTGCAGACACGGCTCCGAGGACCAGAATTAGGTTTCCAGCATCCATACTGTGGCCAAAAACTGTCCCTAACAGCAGTTCTGAGGGATCAGACGCCCTGTCCTGGCTTCTGCGAGCATCAGTCACTCATGGTACACACAGATACAGACCAAACACCCATATACATATATAATGAAATAAACACATCTATTTTTTTTTTAAGCAACAGCTTAAAAGTTCTAAATTTGGTAGGAATAAGTGGGCCATACACTAAACTGGAGGGTGGGTGCTGATCTGGGGAAGGGCCAGGTCCTGTCCCCGATGCTCTCTGAGATACAGAGGGACTGATACAGGGGAAGGGGAGCGCTCATGGGGAGAATGGCCCTGTGCAGACTCGACTTCTTGCTCAACTGTGCTAAAAACCTAAAACTGCCCTCAAAAGTAGAACACAAAAGTTCTCTAGAAAATGTTACTCATTTTGTACCTAAATAATTGAAAGCAAAAGACATATACCACCCATATTGAACCTACAACGTCTCAGCAAGGCATCTCCAAACAAATCATAAATACTACCATTAAAATATTTGTTTTGATTCTGGACTCAGAGTCTCAGCTAATAAACAAGTGTGGGAATGCTAAATTAAAAAGCAAACTGAACACAGCTGCTCAACAAGAAGTTTCACAAGCCTGTTTACTGGCATCCCTTAATTTTGTTTCTGAAAGAAACACAGAGCACAAAGGCAGCAGTAATGCACCATGGGTCCACTTCCCCTGCTAACCCGCACCATGGTGGTACGCCACCATTCATGGCTTACAGAAGTTTAACATTGCCCAGGAGATGGCCAAAGGTCTGGTTTTTTTTCTTACCTCTATTGTCCAGACATATTATATCATATAACTGTCATCTGAGACTATGTCTCTTTCTAAAGAAAAACACTAAAACAAGTTATATATACATATATATATACATAACTATATATATACATATATATATATATAATATGATTCATGAAGTAAGCTGGGCTGAGAAGGCCCAGCTTTAGAAACAAAATGCCAAAAACTTCTTTTACATGTCTTGATTGTTTAAGAACCTCCCTAACTGCAATATTCCAACAAGCACTATTGTTATTTGTTATCTATTACAATTCCCATAAAAATATCACTTTTAAATAGCAAGGCATGCTTAGTGGGCTCATACAGGTAAAAATCTCATGATATAAATGAAACATCCTTGGCAAAAGATGAACTGCTTCATTTAGTAAAGAATCTAAAACTTACTGTTCAATAAAAACCCATCAATTGATATGAAAGAATCAAATACATCAACTATGTCGATCTGAATACAAAAGGTGCATATTGCATTACCATTCAACTTATACAACTCAAGACCTAACAATATAATTCTGCCAGTGAAGGGGGAAAAACTCATTTCATATCCTCATGCTTAATACCCAGCTTAGTAATGAATCTGTAAAGCAGAATTCAAATGGAAAGTAACAAAAAACCTCTCTGCTACCCTGAACCCTGAACCTAAAGAGAGGAAAAGGAATCTCAGTCATTGGCTTAGACACCTGTGCAGGAGGGCACTGCGCATGCACACACACCTAAATGCAATTAGGAACAGAACACACTGAGAAGCCAGACAAATAAATTTGGGAATAGTGGACCAAGCCCACCATCCCAGACTAAGGATGGAGGCCAGCCTGGGCTACATATGAGAGAGAGAAAAAAATCACCCAATGACAAGTACTTACTAAAAAGCCATGGCTAACCAGGTGACTCTTTGTAAGAGAGAAGTGAATGTTTTCTATCCCTCTGTGCCTCAGTAAGTAACAGCAGCATTCCCAACAGGAGAAACATCCCTAGCCAAACAGTAACAACCTCAGATGGATGTAAGCAACTGCATACACCTCTGTAGGGGCAGGAGAAAAAGGTAGCTTCCCATGGCAGAAGTGCTCAGGGGTGATGTGAAATATGTAAGAATCCAAAGGGAAGTGGGCATTACAGACAGAATTTAAAACGAATCACACTGGTAACCAAGGGACAGTGACAAGAGCACAAACTTCCAAAGCATGTCTCCAAATGTAACTCAAACTTTCAGAGAATCTCAATAGATAGTCATCTGTGCTAATTAAATCAATCCTACTGATGCCCAACAACTATAACAAAAAATCTCTTTTCATAAAAAATTAACTATATCAGACAGGATATTAATCAAAAGTGCTCAGTATGATACTCATTTTCATCCTTCATTTGAAAATGGGGGGCAAACACAGATCATTCCATCAATTCAAGAGATATGATCACTTCTAAAACTAAGCTAAGAGTGGTAAAACTCTCAGATACATAACCCAAGCGAGCAGGACCCGAAGCCTGGACATCAGCAAAGGCCGAATCAGCTTTGAAACAAAGAGCGGTTCCATCTTCTGTTTAGAAACCAAGCAGTCAGTATTATCCTGGACAGAACTCAAACCAAGAAACTGGCATTCGTCCTGTTCATGCTAACAGTGAAAACTGGCTTTTCTTGCTAGGTGAGATGGCTAGAAAACTACTGTTCTAGCTCACAGGTCAATATTTTCTTTATATAAAAAACAAAAAAAAAGTTTAAAGGAAGAGCGGATAATAGGGCATTCCACATTTTTTTTTCCCCCGAGACAGGGTTTCTCTGTGTCACCCTGGCTGTCCTGAAACTCAGTCTGTAGACCAGGCTGGCCTTGAACTCAGAAATCCGCCTGCCTCTGCCTCCCAAGTGCTGGGCTTAAAGGTGTGTGCTACCACTGCCCAGCCACATTTTTGTTAAATTAGTCATCATCACATGCTTTGGGAGCAACAAGAAGGCAGAACAGTGAGGGAAACACAGAGAAAATTAAAAGTAAGTTATTACACTGTCGTGTGAAAAAACAACTCTTGTAACAAAATTTCAAGTTAGCAATAATGGAATTTGAGGCATGGCTATAAGGCAAAAATTAATGCTACCTCAGGAGCACTGCTTGCCAACTGATGCATTTCAAACATCATTTTCCAGATGATGAAACTTTGGATGGATGAGGTGGAATGAAATTGAAGCCTGAGTCATTCACAGACCACTTACTGGCCCTACTATTATCTATGATACACATGCACTATGTGTTTCTCCACGTGGGTTTGTGTGCATGGATGCAGTGCCCATGGAGCCCAGAAGAGGGCATCAGATCCCTTGGAGCTAGAGATACATGTGGGTGCTGGCCGCTGAATCCCTGGCCTCTGCAAGCACAGCAAGGGCTTTAACTGTTGGGCTCTCGCCAATCCCCAACCCCATTACACATTTTCAATGTCCAAACTTATTTCCTAGAAAACTATGAGATACATGGTTTTTACAAAAAACTTACCACTAGTATTAAAAGCCATACAGCATACTGGCTTCTCATGGGCAGGGAAGTGGGCCACAATGCCATCACTGTCCGAGTCCTCACTTACAAGCACCTGCAGAGAAAGACAGAATGTTTAACCTTAGTCTCTAACAGCATGCAGCCACAACACACATTCCTCAATCCCTTAAAGGAAATGCCCACACTACACTGAAAGGTGTTCTCATCCAATTGACCTCAACTTCATCAATCCATATATGCCCCTCCCAGACGGTTTATAAACTCCAAAATAAACACTTGACATGACTATAGATAGAGACTTTGTTAGAAAAAAAAATCACCTTTTCCCAATATTAAAGAGGTCAGAGAGTGAAAAGTACAAATAAAGCAAATAATAATGAATTATTAATTGCAATTTATATTGTTTGATGTTTTACACTCTTATTATATACTTTTGTGTCCACTCAAGCGGAAGTCAGAGCATAACTTGCAAAAGTCAGTTCTTTCCTATCAAGTAGATCTCCAGGCAGCAGGCTTTGGCAGCAGGCACCTTTACCAGCTGAGCCATCTTGGATTTGGAAATATACGGTTCTATGGTGTTACGGACACACAGGAAGATGAGGCAGTAAGATTCCTGGCCAGCCTGAGAACAAATCAGGAATCTAGACTGTAAGGATGCTGGTAATGTCCTATGAGCATATACCTAAGTAACACCTGCCTTGAAAGACAAAGTAAATTCTTTGCCTAATAGGCACAAGGACTGCACTGTTGTCAAGCCTACGCCTGACAGGTTTACTTGGGCACAATTCACAAGCCATAGTTCAATGATTTAAATAAACTAAACTGTCAGTAATCAGCTGCTACATAAAATGTACTCAACTGTTACCATACATTTTCTTGTCATATTGCTTGGACAAACCTCTAACTCAGTCTTTGAATATAATCATTCTGTTATCTTTTCAAAGACTTCTAAGATCTTTATTATTTTTTCTGATTTTTGTTCATCTTATTATTTTTTTGCTTCATCTTTAAAAGGATGTCCTGCTCTCTGCGCTATGTCCTTGAGGAAGAAGTATCCCCCTCTCCTAACAAGCTGGAGTCTACTTTGTTCTACCCACTACCAGAAAGTTCAGGACAGTTTATCTCCATCAAGTTCAAAACACTTCCTAATTGTATTAAGAGTCTTTGATCTGCCTGTGATTTATTTACAAATCCACTGCTTATTAACAATTATTTAGAGATTTCCTAAGTTTGTTTATTTTGTATGTGCAAAGAAAACAAAAACTATCGAGAAGACTAAGTAGGTAAAAATCCTTGCCCCACAAACCTGACTACTTGAGTTCCAGCCCTGGAACCCACAACAGAAAAAAAAACTGCCACCTCTAAGTTGTCTTCTGACGCCTACAGGTATGACATTGGCAGGCCTGCATTTGTGTGTATGTGTAAGTGCAAGAAGACAGACAGAAGGCAGACAGACACTCTCCATAGAATAGCATGAATATAAACATTCAAATACTATTGTTTTCATGGTGTTTGTACTTTAATAAAAAGTTAGTTTTCAATCTAATCTTAATCTAGATACCTTTGAATTTGATTCTACTTATAATAGTAACAGAGATTACTGATATTGTTAAACTTAAATATGCTACAAATTTTAATATATCAAAACTAGTTGTTATCCCAATGGTCCTCTTTTGTGTTTTTTTAAAAAAATAGCTTTAGCTAGGGATCCTACTACAAACCAATAATCCTTTGAATCATGAAGCTAAGGCAGAAAGATTTCAAATATAAGACAAGTTTGGGCTATACAAAGACACCTTGTCTCAAACTGTGTGTGTGTGTGTGTGCACACGTGTGCGCACGTGCTTGTATGTGTTACTACTTCTTAGTAGTCCCTGAGTAGACCATGATGTGTATACCAACATATATTTTCATTGATATTGAACGAATTTTAGTAAAATGTGAACCTTTATTCAATGGCACATTTCCATCAGAGATATAACAGTCATGTGCAATATCAACTCAAAGAGTGGCCAATATACCCTTTTTCAGATATTAATATTAAACAAATGAAGGAGCTAGAGAGATGGCTCAGGAGTCAGAAACTCTGGCTGCTCTTTCAGAGGTCCTGAGTTCAATTCCCAGAAACCACAAAGTGGCTCACAACCATCCATAAAGAGATCTGATGCCCTCTTTTTCCATGCAGGTGTATATGCAGACAACTCTATATAAACTATAGTTTACATATAACTAAAATAAATCTTTAAAAAGAAGAAATAAAGCACAGGGAAGCATGTATGTGTATGTATAGATCTTGCTTTCTGATTCATAGATGATTACTATTTTTCTATCTGTGTTTAAAGACAAAAGTCTTGCTGTAACTCAGAGTCAATCTGTTTTAAGCTAAGAATCGCCTTGAAATTCTGATCCTCCTGACTCCACCTTGTGACCCTTGCACTATAACTGGTGTATTTCTTCTAATATTGTTTTTGTCCTTCTCTTTCACATTCTTCGAGATTTCAAATGCAAGTGCCTACTTGCATGGTATCATTCCGAAGGCTTCCAGGCTGACACTTGCAAGTGTCAGAGGTGACCTGCACCTCACAATGCCAGTACTGGACAGCATCAACATGCTTTACCTGCCAATTCTGAATTCTTTACAAAATATACCAAACACCTTGGGGGGGGTGTCATTAGTCCAACTAAAGTAAGAGTCTCTCTAGCAGAAATCTCTTAATTCTACAGTCAAACAGAGATTGTGGAAAAGAATGTTGACAAATGGACAGTTCTAGAAGTATACATCAAACACTTGACTCGGTTTATGTGAGATGTTCAAAACCACACTATGGAGAAGTATCTTCATAGTTGTGAAGAAAAGGAGGTGACAGAAGCAATGGCACAAAAGTCAGTCAGGACATGGGAGACAGAAGCAGGCAGTCTCTGAGTTCATGGACAGCCTGGTCTAGATACATAGAAAGTTCAGGGCCAGCCAAGGATACAAAGATAGACACTATCTCAAAAATAAATAAATAATCACCAAGTAGCCTCCAAATATGAATGAAGAGAATGGGATGTAGTTAGGGTTGAGGTATGGGAGTGAATTATTTTTAAAATAATAGAAACATATTGAATATATTGACAAACTTTTGCGTTTCTCAGACTCTAGTGTGTAGTTTTAACTTGAAAATTTCTTACAATGAGTTGTGAAGATTTCGTTTATGGATTATTTTTCTGTGAAATGTTTGTCATCTGTTTATTTTCTGTGTTAAATATTATAAATCCTCATCACATTTATACCCTAGCCCCTAAACATGTCCTTGGGAGGCAGTTAATACTGCATACTCAACTAGATATCAATAATAAAAACAGAAGCAAAAAAGGACATTAGTGTTGACATGTAGCAAACTCAAGCTATGCTATAGAAAACTATGACTGTTCTACATACAGAATGCACAAAAATAAACACTAATACGCTCTTGGAAGGGTTCTCTGTATTGTTTCATTACTGTGCCTAAAGCTTCAAGTCACTAAACCATCATTAGTGCAGGATAGTTTTCCTACAATAGGAGCTGACTACTTATCTAAGCAGGATGAAGTCATAATTTGCATCAAAAACTGTACTAAAGGACACAGCACAAATTAACTAATAAAAGCTGTTGGAGGATACCTGGTCAGAGGCAAAGCCCAGCTCAGTTTTAGACGGCCAGTCTGAGGGATTTGATTTCATTTATTGGTTCTGCCACATTGCTAACTTCGATTACATAAATGTGTAAAAGGCAAATCATACCACTTAACTTCTCCAGTCAAGAAATGCTTTTAAATAAACCATGAAAGTAACAAAGATGAAAATGGACACAAAGTCAATTAAATCCATTCCTCCTTAATGCAGTTCCCATGCGATGATCCCATCGCCATAAAATCAAATTAATCAATACAGCAACAGAAAGATGGTGAATCAGATTTTATATGCTGCCAGAGTGAACGTGAAACTATATTAAAGTCTCAGTGGATTTAAATCAGAGGACAGTGTGCAACTGCTGAGATGTACGTGGAGGGAAGAGCATGGCAGAGATGGGCACAAAGCAACAGAACTTGTTAGAACTGGTGCTGCGTTCCCCCTCATGCTCTGCAGTACGATGGAAAGCAGTCTGCTTCTCCAAACTATCTCAGACAAAGCTGTCTTGCCGAAAAAAGGATTCATGTAAATGAACAAAAGAGGCAGCATTGTACTACAGGGTTCTGATTGCTTTGAAAAAAAACATAGTTCTGTGAAACTGGCATACTATTTATTCCTGTCCTAGAAATTAGACAGATGATAGAGAGAGAGAGACAGACAGACAGACAGAGACAGAGACAGAGAGACAGACAGGATAGGATAGATAATAGATAGATGATAGACAGACAGACACAGGGACAGACATAGGATACTAGACAGAAAGACAGACAAACAGACACAGAAAAACTGTGGTGTTCCCTGAACTACAGTGATAAAAACTGGGAAAAACAATAATCTTTCTTGTAATACTTCTCAATAAGCACCGTTGGTTCAAGGATGATCCATTTGTTCACCATAGGAAACAAGACTCATATCCCCTGACTATTTTACAGAGTGGCCCCTGAAATCCAGGACTCAGGCAGGCAGGCAGACAGACAGACAGACAAAAACAGATATGTCAGTTCACATTAAGTTTTTTCTATCTCTCTAAATATTTTTCTCTAATAGTCAATAGAAAAACACATACAAAACATTAATACAAGCAATGTACTTAGTTAGGTTCAATGCTGAGAAGGAAGAAGCAGAAAATTACTATTATTTAAAAATTAACACAACCAATCAACATAAAATTTCAAAGAATTTTTTGTTTTAATTGCATTGAAGTCTACTCTTTCTCAAAGTGCCTTTTGATCCTTCTACAGCACTCAAGTAGCTGCCAAAAGTAATTTTTCACCAAGATGCTGACCCATATACTGTGGACGCAGACATCTCAACAAAATATGCAATATTAAAGTCAATACTTTAGAAACTCATTTTCTGAATGTAATATAAATACATACTCTCTATTAACAGTGTTTTAATAAACTTACTACCTTTTGTTCTAGAAATACCTAGTATTTGTTATAATGATAACTTTAAGCAATAAGATTTTAAAATTATGCCATTACAGAAATATTTTAACTACAATATGAAAGAAACTGAAAAGGAGAGAAAATGTGGGAGGCATTTTGCCAAAAACATCTCTTGATCAACAATACAAAGGCAAATCCTCTTTTGTGTTTCATTGAGTCACCTTCTAAATGATTCTAACTAGATTTATTGTCTGCAGATATGGGATTTTATAGCAGGAAATTATCTTATATATTTTCTGGCTTGAGATTTCAATTTTCTATGTTGCAATGTGTTATCTGGGCATGGTAGCTCTTGCCTGTAAGCCCAGCACATGAAACACTGAGGAAGGAGGACTGTCAAACACCCTGGGGGACAGTGAGACCTTGTCCTTCAAAAGCTAAAAATACAAAATCCTTTCAAAATTTCAAACAATACACTAAACTAAGGTAACTACTGTTACTTATTTTCTTATTTCCATCATACATGTAAGTTTTTCAGACTGCTTTCCTATCTTTCCATGTCTTTAGGAGAAATGTATTAATTTGGTGGTATAGATTATACCATGACATTGTACCAAAAACCAGTGTAAACATAATACTGCAAATAGGTGCGAAAAAGTGTTTATAAAACACATGTAGGTAAGAGGCAATTTCTTCAGATTTGCGTATTAAACATTCATGACTGAAAATAATGCTTGCTTTCCTAGAATGGGTGAGAAAAATCAGGCAAGAAATGACTTATAAAACTACAAATCGCTTTGGGCAATGCACCTTTGGGTTGACTCTAGCACCGGCTCCACCTTTCAGATAACACAACGTCTTTCGTCCGGGGTGCTTGCTTACCTGGCCCTCTCCAACCGTCTCAGTGTCTATGACTGTGATGATGCCTGGAACCAAGGGGCTCCGTCTTGAGTTGCAGTGTAGGGCAACGTCATCTTCTGTCACCCCTGAGGGCAGTGTGCCTGTCAGTTGAGTCACCACTTTCCCAACCATCGTCAGGCCACTTTTCAGTGTCTACATAATAAGAGACAAAACATAAGACTTACAACAAAATGTGAGGTCTAAACAGGAATATGTACTTGAATCAATTTCCTAGCCTCAAGCCCTTACAATATCTTACGTAGAAATAAACACCACAGATGTTCAGTTAGCCATTCAACGTGATTGGAAATGTCAGCAAAAACAGCACCAACATTACTATGCTGCAATAATACCATAAGTAAGTGACAATAATTACAAGAACAGAGCTAGTTCATTTAATAGGGGTACAACTATATATTTACAAAAATATTTCTTTTATTGTATCCTCTTAATGTACATATTTTAGAACATATGATTTAGAAAAGAGCAGGACATGTGACAATGTTTTTTAAATATTATAATTCAATATCTAAGTGGGAAAAGATTCTAACTCTAAAATAGACCTGTGCCATTATAAAAGACTACACATTGAGAAGAATGATAGTAACTATACTTATTTCTATAGAGAAAACTATACAAGTAACAAATTATTAAAAGAGATAATTTTCATAGGAGCCAGAACAGGCAGTCTAGAGTACAATATTAAAGAACAGTTCTTCTGACTGTGGTGCTGATGAAAGCCTGTCATTATGGGGAAAATAACCTTACCTGGAATATGGAATGTATTCTCTCATTCATTCATATTCATTCTCTCTCTTTCTCTCTCTCTCACACACACACACTCTCCCCCTCTTTCCCTCTCTTCCTCCCTGACCCCCTCCCTCCCTCCCTCCCTCCTTCCCATTTCGTCCCTCCTGTGGGTGGGTGTGAGTGCCCGTGTTTCTTAGTGGTCACTTACTTAGGTTTAGTGCTGTTTGCCTCTTTTTTGTTGTTTGTTTTTTTGGTTTTTGTCTTACTAGATTACTATAAAGATAAACCTATTATTTCATAGATACTTAGAGCCCCAATATGGAAATAAGACTTTCTACATTTTCTTGATTTCAGAGCAGCACTCAAGACCAATTTTTATACTTTTAGATTTTTTTCCCCTCTGTTTACCCATTCCATCTGAATTTCCTTATGTAGACAGAAAAAAAAGTTAACTTTCCATGCTAGGGCTAAGGAAAAAATTGTGCAAATGAGATTCTCTGATTACAATTATAAAATCTTGACTTGTGTTTACCAGTTCTCTCCTCACAGACTTATATCCATGTGTTTTCTCCCCACTGTGGTCAATTGATTTAATAAAAATTCCCAGGGTTTCTTCTTGTTATCTGATAACTTAACACCAACAGTCTTAACAGAGCAACACCATTAGCACTAATGGATATAAGACAACTGATAGGGCAGGAAAGGTTCAAAACGGCAGGGGAGCCTGCGGCAGATCTGCCTGCAATGCAAGAGAACATGTAATATGTCTACACTTTATTACAATCACATGGTCAGCTGCCTTGCTTTTACAATACTGTTTTGTGAGAGCACTTGTTCAAAATAATCCGGGATTGAAGGAAATTTAAATATATTAAATATACTCCAGATTGTACAAAAACGCCATCCAATTTATCATCTCTATTCCTAGGTTGTATCTTGCTCTAACCATATTTTTGTAGCAAGTCTTTGTGCCTCTTACCTACTTGGATAAAGTGGGAAGACAAACAGACCACCAGTGTCCAAGGACTATAGAATCATATCTGCTACCCTTGGGAACAAGTGCTTAACGATATACTTCATTCTCATAGGATATGGATGTCACGAAAGACTGCTAAAATTTTACTTGAGTTATTTCTAAAGCAAAGTCTTCCTTGGTGCAGAAAGCACTCACCTTCCCTGGTTTCCTTACCGCTAATTTGAATGGCTTTATCACACACTTGGTGACTATAAAATTCAGGGGTGCATTTTGCTTTAAAGATCGTTTTATCAAGTCATTCCAACGACACACGCATTCTTCGGGCCCTCGTGGATGAGGAACACCGCTTTCCTCTGTGTTTGTGCTGACTCTTCGTCTACCTTCTGCCCTGCTCCCCTGCACTTGCACTTTTTACATGCCCCAGTTCTAGTGCTATTCATTGGCATAAAAGCGTGAGGCGATACGCTCAGGGGCAAACACAGAGGATATACAACCAGACACGTTCACACTGAAAGGCTTGCTTGATAAGGCTTGGCTGCATCTGCCCGGGAACAGCTCCATTAGCACTGATGGCGTGAGAGCGGCAGCTGAGGCATCTCAGAGGTTAACAGGCTTCCTGCTCGGCTCTCACATCAATACACTGGCGCCGGGTTCCCTTGGTCCTTTTCAGAGGCTTACTCAACAACACTAACAGAATTGGTGTAAGTCATTTCTTGTGAATTATTGAAACAAACATTTGGCTGCTAATTGAGGAACACTAATGTGTTTTATAATCACTGCAGTTTGAGATTTTAGCACAAAACAAAACAGTTGCAATTGATTTGTGGGTTTGTGACCCCCTTGGCTTTGGTTCTTTGTGCTAGAATTCAGCAGAGAGAACTTTGCTGGTCATCTTATTCATGTATATTTTACTATGGAACTTTTGAGACCGGGGGGGGGGGGGGGGGAGGGCTCCTCAACCACAGATGAGTTAGAATAAAAGAATCAAAGAAATCCAGGACCCCTGGTGGGATACCCAGGCCTAGGGATAATCTGTTTTTCTAGAAAGGGTCTAAAGATACTACGTGACACACTTACCACATTTTTAGAATTAGGAAGTCATGTATTGTAATTACCCTTGTCAGAAACTACCATCTCCTCCCATGGTTTGGATTGAAACATAAAGGGGCATGCAGTGTGGCCGAGTGTTGGCACTGCCTGCAGTTTTGGCAGTCTGGGGACTGAGGTAGGATGATACCCCTGAGTTCAGTGAAGTGTTGATGGGTTTCAGGAAACCGTGTGACTGTAGTCCTAATGGGATTAGGGTTCTGCCTCTTCAGGGGTGGAGGGTACTTACAACAGAAGAGTTAACCTCTGTTTGTATGCAATAGAGCTTTTAAACAAATCTTCTGAAAAATATGGAGGTAAACATCGAGAGAACCTGAGGGCGTATTCAACAAAGACAGGAATAGAAAGCTTGATTTGCTCAAAGAGTTCAGTCATTTAACATGTAATCATTTTAAAAATTAGGCATAATCTTATTGCTCTTATTCTTATTAACTGCACTATTTATTCAGTCTTGTTTATTTTTGTATTTGTGTATCTGAGCAAGATAGAGACAGACAGACAGACAGAAACAGACAGACATGGTATTGCCATGTTGCACGGGAAGTCTCAAGCATATGAGCTCAAATGAGCCTACCAAATAGCTGAGACAACAGGTATACAAGCACCATACCTGCCGCATAATTATTTATCCTTAAATTACAGAAAGAACACTAAAGTAATCTTTGGAAGTTATGTCTCTTTGTGTGTATAGAGGCATGCAGAGAACATGGTGAGGCAAACTCAGATGGAGGCCAGAGGCTGATTCAGTTATCTTCCTCTACTGCAGTCCACCTTCCTTTATGGTTGAAATGGAATCTCTCACTTGAGTCTAGAGCTTGCTATTTGGCCAAAATGCCCAACAAGTAAGCCCCCAGGAGCCTTCTGTTTCCAATCTCCCCGGCAATGGAGTACATACCAGGCATTACCTTAGCCTGTAAGGGGCGGTGCTTCTGTGTGAGTGGGAGTTGGGGCAAAGCACCTCATCTACTGAGCCATCTCCTTAGCCCCTTTATTTTAAATAAATTTAATACACTCTGAACCAAAAAAGTACACTGCCCATACCAACAATACAACAGCAATAAGCAAAGGAAGGCTTCTGGATTATACTAATTCGTATATTTACCATGCAAAATTGGAACTACTGCATTTCTTAGAAGGTCAGTTTAACAATAGATAATATGCAGTACCTTACAAGGAAAAACTAGCATCTAGAGTAGAAATTACTGCAACATTGCAATTCTCTCTATGTACAAAAACCCACAGAACGGATATAAATTAAAATCACTCTGTGTCTGGGAGGTGGAGGCAGGAGAATAAGAATTTTCGGGTCATCTTCAGCCATACTAAGTTTGAGACTAGCAGGGGCTACATGAAAGCCTATCTTAAAAATAATAAAAATACCATTAAATGAATTTTTAATGATTTGACAATAATTTAAAGGAACTTTAAAATACTCGTGCTTTCAAATATAAATCCAAATAAATAGATGCTATATATGGAATTTTTTCTGTTCAGTTTTCAAAACTAATGACAGACATTTAAGTTGGTTATAAATATAACTTAACTCAGGATTTAATACATGATTGAATGAAAAGTATACCTAAAATTTTAACCTGTAGAGCTGTGGATACAGAACAGGAATGGAATACATGCTTATCACACATAAATTCACTCAATAATAAATGCCCCTTTGAAATTAATTGGACAAAAGTGTTTTAAATTTAGTATCTTCAGGGAGACCAACAGTGTATACTCAGTGTCACATTATGTAGCCTAGGCTGGCCTTGGTCTCACCCCTAGACTAACCTGAATTTGCAGCAACTCTCATGCCTCAGTCTCCCAAGTGTAACGATTACAATTGTAAGGCAACAGGACATGTTAAACTTAATTTCTTAGAGCCTAAATCAGGAAGCCTGAATACACACCTTATATCCCAACGTGGAGGTGTGGGATGTACAGGGTTCAGACTTTGTCATTTTGAACTCATTACATCGAGCCTCATTTCTATATACCCACAACAAAACATTTTCTTAATGAATGCAGGGCCCTTCCCAGAACAAAAAAGAAAAAACAAAAACAAAAAAATTAAATCCTCTAGCAACAAAGTACTAAACTGCAGCCCCAGTAGGTCACTAAAAGTGATGTACAGCCAGATCCACTAGTACAGACAGTTGAGTTCAATAATTCAACATTCAAAACAGTATCCCTTTGTTAAATGCAGGGGGACGGAGGGACACTCATGAGTCTGCCTAATTACTGTCTTTCTATATAAGAAAAGTAGAAATATAAACATACAGTGCTGTAAGTGTAAAGACATTTCCTTACTCTGCTTTGGACTGGAAAGTATGTAACGGTTCTCATCGAGCCCAGGGACATATTCTAATGCACATCATGCAAGCATTTGTGACAATCTTGAAGTATTTTTGTATTTAACATGAAACAGTGTGACCTTTGATTCCTTCTCTGTGGTCGACTTAGACTGTTGTCCCCCGAGCAGTTGTGCTTTTGATTACATGCTGTCATTCAGATTCACTCTGTCATCCCTATTATTAGAATTGCTCTGTTGTAGACTTCACAATTCAAAAGAATGGTGGTTGTAAGAAACCTTATAATCAGCTCAAAGTTTCACGGGCACCATCAAAATTAACCCTCACAAGCACAGAGAGAATTCACTGGGCAAACATCAAGGGGGCCAGCCTCTAGATATGAAAGAATCTTTGAATGTGTCAGGGGACCAACTCAAGTTTTCATGAGGAATTTTTGGAGCCAAGAAATTCAAAACTAGTCAAAGATGCACAGGGATGTCCGTGAGGCTGTCAGTGTAGTGGCCAATGCACATCACAGAAGAACCCAAGTGTCTAGCTCAACCATGTACAGTCTGTTGCAATGTGGGATTAATTAGTTACCAGACTTGAATCCAGTTGCAATACACCTAACTTTTTAATGGAGTAAGTACAAACCATACAATCTTGACAATAAAACTATTAACCTCAAAAGATTAATTCTCACAGTTGGCAAAACATTCTGACTTCCCACATGTATTCGACACTTGTGAATGAGAGCAGATCTCATCACAATTCAGCAGTGGAACCTGGTAATTGTTGCACATGATCACAACTTGTAGAAACTTGTGAGGTACTCACTTTAGCAGCACTAAGGACAGTGGCAGTGTAAGACTGAATGTTGTCTCCACAGGCTCCTCCACGGGACTGGTGACAGCGAATCAGCTGTGATGAGGAGGGGAGAACAGAGTCATTTTCTATTAAGCTGTTTAACTCTGCGTGCTATTAGACAGCAGCTATTTACCATGCATAATAAGGACGCTGGGTGGGAATGTTTGCATTGAGTGTATTGCAGACAAAACAGCTGAAAGCCCTGCTGAGACACATTTACCCCTTTTTATATAATCTTCTGGTGCCACTAAGGCAGT